>NC_058133.1:198187727-198279324 GCF_016433145.1 Gracilinanus agilis
CATCCGGGACCTGCCGGGCGGACACACATACAAACACGCAGAGCGCGCACACTCACACACACACAGACGGACACACACCGGCCCGGCGTCATGGCGTCAGTGCGTCAGCCCAGAGAGCGCGTGCCCGCCCTGCCCCGCCCCCAAGTGGCACCTCCCACCCTTTCCCTTCCGTCCCCTACTTTGCGCGCCCCCCCCCTCCGCCCCCCGCATCCTCTCCAACGCCTTCCTCACATTAGTCTTAATGCGCCTGCGCTCCACGCCCTCTCGCCCAGTCCCGGGGAGCTGAAGGACGAGGCCGGCAGAAACTGAGAGGGAGGTGTGAGGGAGGAGGCAGGAAAAAAAGAAAAAGAAAAGAAAAAGCAGGAACTAGAAGGGGGACGCGTGCGGGGCGGGGTAAGGTGGACGAGGACGCAAGGTACCAGACCTGGGCCAAAACCTAACCCTTAAAAACTCAGCAGAGAAACATGTCCCGGTGCTTTCCTTTTCCAGATAATGATATTTGAATGGTGTGAAAATTTTATAAGAAGTAAGGTCTATTTTAAGCTACCGTTTTAAATTTGGAAACATTTAGCCTCCAAATTCTAGGTTTTTTTTCTATACCTACAAAAGAAAATTTGGCTTCAGGGCTTGGTCTGAAACAATTTTTTACCACGGAAACAGGACCTCCAATATTTTCCACATTCATCAGGGGATGAGTATCCTTGGAGGGGAATTTCAGAGGAAATATGTCTTAGGACCTCCCAAGAGGTATAGTGAACAGGGGACAGTGGGGAAAGTGGACAGGTCAAGAAAAAAAGAAATTATTTCTTTAGTTATCATCAGTAGATAGCCTACTCTGGTCTCAGCTCCTAGTTCTGAAACTACTAAGTCTGTTCTTGTAGTCAATCAAATCCACCACTCAGGACCTTCTAGTCTTCTTCTACGTCATTTGTTGGACACCCTGGAAGCATATAAATCCAGTGAAGTGTTTACTCAAAACAGAGCAAGATAAATAACAAAGCAAGTAGGGAGGAAATAGCTAATCTGCCTGCTCATTAAGGACAGGCTGCCTTACAACCAAATTAACCCAAGTTATGATTGCATGTATGCTGTAGGCCTCCCAATCCTAGAGCGCAATCATCCCCTTCTCTTTATTGGGTGCTAGCAGCATTGTTCAAGCCCTTTACTCTTTTCTGTAACCGCCTCAGAATTGGTTTTTCCTATCTTAAGACTTTCTTCTTTCTAATTCATAACTCCAAACAGATTTTGTTCTTGTCATTGAGTAATTTTCAGTTCCATCCAATTCTTCATGACTTCATTTGGAATTTTCTTGGCAAAGATATTGGAGTGGCTTGCCATTTCCTTCTTCAGTACATTTTACAGATAAGGAAACAGAGGCGAATGGAGTTAAATGAATTGCCCAGGGTCACACAGTGTCTAAAGCCAGATTTGAAATCAGGAAGCTGAGTCTTTCCGACACTGTGGAACCTAACTGCCAAACAAATACCAAAATCCTAAGGTACAAGTCTGACCATGTCACTATCCAGCTCAAGAAATTCTAGCAACTCCCTATTGCTTCTAAGAGTATATACAAAACAGTCCTGTTTGGCATTCAACATACTTCCTAATTTGATCCTAGCCTACCTTTCCTGTTTTGTTAAACACTATCCTCCTTCACATGTTCTATATTATGGCCAAATTGGCCTTCTTGTTGTTCCTAACAGGACAATTCACCTTTTGCCTCCCTACAGGCACAGGGAATTTACCCTTGCTTAAATAAAAAATGCATTTTCTCTTCACTTTCCCCCCTTAGAATATCTGGTCTTTTTATAATCTTGTATTTACTTTGTATCTAGTTCTATGTGTACATGTTACCTTCTTGTGTAAAATATAAGCTCCTTGATTTATAATTTTGACTTTGTATCCTTGGTACCTAGTCAGCCATAATAGGTGCTTAATAAATAAATGCTTGATAATGGAGGCAGGTAGGTGGCCTGGTGAATTGAGAGCCAGACCTAGAGATGGGGGAGGGGGGAGTGTCCTTGATTCAAATTTGGCCTCAGATACATCTTATCTGTGTGACCCTGGGCAGGTCACTTAACCCCCATTGCCTAGCCCTTACCATTTTTCTGCCTTGGAACTAATATACAGTATTAAGTCCAAGATGGAAGGTAAGGGTTTTAAAAATAAATAATAAATGATTAATGATTAAATGATTGAGTAGGACAATGTTACTCTAAAACTTCTGGTAGTTTTTCAGTGCTAGCGGTTATTGGTATCTACAATCAGTCTTGGTTCAGTTACCTCCTCAATATCCAAAGGCTGCTGAGACACTGCAGTTCATAACTTAAGAGGATGGGAAACCTCTACAAGACCAGATTCTCATGCCACCAGCTGATTACCTTGCATACCTAACTCATTCTTAGACAGTTGATCTCCTTTTCCTTATGATCTCCCATAAGTTTCCCATTCTGTTCAACTGGGCATGCTTAAAGCTTCTAAGTTCACACACAGACTTCTGAAAGGATGTGGTTCTCAAAGTAAATGTGTGCAGGAAACCAGGTACTCACTCACTTAAAGAATAATATTTGCATACTTGTACTTCTATAACCAGTCATTCCTTGTTTATCAGAATTAAGTCACTGAAAAGTGAATGCTTCTGTCACACTCATGTGGCCTCATTTGGAAAAAACCAATTGATTCAATTAAATTTTCTTTTAAAAACCATCAAAGGGGACTCACCAGAGCAAGTTGCTCCAGCCAAACACTGATAACTTCAGGCACTTTTATCTAGAGCTGCCATATATGCCTTTTATAGCACATATGGGGAGCTCTCCCACCTCTTAGAAAAGCATTACTTTGTAGTATAGAGAAATTAGTCACCCAAAGCCTCTCAGACGAAAGTAGCTGTTTTCTGTTCCACTTCTTTTTTAACTCCTACTTTCTATCCTAGTAATAGCTATAGGGCAGTGATGACAAACCTTTTAGAGATGGAATGCCAGGCCCTGCCCCACCCCTCCCCGGACCATGTACCATAGTACCCCTCTTCCCCATTGAATGCCTGCCATTCCATCCTTTACCTTACAAAGAGGAGGGAAGAAGCACTCTCACTGGGCTGCTGGGCAGAGGGGCAGGTGAACTGAGGAATGTCCTCAGTTAGTGTAGAAGGGGAGGGGAGTGACCTGAGAGCTTGGCTCCCCTCTAGCTCTGCTGCCTGTGAGCTGCTCACCTTACCCCCTGTGCTTTCCCATTGGGCTGCTGGGCAGAGGGGCAGGGGATGGGAAAAAATGTCATCAAACATGGTGGAGAAGAAGGGAGCAGCTCCATCTGAGTCCCTCTGCCTTCTAGAAACAAACTCTGGGGTAGGAGAGGTGGCAGACACCTGTACCATAGGTTCACCATCACTGTTCTAGGGCAAGGGCAAGAACAAGGGCTAGGTAAATGTGTTTAGGTGACTTACCCAAGGTCACACAACTAGGAAGTATCTAAGGCCAGATTTGAAACCAGATCCTCCCAACTCAAAGACTGGCTCTCTATCCATTGTGCCACTTAGCTGCCTCTCTGTTCCATTCTCAGCATGCAGCTGCTTAAACTAGCAATTTCAGGTCTAGAAGTATTTCTATTAGTTTAAGAACTCATGTGTACCCCTGTAGGCTTATGGAGAAAAAAAATATTAGCCTTTCTATTTCTCTCATCTCTCTGTCTCTATATCTTTTTCTCTGTTTCTCTGTCTCTATACATATCTCTAACCCACCTCCCTAACCTTCTACACTTATCCCTCAGTTTGTGGCTGAATAAAAGTCTCCTGTCAAAAACAAAAAGCTTCTTTCCCTTTTGAGCTGTGCATATAACAACCAAGTAGGATCAATATGGATGGCCAAGAAATCCTGTGATCATTTAGGTAATCAGACATGAAAGTGAAATGAGGAAGCTGACACTTTTCCTGTATTGCCCTCCCATCTGCCAGCAGATTCTAGAAACTGTTGAGAATAAATGAAAAAGGAGAAGTTTGGAGATTATAATTAACATTGGGAGGAATTGCATTCCTATGGGTGGGCAGAGGAAAAGGAATAAGGAGCTATTAAGCAAGCTGAGGTCTCTTAATGACCTAGGGCCACAGGTCACCATCTTAACTCTTCCGGGATCATACCTGGGCAGCAACAAAGGTCCATTCCTGTGCATAGCTCACAATTCTAACACCTCCATCATTTCTTTCCATCATTCCACACCAGCATTACTCTCAGCAAATTCCACAAGTTCTCTCTCCTAACCACTCATATAGTCCATGAATGGCTTCTCAGTCTTCTTCCCAGAAGTCTGTCCATGCTAAAAGGTAAGATCATTGGGAAGTTGGGGGATTTTAGGTAAACCTCACAACAAGGTCCATACCTTACTTCCCCAAAGATTCCATGGCAATACTTAAATGACTGGGACCAAACATGGGTTAAATTCCTAAAACTAGAAATTTTACAGTCTCTTATAAAAGCAGCTGGATTATATTAGAAATCTGCAAATACACATCAAAAGCATTAAAATAAATATCAAAAACCTAAATAAAAAGAATCTTTGTTTCAAGATCCCAAGAAATCATCCCAAGATATGATCAAATCCCAAGAAATCAATGCCATTTACAAAAAAAGATATATCCGTTAAATACAATAGACATAATGTGAATGTGTAACATCACTTGACAGACTAGAATCACAGATTTTGAGAATTTTAAGAGACTTCAGCAACTAGTCAGAAAAGTGGCACAGTGGATAGGACACTAGACTTGGAGACAGGAGGTCCTGAGTTCAAATTCAGCCTCAGATGATCACTAACTATGTGACTCTGAACAAGTCATTTAACCTCTGTTTGCCTCAGTTTCCTCAATTATAAAAAAGAGATAAGATTATTTTCAGGATCAAATAATCTTTGTAAACCACTTGGCACAGTACCTGGAAAATAGTGAGTAGTTAATAAATGTTTATTTCAAAAAACTTGCCATTTGACAAAAATTATTGAAAAACTAGAAATCGGTTTGGCAGAAACTAGATATAGACCAACATTCACACTATAAAACAAAATAAGTTTAAAATGGATAAATGATATGGTTAGAAAGGGTGATATCATAAGTAAATTAAAGGAACATGGAAAAATATACCTGTCAGATCTATGGTTAAAGGAAGAGTTTATGATCAAATAAAAGATAGGTTCACAAGAAGTAAAATAGATAGTTTTGATTACATGAAATTAAAAAGGTTTTTTTTTTACCAAAAAAAAAAAAAACAAAAAACAATTTAGTTAAAATTAGAAGGAAAACAGAAAACTAGGGGGAAGTTTTTACAGCAAGTTTCTCCAAAAAAGGACTCATTTCTCAAAAATATAGGGAATTGAACCAAATTTATAAAAAAAAATATGTCATTCTCCAACTGATAAATGTTCAGAGGCCATAAATGCAGTTTTCAGAAGAAATTAAAATTATCAATAATCACATGGGGAAATGCTCTAAATCACTATTAGAGAAATGTACATTAAAACAACACCAATATATACCACCTCAAACCCATCAGGTTGAACTAAAGTAACAAAAATAGAAAATTACAAAGGCTAGAGGTGATATAGAAAAATTGGAACACTATTCTGTTGGTAGAATTATGAACAAATCTAAACATTCTGGAGAATAATTTGAAACTGTGCCCAAATGGCTATGAAATTGTGCATACCCAGCAATACCACCAATAGGTCTATATCCCAAAGAGATCAAAGATAAGAAAAAAAGACTTTTGTACAAAAATATTTATAGGGGGCAGCTGGGTAGCTCAGTGGAGTGAGAGTCAGGCCTAGAGACAGGAGGTCCTAGGTTCAAACCCGGCCTCAGCCACTTCCCAGCTGTGTGACCCAGGGCAAGTCACTTGACCCCCATTGCCCACCCTTACCACTCTTCCACCTATGAGACAATACACCGAAAAGTATAAGGGTTTAAAAAAATATATATTTATAGCAACTCTTTTTGTAGTGTCAATGAACTGGAAATTGAGGGGATACCCATCAATTGGAAAATGGCTAAACAAGTTGCAACATATGATTGTGATGGAATATTTTTGTACTATAAGAAATGACAAGCAAAGGAGGAAGTTAACTGGCTCAGTGAATTGAGAGCCAGGCATAGAAATGGGAGGTCCTGGGTTCAAATTTGGCCCAAGACACTTCCTAACTGTGTGACCCTGGGTAAGTCACTTAACCCATATTGCCTAGGCCAGTGATGGTGAACCCATGGCACAGGTGCCAAAGATGGCACCAAGAGCACTCTATGTGGGCACCCTAGAAAGGCAGAAGGACTCAGGCAGAGCTGCTCCCCTCCCCTTCTCCACCATGCCTGATGACATTTTTTCCCATCCTCAACCCCTTTGCCCAGAGAGCACAGAGGATAAGGTGAGTGGCTCACAGGTAGCAGAGCTGGAAGGGAGCCAAGCCCTCCCACCTCTACACTCACTGAGAACATTCCTCAGTTCACACACCCTTCCGCCCAACAGCCCAATGGGAGTGTTTCCTCCCTCCCCTGTGTGCATGTGGAGGAGGGGTGGGCATGGCATTCAGTCTGGGGAGTGGCGTGGGGGTGGGATCCAGCACTCCATCTCTAAAAGGTTCGCCATCACTAGCCTGGGCCTTAACATTTTTCTGCCTTGGAACCAATATACAGTATTGATTCTAAGATGGGAAGTAAAGGAAAAGGGGAGGGGGAGAAAGAGAGAGGGGGGGGCAGGGAAGGAGAGGGAGAGGGAAGAAAGGAAGAAATGGCAAGCAGGATAGTTTCAGAAAAACCTGGGAAGTCTTATATGAACTGATACAAAGTAAAGTGAGCAGAACCAGAAGAATATTGTACACAATAATAGCAATATTGTAACAATATAAAAGACTTTAGGTTCTCTGATCAAAACAATGATCCAAGATAATTCCATAGGACCCAGGATGAAAAATGCTATTCAGTGAGAGAACTGATAAACAGTGTAATTGAAGCATAATTTTTTCATTTCCTTTATTTTTCTTGGAGATGTTGGGTGAGGGAGAGTTATATATTTTCTTTTACAACATGGCTAATCTGGAAATATGTTTTGTATGACTTTACATGTATAATCAAGATCATATTACTTGCTTTCTTGGAAGTGGGGGAAGTATGGGAGGAAGAGAAAGAATTTGGAACTCTAAATTTTCTTAAAATACATGTTAAAATTTTAAAGTAAGAAATGTTTAATGAAATAAATAAAAATATACTAAAAGACAAAAACAATTTGTTTATTTCCTTCCATCTAATCTAACCCATAAACAAAGGAATTGTCACTAAAATATGCTCAACAAGTGGTTGTCTAGCCTGTACTTAAATATTTCCAAAAAAGGGAGAAATAAGCATTTATAAAGTACCAACTATGTGCCAGGCACTATAACAAGTGGTTGGGTGGGGGGAGTGTTTTTGTTTTTTATAAATATCGGGGTAGGAAAACCCACTACTTCTCAAGGCAAGTCATTCCATTAACTTCATTGTCTAAAAGATATATGCAGATATCACAAATGTGCTTGCCTATTCAAGCACAGGAGTAAAAAAGCACAGACAGAAAACAAATGATGCAAAGTTAACAATAACAATATCAGTAGTCCTATGAAAGAAGAAAATAGGTATTTGTTTAAGTATATTCAATTCAATAAACACATATTCAGCACCTACTATGTGCTAAGCACTGTGGCAAAAAAAAAAAGAGAGAGAGACAAAAAATAGTTCTTGCTTTCAGAGTTTACAATCTAATGAAGGAGACAACATGCAAATATTTACAAAAGAAAGTGGCAATACAACAGACACATGTAGCTATAGTGCAGGTATAACATTAGCAACAGGGAAATAAAAATCATAGCAAATAATAAGTATAATAACTTGGAACATATATATAATTAACATGGGCATCAATCTACATATATAAGTATAGAAAAATCACATATTATATAGGTAAACATTAGCGTTGTTATCTAGTGATAGCCCAGCCACTTCTCCAGTTTCATCTGTAATATCACATTAGTCTGGTCACTAGTCAGATAGACTCAGTTTTTCTGAGATCTACTACCTTTCTGCTCCTAACCTAAATATATCAATAGTATGGCCTGATAGTGATCATCAAATCTATAGGCCTGCATTCCTAAAACTGAGCATGTTGAGACTCTAGTCTTGCTATCAGCATTTCTAGGATCTATGGTTTGTTTCTATACCCTAGAAGTTTTCTAGGCAGGAAAGTTTCTGCCTTTGGGTTTAGATCTTTCTCCCTGTCTGAGTAAAGTTTATCTCAATCAGAAACAAAGTTGGTGGGTTATATGTTTCCCCCCTGGAAATGTCACATTTTGAGTCAGTGTCTGGTTTAGACAGTTTCTGTTTGACTGGTGGGCACTCTCTTTTAGATTACACTGAGTACTCATCAGATAGCCCAATTCCTTGTCCCATAGGTAATAGGTGGCAGTTAATTTGCTTTACGGAACCCTACAAATCTCTAGAACTATTCTGTAAAAAGGCAAGTTGTGTCATCTCTCATTAACTTGGTATGGAATGGCTTTCCATTTATCTGCTAGTGTGTCCTTTAAATATAAAAATTCCTCAGCAAAAACTCTTATCTCCTTGTTGAAGAGCCTGAAAATGAAATCAGCCACCATACCTTGGATTGGGCCTGTCAAAGCTCTTCTAAGCCGACCATATCTAGTTGGTGGCTTTCCTTCAGCTTCTCTCTCAGCCCAGAGATGTAATTGTGCGTGTTTGCATCCTCCCCATCTCCTGTGACCCCGAAGTACAAGCAATAGGCAGGCATACCTATCAAATATCAATAAGCATGATATAAAGTTTGTGGCATCATTCTTGGTGAAGATGTACCGGTTTACTAATAATGCCTCATCTTGACTCCAATGCAATTTTCATTTTGGTCTCAGTGTTCCTAAAATGTTCATCAGTATGTGACTGAAACATTCAGACAGATTGTGGCTCTCCTTAGGGAAAGCAAGGAATAGCTTTTAACTTCTTGATGTCTACTAAGGCTAACATTTCTTTGAGTCACTTGTTTGTATGTGTGTGTGTATGTGTATGGGGTGGGGGGAGTGTTAAGTATTGTCTATGATACCCAGGTGAAATAATCAATCACCACTATGGTATGTTTTATGTTCTTACTATTTCCTCCCAGACATAAAATGTCAATTCAAATGTCATAAAATGTCAACAAATTCCAAGGATTTACTAGTTTTATTAAGGGCTTACTATGAGTCAGAAATGTGCTAAGCAATAGAATAGATTTTAAAAAAAGGCAAAAATAGTCCCTGCCCTCAAGGAGACATCAATATCTACATCTATCTATATATCTATCATCTATCCATCTATTCATCCATCCATCCAACCATCTAGCTAGCTATCCATCTATTCATCCATTCATCCATCCCTCTACTCATCCATCCCTCTACCCATCCATTTAATTATCTATCTATCTATCTATCTATCTATCTATCTATCTATCTATCTATCTATCTATCTATCTATCCATCTACCTACCTATTTATCTATCTATCATCTATCCATCATCTATCTATCCATCTATTTATCTTGTGTATACATACACATATAAACTAGGTATATAACATATACAGCATGGATTTGCTTCCATTTAATATATTTCTATTTACACAACATATAACATATGTAAACTAGGTACATATTTTATCTGTGTACACATGTATGTATATAGTGGATATAGCATATCCCTAGTTTACATATAAATGTTTGTATATATGCATTTGTACTTGTTAGTATCTATACATATATGTGTATATATATATAGTAAGTTATATGCCATATCTAATATATGGTATAAATGGATTAGCTTCCATTTAATATATATATTACTACATTGGTACTCTGTGTGTGTGTGTGTGTGTGCGTGTGTATGTATAATGCAAAGCTAGCTACTTGTCCAGAGTCAGTCTGAGTGACCCCATGTTTAAGTCTTATTTAGATTTTGAGTACATGCACAGCCAGCCTGCAGGAGACTGCAGTCTGGAAATAACCTTGAGCTTGTGCATTAATCCCAGTTTCCTTTGATGCTATAATGGGGGGTGGGGGTGGGAATCAGAGGCAGCACTAATCCTATCTCCTCACAATTACCTGTACCAATTGACATACTTTTGCCCTTATATGGAAGTTGTTTACTCCTGTCCATAAAAGTAGAAGGCAATTTGAAACCCAGACTGTGTGTACCCAAATGCTTGCTGCCTTGGGGTGCTAATAAAATACTTCACATTTCTTTTCTTGAATTTGCCATATTAGTCAGGGTAAAGCCAAGATTTCTTTTAATACACATCCACTCACACATCCACATATACACACAGAGTATATACTAGAGGCAACTAGGTAGCTCAATGGATAGAAAGCCAGGCCTAGAGATAGGAGGTCCTGAGTTCAAACCTGTTCACAGATACTTCATAGCTGTGTGACTGAGCAAGTCACTTAACCCCCATTGCCTAGCCTTTACTGCTTTTCTGTCTTGGAACCAATACATAGTAATAATTCTAAGACAGAAGCTAAGGATTGGTTTTTTAATAGTATATACTATATGTTTATAGTACATACTATTTTATGCTTATATATGTTTATAGTATATACCAGTGATGGGCAAACTACAGCCTGTGGGCCAGATGCAGGGGAGAGCCCCTGAAATGTTCTATCCAGCCACACAACATTATTCCTAATCTGACAATACAATGAGTAGGATACAATACAATGAAACTTCGAAAGAGTTGCCTTAGAAACAGTCTGACAGATGAGCATTTCCTTTCCTTTGGCCCCCTCTTTAAAAAGTTGACCCATCACTGGTATATACTATTTTTTTAAAACTAGTCCTTATATGAATATATAATACATAATATATGTATATATTAAGCCCTCATATATATGTATTTCTATATCTTATATACATCTGTATATTGCATGTCTATGCATATATTACATATCTATGCATAAATACATACACATGTATAAACTATATATAGCATATGCATATATATAATGTACCTAGTTTGCATGTGTGCATATATATAGTAAATAGAAGCTAATCCCTTATATATGTGTATATATGTGTGTATATGTATGCATAGTAAGCAGAAGCTAATCTAGGAGGGAAAGGCATGAGCAGCAGATGGGGGAGAAGGCCTGGGAAAGGCCTGCTGTAGAAAGTGAGATTTGAGTTGAAACATGATGAAGTCAGAAGAACAAAGAAGTGAAGGTGAGGCCTAAGAGCTTTCCAGGATAGGGGGGACAGGCAGGTGGGGGCAGCCCAGGAAAGAATTGGAGACTGAAGATGGAGTGTCATGTGCATTCACCAGCAACATGGAGGGCCCAATGTATGATAGGTGCTCAATGAATCTTTATTCAATGAATGAAAACAGATAAATGACCAAAACAACAAAATTTGACAAAAAACAATGACAACAAAAAATAACAATGACAAAAGTTTGCTAGTGTTTATGTTCTCTAAATATGCATCACAAGTTGGTAGCATTTTTCTTTTTATATAGGACCCATACTTCTTAGTGACATCTACTGTCAACTTGAGCAAGTAAGATCTCTTTCTTCTTAGCACCAGGGTTCTCTCTTGACTCCTGCATCTACAATCTTCCTGCACTGTTTTCATGTTCATAGGGTTCTAGATATGACTGAGTGCTTCCCGGTGCTCTTCATGGAATTAGTTATAGTATGGTAGAAAATTTTGCTTAACTCCAATTTGTCTCAATAGTGGGGTGCCTGCTTGGCAATGGAACTCAAGTCCTTTAGCATCACTTCCTTGCTCTTTGGCTTTCCTCAACCATCTGTTCACACTGTCAGTAATCCATAGACAACTAAAGCAAAGAAGGTTGGTTCAATGAATCATGTTTTTCATATGCTGTTGGCATGCTGTCTGTTGGACATACGAAGCTCTCAGCTATACTTGATCATAGCCCAGCTCCTTGTGCATCACAACTTCTTCATTATCCCCATAGCTCTGCCAACAGCCTTCAGGACAGAGTATGGTCATCAGTCAACCAACATTTTATGAAATTATTATTTTATCTTTTTCTCATTTGCAACCAGCATTTATTATGTGCCTATTATGTGCCAGCAGATTCTATGCTAAGATCTGGGGCTACAAAGAAAAGTATTCAAGGGACTCATAGTCTAATGGACAAGACAATATACAAACCATCCTGTATAAAAAAGATATAGCCAGGATAATTGGAGATAATCAACAGAGGGATGGCACTAGCATTAAGAGGATTGGGAAAGCCTTCTTATAGAAGATGAGACTTTATCTGGGACTTAAAGGAAGCCACAGAAGCCAGAAAGCAGAGATGAAAGGACAGTCACTGAAAATGTCCACAAGAGATGAAATATTCTGTATGAAGAAAAGCAAGGTGGCCAGTATTACTGGGTTACAGAGTTCATGAGTTAGGGGGAGCAAAGTGTAAGAAGACTATAAAGGAGGCAGAAAATGTGGTTCAGTGAGTAGAAAGCCAGGCTTGGAGTTGGAAGGACCTGGATTCAAATTTGACTTCAGGCACTTCCTAACTATATGACCTTGGGCAAGTCACTTAAGCCCAATTACTGCTCTTCTGCTTTGGAACTGATACTTAGTATTAAATTTAATGCAGAAGGTAATGGTTTAAAATTATAAGAAGACTGGAAAGTGGGATGGGGTTAGGTTATGACAGACTTTGATTACTCAACAGAAAGTTTTACATTTTATCACCTAGAGGTGATAGAGAGCCCCTAGAGTGGTTTAGATGGGAAGTGACAGGGTCAGATCTATGCTTGAAGAAGATAAATTTGATAGCCCAACCAGTGGAGGGTGGATTGGAGTGTGGAGCGAAATGAGGCCAGGAGACCAACCAGAAGGCTATTGCAACAGTTTAGAAATGAGTGGTGATCTACACTATGGGAACTGTCTTCCACATTCTTCTTCCCTAGCCAATAATGTATGTTGGATTCACACTGCTGCTATCCACTCATTTCTGGCAAGCAACATTTAATTTGGCACTGGTCAAAATCTAGGTCTGTAGATCATTGTCCATCTGCACTTGTAATTTGTTTCCTACACAGAGCCTGTAAATTCTTTAATGACAGCCTTTTTCAAAGCCAAAAACTCAAGTTTGTGTGTGGGATAGTAAGTCTTAACTATTGTGGGGCAACTAGATGGCTCAGAGGTTAATGAGGGAAGCCTGGCAATGGGATGTCCTGGGTTCAAATTTGACCTCAGATACTTCCTAGCTATATAACGCTGGGCAAGTCACTTAACCCCAGTTGCCTAGTTCTTACCTACTTGGAACTAATACTTAGTATTAAGACAGAAGGTAAGAATTTTTTTTAAGTCCTCTACTGGTGAATACAATGAGTTACTGTAGTTTTTGGCGTTAGGTCTCTGGGATAGTTTCTAAGTCCTCCAGGCTGGCATCAGTATATGGAATAAAAGACTTGCTTGGATCTGCATAGGCCAACATTAGTGCATGTCTGAGATAATTTTCCAAGTTTTGGAAAGCTTAATCATAAATTGTCCATCCACTGATTTTCATATAGCTTAAGTTTTATAAGAAATTTGACACTGCTGGCCTTTTTGCTTCTGGGTCTCATATCAAGTATACATGAATAAGGTCATTTAGTAACTAAGCATCATAATTCCTCACAAATGTGATGATATCTTCAAAATCCTTTAAAAGTCCTTAGATCTTCAAATAACTTACCATCGCTGAGCAAAGGTAGGAAAGAGAAGGGAAGGAAGGAGACAATTTGGATCTTAAAATTTTGGAAAACATATGTTAAAAGTTGTTGTTACATGTAATTGGAAAAAGAAAATATTTTTGAATTAAAAGAAGTCCTTAGATCTTTATAGAATGTTCTGTGGGTGTGGCCAGTTCAGGAGTCTTTCTCTTTTCTTAGTTCTTGTTTAGCTATTTTAGTTGCATCCAACTCTGTGATTCCATTTGGTGTTTTTGTTTGTTTGTTTGTTTGTTTTGGGCAAAGATACTGGAGTGATTTGCCATTTACTTTTCCATTTCATTTTACAGATGAGGAAACTGAGGCTAAGGAGGTGAAGTGACTTGCCTAGGTTCACAGAGCTAGTAAGTGTCTGAGGCTGGATTTGAAGTCAGGAAGATTGAGTCGTCCTGACCCCAGACCCAGAACCCTAGGCACCTAGCTGTCCTCTCTCTTCTCTGGGTCAGCCCTAGTGCCTTATTAAGATCCTCTGTGATGCATGTACTTAACAGAGGCTCTGCAAAATTGGCACTTGTCTGTTGACAGCCCCTGACAAGTTTTCTCTAGTTCAGAGCTATAGTATACACCTTTAAGTTGACTCCAATGATTTTCCTTAGAAAACTTGAAGTTTCTTTGATATTGTTAAGATTAAAATTCTCTGGCTAGTTTATCTTAATTTATAGTTATTTATTAAATAATTAAAAGTGGACAAGAGAAAGAAAACATTCCCTCCTGGATTGTTGTGAATATCCAGTGAAATAGTACTTATAAAGTACTTAGCACAGTGCCTAACATATAGTAGATATTCTCTTTATGATTACTTAATCCCAGATTTTTCATAGGCTGAAAAGGCATTTTTTTCAGATGGCTATCATAAAATGAATAGAATTTAATGATAATTTGAGATCTACTGTTCAGAATAGCATTATGTTACCCTTTTTCAATCTTCAAAATTCCCTCTTTTCAAAGTCTTACAAATCCACATGGAACCAATCCCATAAGGAATCAATGATGATATCATTATTACTATTTGTGGAGTGTGGATAGGTCTGGAATGACCTCCTCTGATCCTATCTCCTTTCTTTGACAAGGGTTCTGAAGACTTTAGTTTTTGTTTCACCAAGGCTACATTCCTCTCACAAGGTGAGGATGCATGTGTGGGCATCTTTTCAACAGTTGAAATAGAAGATGGTTCTCCATTTTTTATTTTATCCTGTTGGTAGTATCTTTGTGTCAGCTTGTGTTCTCCATTCCCTCTGTCTTTCTTTCCAAATAACATGATTTTGAGGATGGTCCCATGTCTCAAAAGGCTTTCCATTGCCTCCAAATTTGCAGTTTCAGCATGACTTCCTTGCTTTGTTCTTAAGAGTCCATAAACTAGATATTCTTTCAGAGACCAGCTGAAATTGAACCTTCTCAGGGCAAGTCCAGTCTTTTATCCATCCTCCAGCCTGGCCAGAAACTGTTCATAATCTGTCAGATGCTGTCAAATGTCAATAGCAGAAAGATGTCTTTTAATTTCTGGGCTGCACATCATGCTTCTGTGTGCTCACTCCAGGTGAACTGCTTATTTCCCCGGGGTTTTATGTCTCCTTTCTTTCTCCTTTTCTCCAGCGAAGCATTCACATAAATTGCAAAGTTGGGTGGCTATTCCCCTTTGTGCTGAAGAGTAAAGAGGGCAAATATATCATATAATTGCTGTAGTATCTTGCTACCACCATCTTGCTTCTTTAGTTTGTTCAAATAGTTTGTGCATAAATTCCTTATGAGTCCAGGCTGGTTGGTTTTCATGCCCTGAGGAAACCCAAAAGCCTATCCTTTAAGATTTTTCATTGATCTGCCCCTCTTTTCTAATTCAAATGCCTGCCACTGCGGTAGCATTTCTATCACATTGTGTTCTCCATGGGGATAAGGTTTCTTTCCCAAACAGTCCCTAATTTAGACCTATTATGTCCCTCTGCTATGAACTATCTCACCTCAGGGATACCCACAAGTGAGGTTCTCTTTCTGGGGGATCTAAGGGATCTTTGGAAGGAATCAAGCTTTGACCCTATAAGTGAGATTTCTGTTTTCTTCACAGTCCTCTCAATCTCTCTCTGGCTAATCCCTCTTGGTCACTGTCATCCAAAAAAATAACCCATAACTACCAGAGTACTTCTATCCGAACACATCTTTAATCAGGAAGAGAGAGACAGTGATCACAGCCACATTACAATCACCCTGGGATGAACACTGTCTTGGGAAAGACAGTAATGAGAATTTCCAATGAACTGTAGAATTCGGGGTCCTATTATATACGTTAGGGAGTATATGAAAAGAAAGACAATTGACTGGTTACATAAAAGGATAGGAAAGAGGATGTAGCCAGATGCTGGGGTGCCTGGGAGAGGCCTAGACACATTAGGAGAAACTAGAAAACAAAAAGGGTACTTAATATTTCATTACATTCTTGAGGGTTTATTATTCAGTCTGGGACAAGAGTCAGTCTGGGGGGGGGTGGGGGTTCTAGGTTATCAGGGACAAGGATCAGTTTGGAGTTACTTGTTATCACCAAGTTTTCTATGCTTCTGAAAAGCTCTTGGGTTTGGGGTGGGGTTAGGAGGTAGTAAGGGGAATTTACATTAATTTACAGCTAATATCACCTATTGTCAGCATAATGGGTATTTTCAAATGAGCAAATAGATCTGATAACTCACAGAATATTGCCTTAGTGATCTCCTGAGGTCTAACCTTGCTATGAATTACTCTGTAATTCCCCCAATTTTTTAATATTTATAGTCAAGGCTTTTGTGACATTTTTTTATCTGTGTCTACTTAATATCAAAAGGCTTCCTATGGATCTCCATTCCCATCACACAATACATTTCAATCACATCAGCCCCCATCTTTTTAATCAGTCATCCATGATTATAGTATTCAACAAACCAGTAATATTACTTGAGTACTAGGAATGCAATAGAAGACAACTATAATACAATGAGGCAATATTGTAATCAATGCGCAGCAAATAAACAACAAAGCACACATTCAGTTGGGTGGACCTGTGATAGTATTTGTCTGCCAACATTAGTATATGACTAGGCAATGATGCCCAATGAACCAAAATCAGTTGCTCATACATTTTATCTTCTCTATCCATACTGAACATACTGAATACAATAATTAGCAGCACTAAACAAGGTACTTTTCACTTGTAATTATTCTATAAATTCAGCAGATAGATCCTAAGAGACAACCTGTTGTGGGAGAGCTTGTTCAGAAGGGTATCCACTTAAAAAATTCCCATGTTCCTATGAATCTTTTAAAATAGAGGAATTTTTTGAGTGAATGGCTGAGAGGCCAGTGCAGGTGAAGTCTGCCTCTGTTGTGGAAAAGGGGTTCAGAATTTTTATACCTCAAAGGAACAAAGACAATGTGACCAGGAAAGGAAGGTGGGGGAGGGGGACAGCCAAGGAGGATTGAGTTGCCTTGATGTCTAGGGTGGAACACATTGTTGATAAAGTCTTAAGCCCTGAGCATAAAGGTGGGTAAGTTGCATATCTCAGAGAATCTAGTGATGTTTGAGGTGCAAACAGAAGGTGTACATCTGTTGATTTCAGAAAGATCTGGAAAGATCTACATGAACTGAAGCAGAGTGAAATAAGCAGAACCAGGAGAACATTATACATAGTAACTACAATAATGTAGAATAATCAAATGTGATGGATTTTGCTACTAATAGCAGTACAATGATCCAGGAGAATTCTGAAGGACTTATGTAAAAGAATGTCACCCACCCCCAGAGAAAGAACTGTTGGAATTAGAATGCAGATCAAAACACATGATTTATCTCTTTTTTATTTGGGTATATGATTGTTGGTTTTGGTTTTATAAGATTATTTACTTATAAAAATGAATAAATAGAAATATGTTTTGCATGATAATACATGTATAACCCAGATTGAATTGTTTGTCAGCTCTGGGAGTGGGGAGGAAAGAAGGGAGGGAGGCAATTTGGATAGCTTTGGAAAACTTATGTGGAAATTTGTTATTAAAAATTTTTTTAAAGAATATTTTTAAAAGTACACATCTATGCTAAAATCCTCATCATAAAACTAGGGAAATGCATCTAAAACAGAAGGAAATGTGTCTCTCAGAGAATCTTTTGTTTATGCAGTTGTCTATTTGATTACATCAGGGACAGCTTTCTTCTACCACCAGCATTCCTGGGTTCCAAGATCAAGGAATTCCTCATGCACTCTTTTTTTTTTTTAAATTTATTTTTATTTTTTTAAACCCTTACCTTCCATTTTGGAGTCAATACTGTGTATTGGCTTCAAGACAAAAGAGTGGTAAGGGCTAGGCAATGGTGGTTAAGTGACTTGCCCAGGGTCACACAGCTAGGAAGTATCTGAGGTCAGATTTGAACTTAGGACCTCCGGTCCCTAGGCCTGGCTCTCAATCCACTGAGCCACTCAGCTGCCCCCTCATGTACTCTTTTTGATCTGGGATTCCTTTAGAGACCAAACCTATGGGAAAAACTAAAATGAACAAAATAGAAAAACAGAAAGCAGAGATTCCTTTGAAAAAATTCAAAATTGGTAAAAAATTCAGTGAATAGACATGAAAAAATTTTTTAAATGCAAGCATCAGATAAATTAAAAATAAAGAAGAAAAATCTCTTTCAAAATGTATCAAGAAATGCTGAACTAAAATTCTGTTCAAATTGTTTAAAAAAATAAATAAATAACATAAATATGGGGGAGTGAAAGAGTTCTAGTGGCTATAGTGATTCTCTATGGCTTTCTTAAAACAAATCACTAGGGAAACTCCTAGGCAAATGCAAAAGACTTTCCTATAGCTTCATTGACATAGCACAGTGATGATGAACCTATATAGCATAGGTGCCAAAGATGGCACACAAAGAGCTCCCTATGGGCACCTGGCCACCCCTCCCCTACTTCTAACCCTCCCTCCCCCCACCATCACAACCACGTTCATTACTAGAAAGGCAGAGGGGCTTGGGCAGAGCTGCCCCCTCCCTGTTTCCATCGAGCCTGATGACATTTTTATTCCCCCTCTGCCCAGCAGCACAATGGAAGCACTTTCTCCCTCCCCTGTGTGGGGTAAGGGGGGGGGGCGGCTAAGGACAAGGCACACAGTCTCTGGGGGGGGATGGAAGGGCTCAGCACTCAGTTTGGGGGGGGGGGAGGGCTGATATTCCATCTCTAAAAGGTTCACCATTACTGTTATAGGAAGTTCCCAGAAGAGAAAATTCTTTCTGTCAGTTCAGGTAAACTAGTCTCTGTAATTCTTAATTTTTAGGGAGTTTCCCAGAGCAGTGGAGTCAAATTCAAATTCAAATAGAAAAGGCAACTTATTCACTTAGAAAACCACAAATTAACATTATTTTTGTTACATTGTATTTTTATTTATCTTATTAAATGTTTCCCAATTACAGTTTAATCAGGCTGCACTTAGGAGTTTTCCAGCAGGACCAGAGTTTGATCCCTCAGGCCTAGAACCCTGAGAGGTTAAATGATTTGTACAAGGTCACACAGCCAATATATGTCAGAAAGGGGCCATGAACCCAAGTCTTTCTGGCTCCAAAATCAGCTAAGTCTATCACAGTTGGCCATTCCACAATATTGCTGTTATTGTGTACAATGTTCTCCTGGTTCTACCTATTTCACTCTGTTCATGGAGGTCTTTCCAGCTCTTTCTGAAGTAATCCTGTTCATCATTTCTTACAGCACAATATTATTCCACCACCATTATATACCACAATTTGTTTGGCCATTCTCCAATTGATAAACATGCCCTAAGTTTCCAATCCTTTGCCACCACAAAAAGAGTAGCTATAAATATTTGTGTGCAAATAGTTCTTTCCACCCACCACCCCCTTTTAAAAATCTCTTTGGGATAAAACATAGTATAAGAGGAAATAATTTATAATGGGAGTCAGAGAGGATACTTTTTCTTTCTCTCTCTTCCTTTCTGCCTGGATCAGTAGGAGGCAACACACCTATCATGGCAGAGAAAGAGACAAACTGAGACCATATATAGATGCTGAAGAACAATCCTCAGATGAAGAAAAGTAGCTTTGAGAAGAAAAATTCCTGAATGGAAGAGAAAAGTATCTGTTTTGGCCTCAACAGAAGCATGGGCCCCTAAGGCAGCTTGGCTACCTGCCAAAAGAGAGATAGATCCAAGGGGAAACCCTCATGGATTTCCAGTAATGGCTGTAAGTTACCCCTTTGCACATGTATTCTCCAAATATGTGTTTCATATTTTTTGTAATTTTGCATATTATGTCTGTGCCTAGTCTTTTCAGTCATCTTGTATGTCCAAGAGAAGAGTGCATCCATAGTTTCCAGAAAATGTTTTTATATCCACTATTCTTGTTCTACCTTTTCAGGAATTAAGGTTAACTGGCTGATTGTCAACGGGAAGTACAAAGATGGGAGCTCATAAGCAACAGTACTACAAATGTAAGTTCTCAGGATTCTCCTAAGACCCTGAGGGGACTAGCAGTAAATGCACTTAGAAGACTCTAACCTGTGAGTACAAATGTAAGTTAAGAAAGTAGAACCCCCCAGGGTATACCCCTACATATGTAAATATATATGCACTGATATACTGCATGTATGTGTGTGCATATATGTAAAATGTATATGAAAATGTATATTTTTTATACAGAAAAAAGTTGTTCTGCAAAAGTCTTTTTACCCCCCAGAGGGGTATTATAGCTTTCTGACCTTATTCCTCTTTCACAAAAGGGCAAACCAAGGCCAAGAAAAACAAAACAACCAACTTGAGGATCATAGAATGAGATTGAGAAGGGCTACCTTGGGAACAACCCCCAAGGGCCTTGCTTCCTAAGCCTGTGGAACTGTTACTAGGAGATGGTGCTCCCTGGTCTCCTGCCATGTTCATTCTGGCGCCTGGGTAGGAGCCAGGAGTTAGGTAGCTGGCAGAGGTTTAGCTCAGCTCAAAAGGCTGAGAATATACTTGCAAAGCCATAGGGGTTTAGAAGATTATCAGCAATACTAAGCTCTTGATTTCAAATTCCCCTGTAGACATATCCCCCAAATTATAATTTTAAGAAATCATGGGCAACATTATTGCACTACTAACCCCTCTATTTCAATTATCAAGCACTTGGTTCCTCTCTGACACAAACTTATGCCTTTTCTAAAAAAGAAAACATAACTCTTGTAACAGAAGTGCAAAGGCAAGCCAAACATTACCACACTAGTTATATCCAAAATTATATCTCTCACTCTGTGTCATGAATCTCTCTATCAGGAAGTAGGGTAGCATAGATTGCACTCAGTTGCTTTGGATTATGGTTTGTAATTGCATTAAGCAGAAATCTTAAGTCTTTTGTTAAGATTAAAAATTATAAAGACTGATATAATAAGAGAAATTAGTAATTTAATTAAAGCCATGGCCATGTTGGTAAAATATATACCACCACGTCTATCTTTTAAATTTACCGCCAGAGCCCATCCTGTCCCCCTGGTATGCCAGCCACTCTGCAAAACCCAGAAAGAGGCTTTCTCTAGGCCCTCCTCTGAATTTAAATTGCCCCATACATGGGGACGCTGGACGTCCCCACGCCTTAAACCGGAAACCGGAAACCCATAGGGATCACAGGAAATGTAGTCTCAAAGTCCCCACGTGTCCATAGGGAGTCTGCTAGACACTTCCAAATAGCACTTCCCTGAATTCAAAACAAACACTTTCAAAGTCATTTATAATGTTGTTAGTGTACAAAATGTTCTCCTGGTTCTGCTTACTTCACTCCACATTAGTGCAAACAAGTTTTCCCAGATTTCTCTGAAGCCATCTCCTTCATTATTCTTATAGCATAATAGCATTCTATTACATTCATAGGTCATAATTTGTTTAGCTATTCCACAACTGATGGATATCCCCTTAGTTTCTAATTCTTTGCCACTACAAAATAAGTTGTCTTTTTTTTTTTTTTTTTTTTTTTTTTTTACACTGGGTTCCTTTTCCTCTTTCTTTGGAGTAGAGACTTAATCATGGTATTGTTGGGTCAAATGTATGCACAATTCTGTAGCTTTCTGGCCATAGTTCAAAATTACTTTCCAGAATGGCTAGACCAATTTACAGGTTAAGATGGTGGCAGAGTAAAAAGCAGCTGCTTAGCCTCTCCTAACCCACAAATACAGGACTCCTCAAGAGGATATTGTTTTCCTTTTTGTCATCTTTTCCAATCTAATGGATATGAGACAGACTTTCAGAGTTGCTTTAATTTGCCTTTTAAAAAATTATTAGTTATTTGAAGCATTTTTTCATATTCATATTGATAGCTTAAACTTTTTCCTTTGAGAACTGTTGGTTCATATCCTCTGGCTGTTTATCAACTGGGGAATGGCTCTTGGTCTTATTCATTTGAATCATTTCTTATATGTCTTAGAAAAGTAATGACTTTTTCAGAGCCCACACAATCCATAAACCCAGGCCAAATCATGAAGATAAGGGGTTTCACATTCTGTTGAGAGAACAGAATCATAGTCAGGCAATAAATGGCATAAATTTAATTCAGACCAACAAACCTTTTTTAAGGTTTTATCATATGAAATACTTCTTATGGTAGCAAAAAACTGGAAACAGGAGGGGCCTATCAATTGAAGAATGACTGAAATATGACACAGGAAGGTCATAGAATATTATTGGGTCATAATCAATTTTGAATATGAGATAGAGAACCAGAGAACACCTATAAGAACATACATGGAATGAAGAAAGAAAAGATTGTGTATTACATCAAATCTGAATTCTGATGTCTTTAAGCATCATTTTTCCTTTACATTATAGTAATCATTGTTCATTTAGTCCTGCTTTCTACTTTCTGCATTAGTGGACTAATGGCAACATCTGAAAAACCTGGCTTTGATTCCTGCCTCTTCCATCTTGTGTGACTCTGGACAAGTCATTTAAATTCTCTCAGCTTCAATATTTCCTTTTCTGGAGGGCAGTTGAGTGGTGTAGTGGATAGAAATCCAGGCCTAAGACTGGAGCTCCTAAATTCAAATTTGACCTCAGATGCTGCCTAGCTGTGTGACCCTGAGCAAGTCATTTAAGCCCAGTTGCCTATCTCTTACCATTCTTCTGTGTTGTAATGGATACTTAGTATAAAACAAAATAAACAAACAACTGTCCTCAAGGAACTTACATTTTTTTCTAGAGGAAACAACATGTATACTCATAAGTAAATATAAAATATTTGTCTGTCACCCACAACCTGGGGATCCCTTTAAGACTCTCGAGGTTCACATAAAGCACCAAGTCCAATTCTAGGACAGAATTTACTTTCTCCCTTTGGTGCGTTGTCTCCAATCTTCCCACTCTCCTCTCCTACAAAAAATATCAGTAATAATTTTTGTTTAGGTTGCTCCAAATATGAATAACCGATCCCTCAATTCCCATAAAAAAAATTTAACTATGGGTCAGATAAACCAGACAAGCTATAAAAGCAGCTTGGTACAGAGAGAGATAAGAGGCAGCAAATGCTAGCTAGGTACGTCAAACCACTACCACTTTTTCAACCTGCCTCCCACCCACCCAAGGAAAAGAAGAGACTTAATTGCCCAAAGACAGCTAGGTAGCATAGTGGATAAAATACTGGATCTGGAGTCTAAAAGACTTGAGTTTGAATCTGTCCCCAAGTACTCAATGTCTTTATGACCCTGGGCAAGTCACTTAATCTCTGGTATATTTTTAACCTTAGAGCTCTGGATAAAGCAAAGACCTGGGTTGGAGAATTTCCTGGAACTTGGCTTTCAGGAAGTTGGCACAAACAAGAGCTTTATAATTATGTGGTACACCAAGCAGGTAAGCAAAAGCACACATGCACACCCTATATGGCAATATAAATGGAGAAAGGTTTGTCCTCATGGATATAAGAAACTCACCCAGAGAGAAAGTGAGAGAGACATGTTGGGGAAGAAACAAACTCCAACTTGGGGTTCTGATGGTGAAATTACATATTTGAAGCATGGGCTTAGTTGAGAACAAGTTATCAATGCCAGATGTCAGAGGGACATTCCAAATCAGACCCAGATTGGTACAAAAGTTCTTGGGGTCACTTAGCAAGACCAAGCTTGGGTAACGCTCAAATAGGAGGTGTTTATTTATTGGGATATTTAGCTATCTAAGGCAGAAGAAGAATAACTTGGGACCCTTATAGCTGGTAAATAGTTTCATCCAATCAAAAGCGGCTAGCATTATCTTCTTGACACAGAATTAACATGGGTCAGGGCAGTGGAAAAGCACAAACTGTCTATCTTTGCCTATACACTTTTATGGGCATTAAAACCTTAGTCTAAGCCAGTGATTCCCAAAGTGGGTACTGCAGCGATCCAGGGGGGCAGTGATGGCCACAGGTGCATTTGGGGGTGATGAATAACTGTAAGGGGGTGGTGATAGTATGTGACAGGGGGCTCTAAGTAATATTTTTTCTGGAAAGGGGGTGGTAGGCTAAAAAAGTTTGGTCTAAGCAAATCCATAATGGAATCCTATCATTATAGCTATAACATCAAATAACAAAGTTTTCAGTTATCACACTGCTTTAGTTTCCTCAGCTGTAAAATAGGGATGATTACAGAACCTACCTCCAGGGTAGTTGTGAAGTCCAAATGAAATAATACTTTTTTTTTTCCAAACCCTTATCTTCTGGCATAGACTTGATATTAAATATTGGTTTCAAGGCAGAAGAATGGTAAGGGTGAGGCAGTTGGGATTTAGTGATTTGCCCACATAGCTAGGAAGGGTCTGAGGCCAGATTTGAACCCAGGACCTCCTATCTTCAGCCTGGGTCTCTATCCACTGAACCACCTGGCTGTTCTGAACATTTATGAAGTACTTCAGCCCAGTAACTAATACTGTTTGCTTCCCTTTCCTCTACCCCATTAGACTCTTCACATTCTCTCTCTCTCTCTAACTTGTGCTCAAATATCCACGATGAGAGAACACACACACACAACCCAAGGAAGTAAACACTCTGGGAGAGCTACCGAATAAGTAGTCAAACCCCTTTTACACTGGGCCTGTGCTGTCCAACCTATCCAAATCAATAAAGGGCAAGTTTGCTAAGGTCTAGATCTCTGGTCTCTAGTCCCCATGAGGTGGCTCTGATCCTCTAGTTGTTGGAGTCATTTTGGTGATCCTCTTTCATCTCAAGGAAGGTATCCTTCAAGGCACCCAGACAAGAGATGAAATCACAGGAATATGAAGTAGACCTGTTTGGCTGGGATGGCAAGTTCATCCAGAGTAGTAAAGTAAAATCAGCCAAGAAAGATAGGTCAGAGTCAGATTGAGAAGGACTTTAAATGCCAAATGGAGGAGTATGTATTTTAGAGAGCCACTAGAGCTTTTTGAGCCAGGGGTGACATGGCCAGACTTGTGCAAATGGGGCTCAAATGAGACAATTTATTTAAAGCACAGAATATAGGCCAATTATTGGGCTGTCAGAGGCAATTGGTCTATCAATTGTCAAACATATATCAACTAGCTACTATGGGCCAGTCACAGTTCTAGGCACTAGAGACACAAACCCAAACCCTAGACAGCTCCTGACTTCAAAGAGCTAACATTTTATTAGGAGAATATAATGTGGGCAGAGATGGACGATGTCAACCTGAAAAAGTAGTTATGGCAAGTCTTAGATTGAGGGAGGCATATTAATCTGGAGATTCACTCAGAACAGCAGTCCTGGGACTTCTAATGAACCACAGAATACAAGGTGCTTGTATAGATTTTTAGGGAGAAAACAGGGGGATAGTATGTGATTTTACAAATGCTCAGTAACTAAAGAATATCCATGGAATACTTGGGAAAGATGTATTAGCCTACTCCCAGGTATTTGGGGTGATGAAGAGGTGAATGCAGATGCTTAAGGGATCATTGTATTTTATTAAACTAAGTCCTTGGGAAAGAAATAAAACCTGATTCATGGATGAGGGGGGTGGGAGGAAACTAGGTGGCTCAATGAGTTGAGAGCCAGGCCTTGAGATGGGAGTCCTAGGTTAAAATCTGACCTCTGATATTTCCTATCTGTGTCTCTGGGCAAGTCACTTAGCCCCTCATTGCCTAGCCCTTACCACTCTTCTGCCTTGGAACCATATATACATAGAAATATATGTACATAATACATATAGATGGAAGGTAAAGATTAAAAAAATCATAGTTCAATTCAATCTCTGAATTTAGGAGTGGCTAGAGAAGCTGGGAATGGAACTCTGATTCTTCAGATCTGATCATCCTCTTTCAAATTCAGCTTTCAGTTTCTGGGAACCAGGCAAGATTAATTTGTAGTCAATTGCTCAATTTAGTTCTTTGGTTCAACTTTGGGGAAAGTTAGGAATGATAATACATAAAATGATGTTGACAGGGATGCCCTCCTAAAAAAGGAGGGACTTGAGCTGAGTTTTGAAGGAAGCTAGAGACTAAAAAAAAAAAAAAAAAAAAAAAAAAGGAATCCCTTTACTCTTCCTTAATTGCTTCCCTAGAGACAGCTATGGCTCCATGATTAAGAGGAAAACCTGAGTTCAAATCTAGCCTCAGACACTTTCTAGCTGTGTCCTTGGACAAGTCATTTAACCTCTGACTGATAAAATAATCCACTCAAGAAGCAAATGAAAATCACTCTTGTATCTTTGTCCAAAAAACACCATGGATAACTAAAACTTCCTTTCTGCAACTCTGCTACCACACTTCCTCCTTTCACCCATTCCATGAAGGACCTGGACTCATAGTTCATGGAGAAAATAGAGTATGTTTGCCTTGAGCTTCCTCTTCTCTCTTATTCTACATCAGAGATGTCATGTGCTAATATTCCCTAGTGAAAGAATGGGATTTTAGTTTAATTGAGAAATATCTAATAAAATAAATAAATAAATAAATAAAGCATAGATAACATTCCCCCTTAAAACTAAGTCTCTATACCTGATGGATTAGTTCCACCTTCCCACTCCTCCCCTTTCTATTTGAATCTGACACCATTGCTCTATATCACAAAATCTTTATATCACTTCCCTATCCATTCCTCTTCCTGCCCACTATATGCTCCTTTATTCTAGGCTCTGAGGAAGAGACAGACCATTGCCTTCCTGAAGCCAACCCCTCTACTTGTATCCTTAATCCCATCTCCTTTTTTCTCCAACAAATAATTCCCTATAATTATCTACTCTTTTTTTCTTAAACCCTTACCTTCTGTCTTAGAATCAATACTGTGTATTGGTTCCAAGGCAGAAGAGCAGTAAGGGACAGGCAATGGGGGTTAAGTGACTTGCCCAGGATCACACAGTTAGGAAGGGTCTGAAGTCATATTTGAACCCAGGACCTCCTGTCCCTAGGCCTGGCTCTCAATCCATTGAGCTATTCAGCTGACCTTTCATCCACTCTTTCTGATACTCAGTCACTCTTTATCAACTGACTTTTCCTATGCTGCCCAAATGTCTCTCTCATCCTTAAAAATATCTTCATTTGGACCTCCTACCCTCTCAAACTACTGTCCTAAATCTCTCCTGTCTTCATAACCAAACTCCAATGAAGGGAAATAGTCTTCATTAATTTCTTTCACTTCCTCTCTTCTCACTAACTTTTTAGCCCTTTGCAATAGGACTTCTGTTCTTTATGTTTAAAAATGCTCTCTGCAAAAGTTACCAATGATTTAACTGTCAAATACAATGACCTCCTCCTAGCCTTCAGCCTTCTTGATCTCTCTGTAGCTTCTGACACTGCTGAGTACCCTCTCTGCCTGGAGTCTCTTTCCTTTCTAGGTTTTTGTGACATATTATTATATGTTGTTCTCCTGTCTGAAAACTCCTTCGGAGTCTCCTTTGCAGGACCATCATATACTATACCTCTTAATTGTAAGTGTACCCCACTGTTCTGTACTGGATGTGCCCTTGCCTCTCTCCCTTGAACTTCTATGTGATCAATTTTTATCACTAGACAGATCACTTTTAGGCTTTTATGTTCATCCCTGAGTTCTAATGCCCCATCATCTTTTTTTGTTTTGTTTTGGTTTTTTTAAACCCTTAACTTCTGTGTATTGGCTCTTAGGTGGAAGAGTGGTAAAAGTGGGCAATGGGGGTCAAGTGACTTGCCCAGGGTCACAAAGCTGGGAAGTGTCTGAGGCAGGATTTGAACCTAGGATCTCTAGTCTCTAGCCTGGCTCTCAATCCATTGAGCTACCAAGCTGCACCCCCCCCCCCCAATCATATTTTTAGGCATGTCAAACTGTTCAAATCTGACCTCAGACACTTCCCAGCTATGTGACCCTGGGCAAGTCACTTGACCCCCATTGCCTACCGTTACCACTCTTCTGCCTTGGAGCCAATACACAGTATTGACTCCAAGATGGAAGGTAAGAGTTTAAATTAAAAAAAAAAAAAAAGGTACTACCATACTTCTAGTCTCCCAGATGTGTAACTTCAGTCATTTTTGACTCTTCACTACTTCTGACTCCATATATCTAATCAATTACCATGTCTTATCAGTTCTTCCTCCACAAACCTCATATCTGTCCCTTTTCTCTCCTTTCACATCTTAATTTAGGTCCTCATCACATGTCTTCTGGACTATTGCATTAACTCCTAAATGGCTTCCAATGCTCATATCTCTTCTCACTCCAATCCATTCTCCACCTAACTATCAAAGCACAAGCCTGACCATGGGTTTAAGAAGTCCCAGTGGTTCCTTTTTATCTCTATGATAAAATATAAATTCCTCTATTTGACATTTAAAGCCCTTTACAGCAAAACCTGGAAAGACTTACATGAACTGATGCAAAACCAAAACATTGTCTACAGCAACAGTAATATTGTATGATGATCAACTGTGAATGATTTAGCCATTCTCAGCAATACAGTAATCCAAGACAATCCGAAAGAATCATCAGGAAAAATGTCACCTGCCTCCAGAGAAAAAACTGAAGGAGTTTCATTGCCGACCAAAGCATTTCATGTTTTACTTTTTTCTTCTTTATTTTTTTTGTTTTGGATCTTTCCCACAAAATGACTAATATGCAAAAAGTTTTATATGATTGTGTATGTAAAAGTTATGTTAGATTGCTTAATGTTTTAGGAAGAAAGGTAGGAAAGAGGGAAAGAATTTGAAACTCAATATTTTTAAAAGGGGAGAGCAGCTAGGTAGCTCAGTGGAGAGAGCACCAGGCTTGGAGATGGGAGGTCCTGGGTTCAAATGAGACTTCAGATACTTTCTAGCTATGTAGCCCTGGGCAAGTTACTTAACCCTGTGATAATTAGATTAAGTCTACACTGCCCATCTTTAGATTTAATCACCAAAGGTGAGAGTACCTCCAGTCTTGGGAGGTCCTAACCCACATGTACTAGAGTGAGTGAGGAATCAGAATCTGACCCACCCCCTAGGTGTTCTATGAGAATCATCTATTGTGATTGGACATGCAGGCTAGGGGAAGGCACTGGAAGTGACCCATAAGTGACCCCTTTAAAAAGAGGGAGTTGAGTGAGTGAGAGGTCTTTTGGTTTTGTGAAGGGGACCTGAGGGAGCTTTGCTGGTTTCCTGACGGAGACTGTTCCACGTGGGGAGTTTAAAGACTGAATCTTCCTGAACTTCTATTATTTCCTTACTTCCTCTCTCTCTTCTCATGTAAATAAACTTACATAAAAGTCAATTTTGATTTGAGATTATTCTTAATTGAGGATTGATAATAGTTCATTTCTCTGGTGACCATCTTTTAATATATTGAACCCATAAAACCCCCTTTTCACCCTTACAACCCTATTTGCCTAGCCCTACTGCTTTTCTGCTTTGGAATGGATACTTAGTATAAATTTTAAAGCAGAAGGTAAAGATGAAAAAAAAAAAAGAATGTTAAAAATTGTTTTTATATGTAACTGGGGAAAGAATAATATTATCAAAATGAATTAATAAAGCCCTCCACAGCCTGGTTCCAAACAACTTTTCTTTCTTTCTTTCTTAAACCCTTACCTTTTGTCTTAGTTCAGTAACTTGCCCAGAGTCACACACTAGGAAATGTCTGAGACCAAGTTTGAAAACATGTTCTTATGATTCCAGGCTTGGTACTCTATCCACTGAGCCACCTACTTGCTCAAACAACCTTTCCAAGCTTGTTACACATTCCTTTCCATCACATATTCCATGTTCCAACCACTGGCTTTCTTCTTGTTTTCACATAGGACATTCTCTCTTCCATCTTTGTGTCTTCACATGGGCCAGCTCCTCCATACCTGGAATGTTCTCTTTCTTTACCTATACCTCTTAGAATCCCTAGTGTCCTTTAAAGCTCAGTTCAAGTGCTACCTTCTTTGTGAGACTTCTCTTAACCCTCCCCAGATATTAGTGTCCTGATAAAATTATTTGGCAGGGCAGCTAGGCTGTACAATGGACAGAGCACTAGAACGGGAGTCAAGAAGACTGAGTTCAAAGCTAGCCTCAGACACATCCTAGCTATGTGACCATGGGTAAGTTACAGAATTCTGCTTTAGTTTCCTCATCTGTCAAATGAGTTGGAGAAGGAAATGGCAAGCCATTCCATTATCTTAACCAAGAAAACTCCAAATAGAATCACATAGATTCAGACTTGACTGAAAAACAACAAAAAACAAATAAACAAAAAAAACCTGTTATTTATTTTGTATACATTTTCATTTGTACATGTCTTTCAGGGCAGAGACTGTCTCATTTTTGTATTTGGGTCCCCATTGCCTATCATAGTGCCTAGCACATAGACTGAAATGAATAATGCCTTTTGATTGATTGAGGTGAGGGAGGAGAGCACTCTAGGCATCATTAAATTCCTTGCAAAGGAAACAACAAAGAGGCTAGTTTGGCTGGAACACACAGTCTGAGAAGGGAGATATAGTTTGTAATTAGTTTGGAAAGATGAGCTGATGCTAAATTGTGAAAGGCTTTAAACACCAGAGGAACTTGTATCTGAGCTTAGAGGGAACAGGGAGTTACTCAACCTTCTTGAGCAAGTGAGTACATGATCAGACCTATACTTTTTTAAAAAAGATTTTAGAATTTATACTAAATTTTGGTTCCTAGGCAGAAAATCTGTAAGGGCTAGACAACTGGAATTAAGTGATTTACCTAATGTCACACAGCTAGGAAATGTCTGAGGACATATTTGAACCCAGGACCTCAGGTCTACTAGACCTGACTCTAACCAGTGAGCCATCTAGCTGCCCTGGCCAGGCCTCTACTTTAGGGATATTTGGCAGCTCCATAACCTGGCTTCTTTCAACCTTTCTAGTCTTATTACACATTAATCCCCTCTACATACTGGCCATTGACACTGGCCTCTTTATTGTTCCTCATACTCAACACTCAGCATCTCATGAATGAGATTTTATAGCAAGTGTCTCATATAAAGTTTCTATTTCTTAAATATATAGAGAATGGAGCCAAATTTGTAAGAACAGAAGCAACCACAATTGATAAATGGTCAAAGGATATGATACCTTGTTACCTCCAGGTTCAAATAGAAAGTTTTTGTTTGACTTTCTAGCCCAAATATATATTTATTGATACCATTTGTTTTTTTTTAACATTTATTAATATACATTTTTAACATGGTTGACCATTTGTTTTTATATCATTTAAATTCCGACTTGTATTTTCCCACTTCCACTTCTAGAAAATTCTTCCGTATAACAGAGTTTTTTAAGAGAAAAATAAGAGAGGAAATCAGCAAATTTAACCAATGCCATCAAAAAAATCTGAAAATATATGCAATATTCCACACTCATGGATCTCTTAGCTCTACAAAGGAAAAGGGGGAGGTGTCTTCTCATATCTCTTCTTTGCAGCCATGTTTGTCCTGTGTAATTTTGTGATTGTTTATTATTTTGTGGTGGTTGTTCTTTCCCTTTACATTGTTGTAATCACTATGTATATTGATTTCTTGATGATTATGTGTACTTCACTTTGTATCAGTTCATCCAAGTCTTTCTATGCTTCTCTGTATTCATCATGTTTATCATTTCTTACAGCCCAGTAGCAATGTTCCATTATATTCATGTATCACAGTTTATAGACATTTACTTTGTTTCTAATTCTTTGCTACCACAAAAAGTATAGCTATAAATACGTAAGTGTGCTATCCACAACCAAAGAAAAAAGTATTGGAATCTGAGTACAGATCAAAGCATGTGATAATTCACTAGATTTCCTTCATGAGATTTCTATTGTATGTATGATATATGTCTTCTATCACATGAGCAATTATGGAAATATGTATTATATGAAAATATGGGTATAACTTATATCAGACTATTCACTACCTCAAGGAGGGGTTGGAAGGTAAGGAGGGAGAAAATATGAATTTTAAAATGTCAAAAGATAATTGTCAAAAATTGTTTCTACATGTAACTGAAAAATTTTTTTTAATTGGAAAAAATACTTGGATGTATGGGGGAACCTTTTAAAATTAATTACTTCCTTGTGATATATGCCTCATAGTGGAATATTTGGGTCAAAAGATATGGATATCTTAATGTTTTTACCTTCATATCTTGACTGACTGTTCAACCATTTTTCTTTGTTATAAAAGAGGGCTCTATAGTATTCTGAAGCAGCAAGAGTATTAAAAACATCAATAAAACTATGTCAAGTATGCTCTAGCTCTCTCCCAGAGACAGGCTGCTACATCTCCTCAGGGTTCTGTGGTACCTGAGGGATTAGGATGTCTCTATTGCAATTGGCTCAAGCCTGCATGGTTATATCCCCCCATGGAGAGGAGCCAGTGATGAGCACCTCAATTCCATTTAACTACTTCACATCAGATGGATTTACAAAGGAATATTTACTTCAAAGAAATGGCAAGGGGCATAGCACCAAAATTTTCCTTAGGACCCCTAAGGCTTCCTCTTCCCTATTCCACCTCAGTTTCAGGGGGTGGGGGTGGGGTTAGGTTAAAATTTAGCTCAGTTCCTACATAGCATTGTTTCTACCAAGTTCACAAGGTAGCATCACTCTTGGATGGGTCTTTATCTCAGTCACCACTGGGCTGGGGCCCAAAGGTCATTCCTAGAGGATGCTCCTTGCACCTCAGGACATCAATGTAAGGCTAACTACAAAACCCAGTCAAGTGAGAGGTCCTGGGTTTAAATCTGGCCTTAGATACTTCCTAGCTGTATGATCCTGGGCAATTCGCTTAACCCGAATTGTCTAGCCCTTACCACTCTTCTGCCTTGGAACCAATACATAGTATTCTTTCTGAGATGGAAGGTAAGGTTTGATTGTTTGTTTTTTAAACCCAGTCAACTTCAATGGTTTGCTCTTTCAACCTTTTTTTTTTTAATTTGCTAGAGATGTTTTTATTCCACTTATTTATTTGTTTGTTTGTTTTAGAATATTTTTCCATGGTTACATGATTCATATTCCTTCCTGTCTCTCCTCCTTCCTCCACCCCATAGCCAATGAGCAATTCATCTGGGTTTTACATGTGTCACTGATCAAGACCTATTTCCATATTATTAATATTTGCAGTAGAGTGATCATTTAGAGTCTACATCCCCAATCATATCCGCATCGAATTATGTGATCAAGGAAATGTTTTTCTTCTGAGTTTCTTCTCCCACAGCTCTTTCTCTGGATGTGGATAGCATTCTTTCTCATAAGTCCCGCAGAACTGTCCTGTAATGCTGCCAGTAAAAAAGTCCATTACATTTAATTGTGCCATAATGTATCAGTCTCTGTGTACAATGTTCTCCTGGTTCTGCTCCTTTCGCTCTGCATCAGTTCCTGGAGGTTGCCAGTTCACATGGAATTCCTCCAGTTCATTATTCCTTTCAAGACAATAGTAGTCCAATGCCAAGAGATACCACAATTTGTTCAGCCATTTCCCAATGATGGACACCCCCTCGTTTTCCAATTTTTTTTGCCACCACAAAGAGCATGGCTATAAATATTTTTCTACAAGTTTTTTTCCTTATTATTTCTTTGGGGTACAAACCCAGCAGTGGTATGGCTAGATCAAAGGGCAGGCAGTCGTTTGGACATAATTCCAAATTGTCTTCTAGCAATGCATTAGTGTCCCCATTTTGCCACATCCTCTCCAACATTTATTATTTTCCTTTGCTGTCATATTAGCCAATCTGCTAGGTGTGAGGTGGTATCTCAGAGTTGTTTTGATTTGCATTTCTCTAATTACAAGAGATTTAGAATACTTTTTCATGTGCTTATTGATAGTTTTGATTTCTTTATCTGAAAACTGCCTATTCATGTCTCTTGCCCATTTCTCAATTGGAGAATGGCTTGATTTTTTGTACAATTGAATTAAGTCCTTCTATAATTTGAGAAATTAGACCTTTCTCAGAGGTTTTTATTATAAAGATTTTCACCCCCAATTTGTTGCTTCCCTTCTAATTTTGGTTGCATTGGTTTTGTTTGTACAAAACCTTTTTATTCATTTTACATTTTGTGATATTCTCTATTTCTTGCTTGGTCTTAAATTCTTTTCTTTCCCATAGAGCTGACAGGGATACTATTCTATGTTCACCTAATTTACTTATAGTTTCCTTCTTTCTATTTAGGTCATTTACCCATTCTGGATTTATCTTGGTATTGGGTGTGAGATGTTGATCTAGACATAATCTCTCCATATTGTTTTCCAATTTTCCCAGCAGTTTTTGTAAAATAGTGGGTTCTTGTCCCAAAAGCTGGGATCTTTGAACTTATCGTATACTATCTTGCTGAGGGCATTTACCTCAAGTATTCCATTGATCCTCCCTTCTGTCTCTTAGCCAGTACCATATTGTTTTTATGACCATGGCTTTATAATACATTTTAAGATCTGATACTGCTAGATCCCCATCCTTCACTTTTTTTTTACATTATTTCCCTTGATATTCTTGCTCTTTTGTTCTTCCATATGAACTCTGTTATTATTTTTTCTAATTCAATAAAAAAGTTTCTTGGTAATTTGATAGGTATGGCACTAAATAAGTAAATTAATTTGGGTAGGATTCTCATTTTTTTTATGTTAGCTCATCCTAACCATGAGCAATTCATGCTTTTCCAATTATTTAGATCTAGTTTTAATTGTGTGGAAAGTGTTTTGTAGCTGAGTTCATATAATTCCTTCTTCCAACCTCTTGAAACTGAATTCAGGGTTGAGGCAGGTAGGTGGCTTAGTGGATTGAGAACCAGGGCTCCTGGGTTCAAATTTGACCTGATATTCCCTAGCTATGTGACTCTGGGCAAGTCACTTAATCCCCATCATCTAACCCGTATGGCTCTTCTGCTTTGGAACCAATATATAGCATTGATTCCAATATGAAGGTAAGGGTCTTTACAAAAATAAACAGAAAAAAAAACTGAATGCAGGGGACTCTAATCCTCTTAAACAGAAAAGAACAAAGAAAATGGCCAAGGACTGAGTTCTGTTTTGGGAAGTCATCTGGGAAGGGGGAAGCTTCCATCTTGAGGCCCTTTTCTTCACAATACTGTCTCTAGGTCACTAGAGTTAAGGAGTCCCAAAGAAGCCTCAGAAGGAAATAATAATGAGGCAAAAGAGAAATTAAGGAATGTCTACTGGCTTCTTGGAATGCTCCCAAAGTCAAAGACCCTCCCCTTTATCACATGATTAGCCAGCTTGCACAAGACCATGCCTGCTCTGCATATTCTTATACATCATTAAGATTTTCCCAGAAGCCAAGTTCCCAGCTTCTTTCACCTGAAAAAGTCATTTCAGCAGAGCAAGCTGATGGGGTCTGTGTCCAATGGGGGTCAGCTCCCCATTACAAAATACTTAAAAAGACAATCACACATAAGGCAGTGTGTTAGAGCTAGAGATATAAAAAAAAACAATTCAATTCCACGAGCCTTTATTAAACCCATACACTGCCTGTTTTACTAGAAGTGAAACTAGAAAAATAAAATGCAAAACAGTCCCCATGCTCTGAAACCTGCATTCTACTTGGAGGATAAAAGCTATTCAGAGGAAAAGGAAAAATAAGACGGGAAGTAAAGGTGACAAAGGAGACCTCCAAAAAGATACTCTAAGAATATTTGAGAGCACATTAATACCCAAGGTATTGAAGAAGAAAGAGAAGTGACTTGTGTTAAGTCTGGAGGGAAGAGAAGGAATTTGAAAGGCCAAAGTGTGGAGGGAGTACTTTTGTAGGACTAGGCTGGCATCAGGGAATGCAAGGAAAGGATTAGGGTGGGGGTGGGAGTGGGGACATGATGTGTCAGGTTTTCTGGGAACAGCCAACTTGCCTCCCAGGCAGAGTCGGGGAGTGATTCAGAATAACCCTGGAAAGGTAGGCTGGAGCCAGGTTGCAGAGGCCCAAACAATAAGCTTAGTCATCTCAAAAAATAAAACAAAACCCACCACATTCAAGACCTCATTTGCCAAAGTAATCAACAAACATTTATTCCTTTGACTGAAGCTTCAGAAGAGCTATATCCCTCACTAAAATTCAAATATCCTTGGGAATCCACAATTCCTTTTATATCAACCAGGTGGCTAATGGATAGAGAGCGAAGGCCTAGAGACAGGAGGTCCTGGGTTCCATCTGGCCTCAGACATTTCCTAGCTGTATGACCCTGGATAAGTCACTTGATTCCCCCATTACCTAGCACTTACCACTCATCTGCCTTGGAACCAATACACGATATCTATTCTAAGATGGAACATAAGGGGTTGTTTTGGTGTTTTGTTTTGTTTTGTTTTAAGTATCTTCCTTGGTTTCTGGAAGCCTTATAGAGTCAAATACCTCTTCTCCCTTCCTCACTTTGTGACCCCGACCAAATCAGAAACATTTATGTGCCTAAGCCACCCTAGGACTTATCTGCTCCCTTTGACTCCTGTACCTGTCAAATGACAGAACCAGTGGTGTCATTTTGGTCCTCTTCAAGTAGAAGGACAACAATTAACCTGCTTCCTAGGATTTATCTACTAATGTTTTCTTTAGCTTCTGTGGTGGTATCTCTTTTTCTCTTTGAGGTCCCGTAAATGAATTTATCAGATCCTTTCCTTGGAGTACATTTTGATGGAAAAGAAAGTAGAAAGAACTCTTATTTATTTTTTGTTTTTAAACTCATTTCGGGGGCAGCTAGGTGCTCAGTGGATTGAGAACCAGGCCTAGGGACAGGAGGTCCTAGGTTCAAATCTGGCTTTAGACACTTCCTAGCTTCCAACCTCATTATTTCTTACCTCCCAATTCATAATAATATGTCACAAGTTGTTCAGCCATTCCACAATTGATGGGCATCCCCTCCATTTCCAATTCTTTGCCACTACAAAGAGAGCTGCTGTAAATATTTTAGAACATAGAGGTTCTTTCCCATTTTTTTCCTGATCACCTTAGAAAGCAGAACAAATAGTGATATTTCTGGGTCAAAGGATATATACAGTTATATAACTCCTTTGGCAGAATTCCAGATTGTTCCCCAGAATGTTTGGATCAGTTCATTACACCAACAGTGTATTAGTGTCTCCATTTTTCCATATCCCCTCCAAGAAAACTCGCATTTCATATAAGCTTTAAAGCTTGCTAATAATAAGTGAGGGTGACAGTGCCTAGTAGAGCATGTAATACTTATTAAATGACTACTCTAAAATTTGCCAAGTTCTTAATCACATTGTCTCTTCTGAATAAAATAATGATAGCTAGCACTTATAAAGTACTTTAAGGTTTGCAGGGTGCTTTATAAATATCCTATTTGATCCTCACAACAACAACCCTGAGGGGTAAAGTGCTATTATTATCCCTATTTGACAAATGAGGAAATTGAATTTAGTGACTTGCTTAAGTGTTCCACAGCTAATAAGGGTCTGAGGCTGGATTTGAACTAGGGTATTCCTCACTCTGGGTCCAACATTATCCACTTCCCCTCTTTGCCCTAATAACAGTCTTTTAAAGAAGGTAGAGTTCAGATCAATTAATCAATACACATTTATTGAGTACCTGCTCTGGGGATATAAAAAGAGGCAAAAATCAGTCCCTAATCTCAAGAAATTTACAAGGGAGACAACATGCAAACAAATATAAGTATATACAAAGTAAGGTATATACAGGGTAAACAAGAAATAATTATCAGAGGGAAGGCACTAGAATTAAGGAATTCTAGTTGGGAAATTTTTCCTATAAAAGATAGGAATTTAGTTGGATCTTAAAGGAAATCAGGGCAGAAAGTTGGTACAGTATAGTGCTAGGCCTAGCATCAGGAAGACCTAAGTTCAAATGTGGATTTAGACATTTACTAGCTATGTGACCTTAATCAAGTCATTTAACCCTGTTGGCTTCAATTTCCTCATCTGTCAAATGAACTGGAGAAGGAAATGGCAAACCACTCCAGCCTCTTTGCAAAAAACAAGCAAACCAACAAACAAGCAAAATCCAAATGGGGTCACAAATAGCTGAATCCAACTGAACAACAACAAGAAACAGAGAAAGTCAAGGAAGTCATTGGTCAGAATTGAAGCATTTAAAGAGGGAAGACCAGAAAGACTGAAGAGATGGAGTGTCTTTTTTGTGGGACAACCTGGGGAACAAGGTTACTGAACTGAAGAGTATATGGCAGGAGGAAGTCTTAAAAATCTTAGATTATTAAGGACTTCGAATGCCAAAACAGCATTTAGAAGCAAATCTTACTAGCTGTGTGATCTTGGGAAGGTCACCTAAATTTCTCAACTTCATTTTTATTCTTAGACTATTATTAATTGTTATTTTTAATATATTTTAATATTTACTATTATTAACCTATTAGTGACTAGCATTAGAGAACTAGTTAGCATGGGAACTAGTACTTAAATCTAGTCCCTTAGAGAGGGAAAGAGAGAAGAAAAGATGAGTTTGGAGGCCCAGAACACAAACTTTCCCCTATTTACAAGCAGGCAGGGTAGTTACAACAATCTGGTTGCTCTGGGGACCCAGGCATCCTGTGTAGAGGGCCCTAGAAGAGAAACTGTGAGTCAGTTCACTGGAACCTGATGGAGCTGAGCCAGAATTCTTGCAGAGCTCCCTGAGAGAACGTTGAGAAGGTTGGCCCTGTTGATAGTCTCTCTCACCCTGGACCTGGGGGCCTCCCCACCTGGCTGGGGGGGGGGGGGTGATCTGTTCCCCCCTGTGTCTAAACGCCTTCCATCCGGTATGGACTGATTAAACAATTGTTGATGTCCTTGGATGCTCAGTATGGAAGAATTTTAAACAGCCGCTCCTTTTTAATATGCACTTCCTCTTTGGTTTTAATTATTTTGTTCCTACATTTTCCCTTTCAATTTACTAAAATCTAGAAATGTAATTAGAGCGGGAGGCCAGGCTCAGAGAAAGCTGCCAGGATTTCTACAGCATGATTAAATATACCAGGCATCCCTTCAGTGCGGGACTGAAAAACAAGATTCTCATTATTATCTCTCCCTTATCCAGGGAAGAATCTGCACCATGCACAGATACGAATTATTGAAAATGCAGCACTAATTAAAAACGCACCCAGGCTTTTGATGAAGGGTGGGGGAGAGCGCACCACAAAACAGAGTTATTTTATTATTTCATCTTTTGGCTGTTAAAAAAAATGTTTGTTTTGTTATTGCAACAACAACAAACACAAAAAAATCACAGAATCTGTGGGTCCACAAGAGGGACTTAATGAGCCTTTTATCCATGCAACAGCCAAACACACAAAGGCAGGCAGTTTACTGGGGGGAAACAGTACAACTCATTTTCCTTCTCCCAAGGAAAAGGCTTTCAAAGCGCTTATCCAAAGATCTGGGCTCAGCCTTATCCTCCCGCCTCCTCACTCCCAGATGGCCTTGCGAGGAAGGGTCTAATAGCTGTCATATTAATGAGGATCATTGGCCCCATTTCACTGTTGAGGTGAGGGAAGGCAAGAGGGAAGCAAGAAGGCTCTGGGCTTGGCCAGCAATTGAAACTGACCTGGTCCTGGTCGAGTCTGGGCTCTGCCATTGACTTTGCCTCGTTATGTAGGACAATTAACTTCTGCTTCCTGACCTCAGTGCAGAGCAGTAACTAGGACAGGGTGTCTGGGGCTTTTCCCAGGGTGCTGACATATGGAGGTTGCTGGCAGTGCGGTCCCAGGAAGTGCTTACTTCCTTCTAGCCCCGGAGGTTGAACCGCAGGTGATTTCCTCCCCATAGTGCTGGCCCTGAGCTGACGACTGCTTCGCTTGTTCCAGGATACACTTCCTTCTCCAGGCAGCCACTTCCCCCCACAACTCTTTGCTTGCCCCATTTGCACAAATTTCTATTAAGGTTCAATTCAACCTTTGCCACATTTTTTTTCTGTCTTCTGACACTTCTGCCACAGCTCTAGAACAGGTGCTTGGTTATTTCACTAGCTTGCTGGAGGCTCTGCCTGCCTCAGGTCTCTCCCCATGCCAATCCATTTTCCATTCGTTCACTACAGGGATTTTCCTAAATGAAGGGCTGATCATTTCATCTCCCCCACTCCCAACTCCCTACTCAATAAGCCCCAGGAGCTTCCTAATGCCTCTAGGAGCAAATACAAGATGCTTTGTTTGGCATTCAGAACCCTTCATGATTTAGCCCCCTCCTACCTTTCTAGTCTTTGTTTACACCTACTTCCTCCCAGGTACTCTTCAATCCAGTGACACTGGTATCCTGGATGTTCCAAGAACAAGGCACTCCATCTCTCCTCTCAAGGTGTTCTCTCTGGCTGTCCCCCATTCCTGGAATGTGCTCTTTCCTCCCTGGCTTCCTTAAATCCCAACTAAAATGCCTCCTTCTCCTGGAAGCCTTTCCCCCCAATCCCTCTTAATTCTATTGCCTTACTTCTATTATTTATTTCCTATTTATCTCAAATATAACTTGTTTTGCATATGCTTGTTTGTATACTGACTCTCCCATTAGACTATAAGTTCCCTGAGTGTAGAGGCTGTCTTTTGCTTCTTTTTTGTATCCCCAGGGCTTAGCACAGTGCCTGGCAGGGAGTAGGCACTTAGTAAATGTCTATTGATTGGTTATAGCCCATAGGTGCGTTGGAAACAGCTCTTACAGACTCTTTATTTTTAGTTTTTTAGTTTTTTCATGGTTCTATGATTCATGTTGTCTCCCTTCCCTTATCCCTCCTCCCTCCTGGAGTTGGTGAGCAAGCCACTGGGCTATACATATATATTATCACTTGAACCCATTTCCATATTATTCATTTTTGTCTTACAGACTCTTAAGTGAAGATTGTTACATTTTTCAGATTAGCATTTGCACCTCCAAAATGGGCAAACAGTACAAATCGGGGCTTGATTTATTGTTTTGCTGCTTGTTAAGTCTTAAGAAAGCAAAGGATAAAAGATTCATGATGTAGATTATGCTGAAAAGTTGGTATATTCCACACACACACACACACACACACACACACACACACACACACACCTCCCAGAGAGTTGGTTGTTAAACATTTACCCTGGCTGTACCTCAGTATCCTCGTCTGTGAAGTGAGTTAGACAAGATTATCACATAGGAACCCTCTCCCCCTCCTCTCCCCCCCCCCCATTCTAAAATAATACCTTGTGAGACTCCAGTAATTTGACAGGCAGCATTCAGTAGGTGAATTCCTCAATCTCTCTCAATTTAGGTGGCATTATTGTATACTCAATCAACCCACTTAGGGAGAGGGAGAAGGGGGGTGGAGAGAGACAGAGACAGAGAGAAGAAGAGAGACAGAGAGAAGTTGAGAGAGAGATTGAGGGAGGGATGGAGGGAGACAGAGACAGAGAGTGGAGAGAGAGGAAGGGAGGAGACAGAGAGAGGAAGAGAGACAGAGAAGTTGAGAGAGAGATTGAGGGAGAGAAAGAAAGAGAGGATGGAGGAAGAGGAGAGGAGAGGAGAGAGGGAGGAATATTTCAGAAGAAATAAAATTCTTTTTCTAGGAGGTACTAGTCAAATGGAAAAGAAAAAAGATTTACACACTGAGTATATACTTAAAAGCTAGGTGGCTCAATGGATAGGCACTGGGCTTGGGGTCAGGAAGAACTGTATTCAAATGTAGCCTCAGATACTTAGGTGTGACCCTGGGCGAGTCATTTAACCTCTGTTTACCTTAATCCACTGAAGAAGGAAATGGCTAACTACTCTAGTATCTGATTTGCCAGGAAAACCTCATGGACAGTATACATGGGATCATAAAGAATCAGATACGACTGGAAAGCTGAACAACAAGACATAGGAAGGATAGAACGCATGTGTCCACTGCTGAGACAGTGTGGGGTTGTCCTGGAAAGAACACTGGATCTGGTGTTGGGAAACTTAGGTCCAAATCTTGACTTTGCAATTTACTTACAACTTGTGTGACTTTGGACACCTGACATCATTACTCTGAGTCATGTTTGTCTCAGGGACTAAAAGCAGCAGGAGAAAGTATTGGTTGTGAAACCAGAGGATTGGTCCTTGAGTTCTGGTTCTGCCAGATGACAGGGGACAATGGATAGATAGCTAGACCTGGTACCAGGAGAACCTAAGTTCAAGTCTGGCTTCAGATACTTACCAAGCTGTGTGACCCTGGGCAAGTCACTTAAACTATCTTCTCAATTTCCTTATTTGTAAAATGGGCTTAATAAATCTGGCCTCAGAGGTTTACAGGCTGTGTGACCTTGGGCTTAGTTTCTTTATCTGTAAAGTGGGCCTAATAACAATAGCCCCTGGGGAGGGAGGTGAGGGAGTTGTTTTAAAAATAAAATGAAGTAATACTTATAAAGATGCAGCTAGGTAGTATAGTGAATATAGCACTGGTCTTGGAATCAGGAAGACTCATCTTCCTGAGTTCAAATCAGACCTCAGATTCTTATTAGCTGTATGACCCCTGACAAGTCACTTAACCCTGTTGGCTTCAGCTTCCCAATATGTAAAATGAAATGGAGAAGGAAATAGCAAACCAATCTGATATATTTTCCAAGAAAACCCCAAAATGGAGTCATAAAGAGTTTAACACAGTTTAAATGACTCGGTATTTATAAACTACTTTGCAAATTATCTCGGGTAAATTTCTTAGATTTTTAAGACCTCAGTTTCCTTTTCTCTTAAGTTGGAAAAGGTGATCTCTGTTCTGTTTGACCTCTAAATCCTATGATCTTTTTCAAATTAAGCTGTTAGATTCAATGATCTAGAAAATATCTTCCAGTTCTAAATCTTAAGCAGTCCAAGGATAGGGCTGGGAAAACAAATTACTTAAGTGCCGGTAGGGGTAGAGCCGAGGGTGAAAAGATAAAGGAGTCAGTGTTAGAGTGAATGGTGATAAATTCCCTTCTCTTTATACTCATAGCCTTCAGACCTTCATCATCCCTTGCCAGGGACCTTTAAAGTACAGTCGTTTCAGTCATGTCCCATTCTTCATGACCCTATCTGGGGTTTTCTTGGTAGAGATATTGGAGTAGTTTGCCATTTCCTTCTCCAGCTCACTTGACAGATAAGGAAATGGAGGCAAATGGGATGAAGTGACTTGCCCAGGGTCACACAGCTAGTGTCTGAGGTTAGATTTGAACTCAGGAAGATAATCTTCCTGACACCAAGCCCAGCACGCTATCCACTGCACCATCTATTTGCCCCAAATGCTTAAGATAATGATCCTAATTGGTCTTTTTACCTACAGTTTCTCCTGGATATCCTCTAGCTACCAAATTGATGGGATAAGGATAGGAATGGGGACTTGGCCTATTATTTCAGTGAAATGGGAAACTTAACAGATGCAGGGCTACACTTTCTAGAACCCTGAGAGGTTAAATGATTTACCTAGAATCCCATAGCCAGGATGTGTCAGGGGCAGGAATTGAACCTGGTTTTCAAGGCATCTGAGGCTAACTCTCTATCTACCAGGTCAGGCTGCCTCTTATTGATTTTTCCTAAAATAACAGAGATTTGACTCTGTGACTGCCCCATGTCCAATTCCCTGCACCAACTCAAAATCTTCAAAGGTCAAGTAATGCCTTTAGAATATAATACAAACTCTTCAGTCTGACATTTAAAACCCCTTGCAATTTTGCTTCCACCTGCCTTACCGTTTGATTTCACAGCACTCCCCCTAAACCTGGGATTCTTTACCTTTTTTGGGTCATGGACCCCTTTGATAATCTACTGAACCCTATGAACCTCTCTTCAGAAGAATGGTTTAAATTACAAAATAAATCAGTTATTGTGAAAGAGACATCATTTTTTTTTCCTCTTCCAAGTTGTAGGCCACAGTTAAGAATCCTTACTTTAGGAAAAGGAAAATAATCTTATATGTCCTAAAATATTTATAGCAGCTCTCTTTGTGGAGTCAAAGAGCTGGAAACTGAGGGTGTACGTATCATTTGGGGAACAGCTAAACAAGTTATAGCCATGTTGGCAAATCCATGGCACACATGCCAGAGGGGGCTGCTCTCTTCCCCCTCTCTAGGTGAACCTGAGGGCATTTCTCCCATGACCTACTCCTCTGCCCACCAGTCCAATGGGAGCACTTCCTCCCTCCCCTGTCTGGGGTAAGAGGGCAGCTCACATATGGCAAGAGGATTGCAGTTTGGGCACTCAGTCTCTAAAAGGTTCACCATCATTGAGTTATAGCATATGATTGTGATGGAACACTACTGTGCACAAGAAATGAGATAGATTAATTTTAGAAAAACATGGAAAGAGGGCAGCTAGGTGGCACAGTGGATAGAGAACCAGGCCTACCAAGTCCTACCAGATCCTGGGTTCAAATGTGATCTCAGCCATTTCCTAGCTGTGTGACCCTGGGAAGTCACTTAACCCCCTTTGCCTAGCCCTTGTTCTTCTGCCTTGGAACCAATACTTAGTATCATTTCTAAGACAGAAGGTAAGAGTTTTAAAAAAATTGATACTAAGACAGAAGGTAAGGGCAAGAAATGTGACTTTTGACAGCAGTGTCTACATGAGGAACCAAGGAAAGCCTGGACATGATAAGGAAAGAAGATTTTAGGTTTTACGAAGAAGAGTCCAGGAGAAAAGTGAACACTATGGGGCAGAAGGGGAACATCTTAGAGGCTACCAACAGGATTCCTAGGAACTCTGAGGTAACTTTTTTGTCACATATCCTCTCTGAGCTCAAGCCCACTTCTTCCTGGCCTCTCTATGTACTTTTGGGGAGAATGTGTCACAGACTTTTGGGAAATATTTGATACCAACTGTATCAACTATATCACCTTCGTAAATACCCATAACTAAAATGTAACTGAGTCTATCCAGTTAGTTGTTAGTCAAATGATAATAGTGGCAACACATAATAATTTTTTTACAAACTTTTACTGTCTGACTTAGAATTAATACGAAGGATTGGTTCCAACGGAGAATAGTAAGGGCTAGGCAATGGGGGTTAAGTGACTTGCCCAGGGTCACCCAGCTAGGAAGTATCTGAAGTCAAATTGGACACCTGGATCTATCCCTCAAATCTTCAGGGCTACCCCTAGAGACCTGAGGGGACCTAAAAACCACACTCTTGACCTGTCACTGCAGAAGAGAGTTGGGAGAGTACATTCAGAATATATGCTGCTTAAATAAACAATACAGTTCCTGCCCTCAAGGCACTTGCATTTGAATGGGGAAGACAACACATAGAGGGGAACACCAGTATGGCTTGGTTTAGCTGTAGTATGGATATAGCCAAGAAGTTGTGTGGAGGCCTATTTCTGGACAAGATAAGGTAAAAAGTTCACTTTCTCCCTCCCCCGCAGAATGGAACCTAAGGTTCTAGTGGGAGTATTTTTTTTTAAGTTAATTTATTTAATTATTTAATTAAGAATATTTTTCCATGCTTATATGATTCATATTCTATTCCCTCCTTTCCTCCCATCCCCCTTCCCATAGGCAATGAGCAATTCCACTGGGTCTACATATGTCATTGATCAAGACCTATTTCCATTTTATTGATATTTGCACTAGGGTGATTGCTTAGAGCAGTGATTCCCAAAGTGGGTGCCACCACCCCCTGGTGGGTGCTGCAATGATCCAGGGAAGTGGTGATGGCCACAGGTGCATTTATCTTTCCTATTAATTGCTATTAAAATTTTTAAAAATTAATTTCCAGGGGGCTAAGTAATATTTTTTCTGGAAAGGGCCAAAAAAGTTTGGGAACCACTGGTAGAGTCTACATCTCCAATCATATACCCACTGACCCATGTGATTAAGCAGTTGTTTTTCTTCTGTTTTTCTACTCTCACAGTTCTTCCTCTGAATGTGGCTAGTTTTCTTTCTCATAAGTCCCTCAGAATTGTCCTGGATCATTGCATTGCTGCTAGTAGAGAAGTCAGAAGTCCACTACATTCGATTGTACCACAGTGTATCCATCTCTGTGTACAATGTTCTCCTGGTTCTGCTCCTTTCACTTTGCATCAATTCCTGGAGGTCTTTCCAGTTCATATGGAATTCCTCCAGTTCATTATTCCTTTTAGTACAATATTATTCCATCACCATCAGATACCACAATTTGTTCAGCCATTCCCCAATCGAAGGGCATCCCCTCATTTTCCAATTTTTTTCCACCACAAAGAACGCAGCTATGAATATTTTTATACACATATTTTTCTAGTGGGAGTATTCTTTTTTTAATTATATTTTTATTTTGAATATTTTCCCATAGTTACATGTTTCATGTTCTTTCCCTCTCTCCAAGCCCCCCTAATTCCCCTTGGCTGATGCATAATTCTACTGGGTTTTACTTGTATCATTGATTAAGACCTAATTCCATATTATTGATAGTTGGACTAGAGTCATTGTTTAGTGTCTTCATCCCCAATAATATTCCCATCAGCCCATGTGTTCAAGCAGTTGTTTTTCCTGTGTTTCTCCTCTCTAGTGGGAGTATTCTTGAGGACAAGGAGAAGCAGAGAATGAGGATTGTGGCTACAGTGCAGGCAGCATGGTATGCAAATAGTCAAGATATGGCAAAGATATCTTAGTTATCATATCAAGAGTCAGAAGGAGGGTGGAGCTAGGTGGTTCAGTGGATTGAGAGTCAGGTCCAGAGACAGGAAGGAAGTCCTGGGTTCAAATCTAGCCTCAGACACTTCCTAGCTGTTTGACCTTCAGCAAGTCACTTAACCCCCATTGCCTAGCCCTTACCACTCTTCTGCCTTGGAACCAATATATAGTAAGGTTTAAAAAAAAAGTTAAGGATTTTTTTTAAAAGGAGTTGGAAGGGATCTTGAAAATAATTTTAGTCCTGCTCTCTCATTTTATAGATGAAGAAATTGAGGCCCAAAGAGATGAAATAATTCACTTGTGATTGAAAATGAAGAAGGAATGTGGCAAAATTTGGACACTAATACATTGCTAGTGGAGTTGTGAATTGATCCAACCATTCTGGAGGGCAATTTGGAATTATGCCCAAAGGACTTTAAAAGACCGCCTGCCCATTGTTACAGCCATACCACTGCTGGGTTTGTACCCCCAAAGGAATAATAAGGAAAAAGAGTTGTATAAAAATATTTATATCTGTGCTCTTTGTGGTGTCAAAAAATTGGAAAATGAGGGGGTATCCATCAATTGGAGAATGGCTGAACAAATTGTGGTATCTGATGGTGATGGAATACTATTGTCCTGAAAGTAATAATGAATGGAAGAATTCCATGTGAACTAGAAAGACCTCCAGGAATTGTTGCAGAGTGAAAGGAGCAGAATTAGGAGAACATTGTACACATAGACTGATACATTATGGCACAATCGAATGTAAATAGACTTTTCTACTAGCAGCAATGCAATGACTCAGGACAATCCAGAGGAACTTCTGAGAAAGAATACATCCACATCCAGAGAAAGAACTGTGGAAACAGAAATGCAGAAGAAAAACATGATTGATCATATAGTTTGATAGGAATATGATTAAGGTCTTGATGTTAAAAGATCATTCTACTGTAAATATGAAAAACACAAAAATAGGTTTTGAACAATGGTACATTTATAAACCAGTGGAACTGCTTGTCAGCTCCAGGAGTGGGGAGGGAAGAAGGTGGGTGGTGGGTGGAGGGGAGGAATCATGAATCATATAGCCATGGAAAAATATTCTAAAGAAAAAAAAGAAGTAATAAGTTGCCAAGACAAGATCTAAGTCCAGGTCACTCTAGATTTGTCAACCATTTGTCAACCATTCTCCGATTGATGGACCTTCTCCTTAAGTGGTTTATTTTTGGTTCCCATGAAAAGAACTGCTAGAAATATTTTTTGTACATGTAGATCTTTTTTATCTTTGATTTCTTTGGAATATTGGCTTGGCAGTGGTATAGTTGGGTCAAAGGAGATGCATAATTTGGTAACCTTTTGGTCATAGTTCCAAATTGCTTTCCAGAATTGCTGGGCCAATTCACAGCTCCATCAACAACACTTTACTGTCTCGGTCTGTTTTCTCACAGCCCTTCCAGCTTTTGACATTTTTATTTAATGTCATCTTTGCAATTACAATGGGTGTGAGAGGAAACTTCAAAGTTGCTCTAATTTTCATTTCTTAATTACTAGTAATTTAGAGCATTTTTTCACATGATTGTTGATACTTCAGGGTTCTTTATTTCTTTCTTTTTGAAAACTACCCTTTAATAACATTCGGCCATTTATCTATTGAGTAATAGCTCTTATTCTTATGAATTTGAATCAGTTCCTTATATAACTTGGAAATGAGGCCTTTGTCAGAGAAATTTTTTGCAGATTTTTTTCCCCAGCCACCTGTTTCTCTCCTAATTTTTGTGTGCAAAACCTTTTAAATTTCGTATCATCAGAGTTGTTCATTTTCTTTTGTGTGATCTTCTTTATCACTTGTTTCATCATTAATTCCTCCCTTATTCACAGATCCAAAAGGTGATATCCTTCTTACTTTTCCAATAATTTGTCCATGATGTGATCTTTTATACTTGTCATGTGTCCATTTGGAATTTATCTTGGTATATGGTGTAAGGTACTTGCCTAACACTAATTTCCGTCAGCCTGCAGGCAGATTTTCATAGCGGTTTTTGTAAAATGGTAAGTTCTTACTCTGGTAACCAGTAGATGAAGGGGAGTCCTTTTCTACTGAGAATTTTTATGAACTATTTGGAGAAAAACATAGTTTGGATACCTGCACATGAAACTGGGTTGTCTGATAATATGTAAAATGACAGAATAAAGATTATACATGTCTACTTGGTCATAGGTCCTTATCTGATCAAGAACTATCCCATGAATATGGTTGGTTTTTTTTTAAACACTTACCTTCTGTCTTGGAGTCAATACTGTGTATTGGCTCCAAGGCAGAAGAGCAGTAAGGGTAGGCAATGGGGGTCAAGTGACTTGCCCAGGGTCACACAGCTGAGAAGTGTCTGAGGCCAGATTTGAACCTAGGACCTCCCATCTCCAGGCCTGGCTCTCAAACCACTGAGCTACTCAGCTGCCCCCTCCATGAATATGGTTTTAAGTGATATTTACAGCAAAAATGCCTAGGACCAGGAGGCAGTCATGCTAGGCTCCAAGATTCCCAACTCTAGGGAATACATTGAGTTTTTTTTTTGTCTTTTTTTTTTTATTTTTTTATTTTAAACCCTTAACTTCTGTGCATTGACTCATAGGTGGAAGAGTGGTAAGGGTAGGCAATAGGGGTCAAGTGACTTGCCCAGGGTCACACAGCTGAGAAGTGTCTGAGGCCGGATTTGAACCTAGGAGCTCCTGTCTCTAGGCCTGGCTCTCAATCCACTGAGCTACCCAGGTGCCCCCACATTGAGTTTTTATCTAAATGGGAGATTGTTTAGAACAATAATCCATTTAAGTGATATATTCCTCCCCACCTCATCCTTGGCCCTGGGTTGTATGATAAGAAAGTTTTTATCTTCTCAAGAATGTGACCACTACTTAGTTTAGTCCTGCATGGATATTTCCCAGAAAGGAAATAGGAACTCAAGACAGGAAGCCTGGATTATCACATTCATAGCTATGGAGTCCATACTGAAACAAACACCCCAAGTCAATCTTTAAGGCATAAAGAAAGTTTGATCATTTTCTGATAATCCTCCACTGTCTGTCCCTGCTCTGAATATCCCAGCTCTTTACAATGCATCAGGGGAGGAAAAGATACCATACTCATACCTCCCATCTTTTTTTAGTCTCCCGAGCTGTTAAGGCTCTCCCCTCCACTATTATTATTGTTTGGTTATTTCAGTTATGTCTGACTCTTCCTGACCCCTTTTGGGGTTTTCTTGGCAAAGATTCCAGAGTGGGTATTTTCTTCTCCAGCTCAACCTACAGATGAGAAAACTGAGGCAAATGGGGTTAAGTGACTTGCCCAGGGTCGCACAGCTAGTATCTGCGTTCAGATTTGAAATCAGGTCTTGCTGACTCCAGGCCCAATACTCTCTCCACTGTGCAATGTGCCTGCCCCTCTTATGAAGGTAATGGCACATAATTTTTCCTCTGTCTCTAGTCTAGGGGCACCCACTATTCCTGACATTATCATTTTGATCATTTAAACAATACTCTCCGATGTATCAACCAACAATTTATGGGTCTTGCTGACTCTGACTATGCCCAGCCATGGTCCAAGTTTTCTGGAGCAGCCTTTGAGTTGATGGCTTGCTGGATGTTGAAGGACAGATTGCCTGACTTCTTTTTGCTTTCTCATATTGTAGGGAAGTCATAGTATAATTTCCTTCAGGAAAAGTGAGTGTAGCTGAATTGAACATAGGGAACTGGACATAGGGATTTGGAATCAGGAAGACCCCTCAGACATAAATCTGTAGCCTTGGACAAGTCATTTAATTTCTCTGAACCCACAACAACCCTCATCTATTTTACAGGTGAAAAAACTGTGGCTCAGAGACTTGCTCAACCAGCAAGTAAAATGGGGGAAATAATACCTAAAGTCTTGGTGACTCCATTTGGGTTTTCTTTGCAAATATACTGTCATGGTTTGCCATCTCCTTCTCCAACTCATTTGACAAATGAAGAAACTGAGGCCAACAGGGTTAAGTGATTTGCCCAGGGTCAACTAACTAGTAAGTGGGATGAAGTCAAGAATGTGATATACTTCTCTAGTCAACAAATCAAACAAACTACCAACTCTCATCCCTTTCATGATTTACTATCTTATTAGTTGTCATTCATTCCAAATTTTTAAACAGAATATTGTAATATTTCACCATAATTAAATATAAACATATATCTTCATTTGTTAATTAATCAAATTATTTCTGAGCCCTTACCTTAGTTTATAAAATGAATTGGCAAAAAATTCTTTTCCATAAATTCTGTCTGTCTGTCTGTCTCCAACACCCTAATCTCAGAAGCTATACAAAGTCACTTGTTAACAGTGCAAATAGATTGATGTAGGATCTCCTTTCCCAATAACTCCAATCCAAACCCTATCCACCCCAAATTCTACTAGTAAGTGCTAGAAAGTGGAGCCCACTAGACTATCTCAGAACCCCTTTGTGCAATACCCTGGCCTGCCTTCTCAGATCTTACCTTACCAAGAGTTGTGTGTCTGAACCTCTCCAGCTCCTGGATATGAAGTAGACGTGGTTGTTCATACCCATTGTCATCTGCCCCACCCCTGAACCCTAAGAACTCTATGAATAAGGCTATCTACCCTGTAGCTAACCCCTAAGGACCACCAATTTTTCATCTAATCTTCAGCTAAATTCTCCTTTAAAGACTATTCTCATCCAATTAGAATATGAATTCTTTGAGAATACTTGAATTTCTAGTTTGTATTCACAATGCTTAACATTCAGTAAGCACTTAATGAGTACTCTTCCATTTCATATTTCAAAGATATAGCTCTGTAATAAAAATCACCGGCAGAGTTACTTCTGATCATCAGCTGAAACTTTTGACTTCTCCTAAACTCTGGAAACACAGTCCCACCATTCAGATCTCTCAGGATGGCTCTCAAAATCTTTTAAGAATTCTCTTTGTAAGAAACAAATGATGTCATTTGTTTATATGGATATATGATTTGGAGTTTTGGTTTTAAAAGTTTGCTCTATTGCAAAAATGAATAATATGGAAATAGGTATGTGATAACATTTGAATAACTCGGTTGGAGTGCTTATTGGATCCAGGAGGGGGGAGGGAAAGAAAATGAAATATGGAAATATGGGAAAATATTTTGTTTATGAAAAAAATTTTTTAAGTGAATTGAAATAAGTGAGTAAGATGACTCAACAAGGTTTGTAGAGTTGTTGTTATATATTCAGAGGAACTCACTCTCCAGGTCTGAGTAGGCCTGAAAGTTACCTATTGGGCCACAATGCAATCTGACACTTCCTTATAAATAGTAAATTAGGTTTATTTATTTATTTTTTAACCCTTACCTTCCATCTTGGATTCAATACTATGTATTGGCTCCAAGGCAGAAGAGTAGTAAGGGCTAGGCAATGGGGGTTAAGTGACTTGCCCAGGGTCACACAGCTGGAAAGTGTATGAGGTCAGATTTGAACCTAGGATCTCCTGTCTCTAGGCCTGGCTCTCAATCCACTGAGCTACCCAGTTGCCCCCTTTTGTCTTTCTTAAAGATAATTGCTTCTCTATGTTTCTCAAGAAAAAAGTTCTCTTATTCTGTTCTCTTTGTACCTCAGACAGTATCCTCCATCCATGCCAGTTAATAGTCTCTCCAGAATGACAACTAAATCCCAGTTTTCCTTAAGATTATATTCCCTCTTGTGCCCCTGGGTGGCTCAGTGGATAGAAAGCCAGGTCTGGAGACAGAAGGTCCTAGGTTCAAATGTGGTCTCAGATACTTCTTAACTGTGTGAATCTGGGCAAGTAAGTCACTTAGTTGCTTAGCCTTTACCTCTTTTCTGCCTTAGAACTGAGACTTAGTATCAATTCTAAGACAGAAAGTAAGGTGTTTTTTTTTTTTTAAATACATTATATTCACTCTTACTTACACAGTAACAATATCCAAGTTTTTATGAGACACATATTTGAAGTTGGGTTACTTTTGTAAAATACTACATAAATGTCTATTGGAGTCCTTTATGTTACTGGAGTGGCACGGCAACGTCGAGGGAGGACTTGACCTTCTTGAACTCTGCAGTAGAGCAGGTAGCAGATAGAAACAGAAGGCATTATTTCACTTGTGTCCCCAGTGCCTGGGGACGATTGTCCACACCACTCGTGTTTCAGAACATGAGATTAAGACAGAACACATTTACCTAAGAGCTGGGACTGCACACACTTCTGAGGAAAGCTAGACAGAGAATTTATTAAGCACTTGCTATGTGTCGGACGCTATGCTAAATGTTGTGAATACAAATATAATATTCTGTTGAGAGAAGACAATATATAAAAGGGGACCTGAAAAACTATAAGGGGAGGGAGGGAGACAGGTAAACAAAGGAATCACATAGAAAAGTAGCCCAGAGAGTCAGGGGCTGAACTGGGTTAGAAATGAACTTGGCAGCTGAGTAGCTTAGTGGATTGAGAGCCAGTCCTAGAGACAAGCGGTCCTGGGTTCAAATCTGGCCTCAGACACTTCCTAGCTGTATGACCCTGGGCAAGTCACTTAACCTCCATTGCCTAGTACTTGCCACCCTTCTGCCTTGGAACCAATAGGCAGTATTGATTCTAAGATGGAAAGTAAGGGTTTGGGTTTTTTATTTTTTTGTTTTTTTTTTTTTAAGGAAAAGAAATGAACATGGCTGGTATGTGTACTCCCCAAATATTAATTCCAAGGAGAAACTCACCAATGAAAGGAGGAGACCTACAAGAGGAAGACATCTTCAAAGTGAGAAGGCCACTAGGACAGAAGTGAAAAATATAGGGAATCAGGAGCAGAAGAAAGCCCGGTCATTCTTACTAGCTTGGTTAATCTCTAGAAACCTTTCTCCCCACCTAGGCTAACCTTTTTTGAAATGCACTGTCTCTGCTCCAGATATTCCCTCTCTAGCCTTGTAGTTGTTCTGTTGTGTCTGACTCTTCATAACCCCATTTCGGGGGTTCTCGACAAGACACTGAAGCTGTTTGCCATTTCCTTCTCCAGCTCATTTGACAGATGAAGAAACCAAGGCAAACGGGGTTAAATGACTTGCCCAGGGTCACATAGATAGTAAGTATCTGAGACCGGATTTAAACTTAGATCTTCTTGATTCCAACCCCTCTAACCATTGCGCTACTTAGCTGCCTCCCTTCTTCTGCTTAGAACTCCTTATATCTGGACTCTTCCCAGCTAGAAACTCATAACCAACCCGATAGCTCCCCCCATGTCACACCAAAAGGAGGAAGCTAATTAGAGGGAGCTGCTAGAGACTTCATACTTTCTTTAAAGCTTTAGCCTTCTCCTGCATCTAGGCAAATGTTTCCAATGAACATATGGAAAGAAGTAAAAGAAGAAGGTATAAATTCAGGAATCCTAACAACTGGCATTTATTTTGTACTTTATATGCATCTCATTTGATCTTCACAATAATCCTAAGAATTGGGTACTATCAATATTATTTCCATTTTACAGGTGAACAAACTGTGTGGCTCAGAGACTTGCTCGCCCAATGAGTTAAATTTGGAAACTAGATGTTTCCAGGTTCCAGGTCCAGTGATCTTTCCTCTCGCTGATGCATCCTTGCATCATTTATACAAACATGATAGCTGAAACAATGGAATTGGATGAGAACAAGGACAGGATTATAAAGAGAAGAACAAGAGGGGTGGCTAGGTGATACAGTGGATAGAGTTGCCTGGCCTGAATTTGGGGGTACCTGGGTTCAAATTTGATTTTAGATACTTCCTAGTTGTGTGATCCTGGGCAAGTAAGTCACTTAACCCTATTTACCAAGCCTTTGTCTTTCTGTCTTGGAGTTATTACTAAAACAGAAAGTAAACATTAAAAAAAAAAGTAGAATGAGACAAAAATAGCACAATGGAAAGAGTCCATGATTACACTGCATGAGGAGAAAGGAGTCATCAGAGAAGAGTGGTAAGAGAAACAGAAGGAAAACTAGGAAAGTAGAATGTCCTAGGAGCCAACGCAGGCAAGAGCTCCCACAATAATGGAATGTTTAAGTGTTGGACACTGTAGAGAGATAATTGAGAAAAATCAATGGGTCGATCATATGATATATACAAAATAGGCACAGAAGATAGAGAACTGTGTCTGGAGTCAGAAAGACCCGAGTTCAAATATGGCTGCAGACATTTTCTAGCCTTGTGACCCTGGGCAGGTCACTTAACCTTGGGAGACTTTATTTTTTATATGATGTATTAACTTTTGTGTAAGATTCACTGAGAATTTCTGTGTGTTCCTGTGTCTGAGTTCTAGGTTGGAGATTCTATCCAGTCTGCTGGGTTTTTTGCATTTCCTTTGTTCTTAGGAATCCTCAGGAATGTGACCCTTTTAACAAAATTTGCTTAATAAATAAAGGGGACAAGGGTTCTTTTCCTGCATGTGTGCCCCCCATGACATGGGGATGGAGAGGGGTGGAGAATTTGGTGGACCACCTATTAATGATCTATTTGCCTGTTAGCAATGTCTTGGGATCTTCAAGGGAGGAGCTGCACAATGAGCTTCTAAAACTCTGTTTATTGATCTGTCTGATCAAGCCTTGGGGTCTCTCTTCATAGAGAGGGCCATTAACCTATGTCACTTTGTTGGTTGTGGTGATGGTCTAATCAATAGCCTGGTGTAAATCAATAAACTGATATTCTTACTCAAAAATCAATCTCTTTAGAGAATTATAATTGTAACAATCTCTGCCTCAGTTTATTCATCTGTAAAATGGGAATAAGAACACCTACTTCCCAAGCTCTCTAGAAAGATTAAACAAGATAATAATTGTAAAGACCTTAGCATAGTGCCTGGCACAAAGTAAGTGCTATAGAAAAGTTAGCTTTCATTTATTAATTAATAAAATTACTATGAATTGATTTTTCTAATATATTATAATGAAAGTATTATTATTACAATGTACTATGGAGAAGGAACATATACTAGTTGCTGCCTGAACCATTTAACAGACTCCTAATTGGCCTCCCTCCTCCAGTCTCTCCCCTCTTCCTACCCAAAGCAGAAAGCAATATTCCTAAAGCACAGGTCCTACTTTCTCATTCTCCTATTTAATAAACTTCACTGGCTCCTGATCACTTCCCTATTACCTAAAAGCACCGTTAGGCTGTGTTTGTCTTCCTTGACTCCCTCTGAAGAGACACTTGCCCATCTTCCTTCTCCTGTTAGGATGTAATCACTTTATCATGATTTAGCCCTGGGGCCAGCAAAGCAAGTATGTGGGCCAGGTACTCCCAGCCTTTCTGACCAAGCCATTTTCTAGTCTCTTCTCATACTTGTAGAGTTATCCTCTTCTTCTGCATGATCTCTTGGGAATCTCTTACCTCAAAATATTCTTTTACCATGTTTGGGGTCTTAGGTTTTCTCGTATCTCCACCTAGCCTTAGTTCCTGGCTTAGGATTTGGGGGGTAGGGCCCAGCTCTGCCCATTTCCAAATTCTTGAATGGTTGTTAGTCCCTTTTTGTTTCTGACCGGCTACCTGGCTCCTGCCCCTGGTTTCCTCTCCCCTGATGTGTCTTGGCAAGTTTCTCTCAGGTCCCCTGGAACGCCCATATTCAGAGCACTCTGGTTTTCAGGGCCCTCTGTGGTATCTCTGGGCATATCGTTGTAGACTTCCAGTCCCCCAGGAAGCTTTGCAGTCAAAGCATAATTGTGCTCCTGTTCCCACATCTGTACCTGTCCCTGCATCCACAGTCAAAGTGCTGCAGGGTTCATCTGCCTCTGAGGTGTCTTTGTCCCAATCACTCTGAGCTTCCTGCACCCTGGGTACAGAGGGCTGAAGGCCTCGGGTATCCTGGAACATCTCTGGACCGAGATGTCAAGCTATTTATCTGTTTCACACTTGCTTCCTTACTGGAGGGATTCTTCAGCCTTCTGGCTGTCTCTTTGTGTAGTCCCTGGGCTGGATGAAGCCACTTAGAAGAGTTTCTCTTTGGATTTCTTGATCATTATTTGGTCTGGTGCTATTTTTGGATCTTTGATGGAGTATATGTGGGATGGTTGGGCTCCTCTGTGACCTTTCACGATACCATCTTAACTGGAAGTCTATTTAACGTTTTTATCAAGGACTTGCATAAAAGCAGAGATGGCATGCTCATCAAATTTGCAAATGTTGCAAGTCTGGGAAAGATAGCTAATACCCTGAATTAGAGAGACAGGATCCAAAAAGATCTTGACAGGCTAAACTATTGGACTGAATGTAATAACCAGAATAAGGAGAAATATAAAGTCTTTTACCTAAATACAAAAAAAGAAAAAAATAAACTTCACAAGTATGAAACGGGAAAAACATGGCCAAGGGGAAGTTGGTCTAAAAATGACTTGGCATTTTTAATGGGCTTTGAGGACAAGATGAGTGATGTGGCAGCCAAAAAAAGTCAATGCATCCTTAGGCTGCATTGGACAGGCAGAGCTTCTAAGAGTAAGGAGGGGATAGTCCCATTGGATTTTGTCAGATCTCCTCTGGACTATTGGGATGAGCTCTGCATAACACAGTTTAAGAAGTATATTGGGAGGCACCTAAGTGGCTCAGTGGATTGAGGGCCAGGCCTACAGATGGAAGGTCCTGGGTTCAAATCTGACCTCAGACACTTCCTAGTTGTGTGACCCTAGACAAGTCACTTAACAACCATTGCCTAGCCCTTTACCACTATTCTGTCTTGGAACAAATACACAGAGTTGATTCTAAGACAGAAGGTAAGGGTTAAAAAAAAAAAAAAAGAAATATATTGTTAGGGGCAGCTAGGTGGCATAATGGAGAGAATACCAGATTCAGAGTTGGAAGGACCTGGGTTCAAATCTGGCCTTAGACGCTTCTTAGCAGTGTGATCTTGGGTAAGTCACTTAATCTCCCAATGCTTAGTCTTTGCCAGTCTTCTGTCTTAGAACTGGTACTAAGACAGAAGGCAAAAGTTTTTTAAAAAGGAGAAGGAGGAAAAGAAGAGGGAGGGGGAGGGAGAGGGGAGGGAGGGCGAAAGGGGAAAGGTAGGGGCAGGAAGAAGAGAAAAGAAGAAGCATATTGACAAATTGGAGAAAGTATTCAGAATAAGGAAAACAAGAAGGGTCTTAAGTCCATGCTATCACTCCCAGGAACTGGAGATGTTTGAGTAAAAAGAAGATGTAGAAGACAGGGGAAACTGTCTATCATCCAATTTACTGTCATCCAGTCCATATTTCTTTACTTTATTCACAAAGATATTGTAAGAAACATTGTCAAGCTCCTTTCCAAAATCCAATTATATGGATATGAGAATAAACTTTTTGATTATAAAGATGTCTTTTTAACCTCATAGATCCTCATAGATCCCAACTGATAATATTTACATTTATACCATATATTTTGTTGGTCTCAATACAAGTCAAAATAATCTTTGCTGAGAATTTGTATTCAAGGATCCCTGGTCTTTCAGAAAAGGAAATTAATTTAGTTGGCAAGCCTGGTTTTGGTGAATCCATGCTGGTTCCTAGTGATGACTGTTTCCCTAAGCGTTAACTGTTTCTTCAGTGACAAATTCCAGAATTTTGAAGTCAAAATCAAGCTCATGGGTCAATAATTGGAGTAATCCAACTTCTTTCTGCTCTTCTTGAAAATAGGAACTTTTGTTTATATACTGAAGTACTTCTTTTATTCTCAGGGATTTATGTTTTTTTTTTTATTTTATTTTTTAGAAAAAATTTCCATGGTTACATGATTCATGTTTTTACTTTCCCCTTCACCCCCCCCCCCCCTTTGCCCTCCCTCCATAGCCAATGTGCATTTCCACTGGCTTTAACATGTGTCATCGATCAAGACTTATTTCCATATTATCGATAGTTGCATTGGTGTGGTTGTTTCGGGTCTTCGTCCCTAATCATGTCCACCTCAACCCATGTGTTTAAGCAGTTGCTTTTCTTCTGTGTTTCCACTCCTGTAGTTCTTCCTCTGAATGTGAGGGATTTATGTTTTAATCAACAGTGGTTCAGCAATCACATGAAATTCTAAAAGTTCCTTCAGTCTCCTGAGATACATGTAGAATTGGCTTGATGACTTAAGCACGCTGAGGGTATCTACATGTTCTCCTGTCACCATCTTACTTATCTTGGGTTTTGATTCTTTGTTATCCATCTTCATTCTGTTCTTCCCAATTTTAATATCACATTACTTGCTAGGGAAAAGAGAAATAAAATGAGAATTGAGTAGGCTTGCTTTCTCTCTATCATGTATAATCACAATGGACAAAGCGGTGGTCTCAACATAGCTATAAAAAGCTTTTTATTTTGAATCTTTAGCATTCATTGCAAAATTCAGTTCTGTCTGAGCTATTGTGTTCCTGATGTTATTCTTACAAGACCATGCTAATTTTTTTGTATCTATTCTCAGTTACTTCTTATTTGCTTTCATCTTTTATACATGCCTTTTGAAAATCTGTGTTTCCCTGTATAGCCCCATTGTCCTCTTTTCATAATTCCCTTCTTTTAATTCAATTGAATCATTTGTGTTTGAGTTGTTGAAATTTTTTTAAGGTTGTATTTTCCCTCTTGATCTGATTTGTCTTGTAGAATTTTGAACTGTAGAAGTCTAACCACCCTTTCTCCAAACTATTTGAGCTAATGAGATCACCAAGTGAAATAACATAAAGGGAGAAGAGAAGAGACTCCAGGAAAGAGTCTTATGGGAACACTCACAACTAGTGGGTTGATATGGTTGAAAATCCAGAAAGGAAACTGAGATGGAACAAAGAGACACATAGGAGAACTGAAACTTAATGTTATGAACATCTGGAGAAGAGAGAACATCCAGGAGAAGGTGTTCAATAGCGTCAAATGGCATAGAGAGGTTAAGAAGAATGAGGATTGAGAAAAAAACTATTGGATTTGGCCTTTAAGAAATCATTAATAACTGTGGAGGCCACAATTTCAGTTGAATGGTGAGCTAGAAATGCATAGATTGCATTTATAAGAGTGAAAAGAGAGAGAGTAACTAGATGGCTCAATGGATAGAAAGCCAGGCCTGGAGATGGGAGATTCTGGTTTCAAATCTGATATTAGGCACTTCCTAGCTGTGTGACCCTGGACAAGTCACTTCACTCCCATTACCTAGCTCTTACGCTTTTTTTTGGCTTTGGAATTAATACTTAGTATCCATTCTAAAGCAGAAGATAAGGGTTATAAGGAAAGAAAAAGAAAGGTGGGGAAGAGTGAGAGAGAGAGAGAGAAACAAAGAAGGAAGGAAGGAAAAAAAGAGGAAGGAAAGAAAGAAAAATTAACAGGATGTTACAAAAAACCTGGAAAGACTTACATGAACTGATGCAAAGTGAAGTTAGAAGAACAAGGAGAACAGCAATAATGTATGTTGAACTGCAAATGATTTAGCTATTCTCAGTAATACAAAAGTCCAAGACAATTCAAAGGGATTCAAGACAAAAAATGCTATCTGCCTCCAGAGAAAGAATTGATGGAGTATGAATGCAGATTGAAGCATACTATTTTTCACTTTCTTTTCTTTGTGTTTTTTTAAAAAATGTCTTCTATAATATGCCCAACATGAAAATATATTTTGCATGATCACACATGTGTAACCTAAATCAAATTGCTTGTCATATAGGGAGAGAGAAGGGGAGGGGAAACAGGGAGGGAGAGAATTTGGAACTCAAAATTTTGGAAAATGAATGTTGAAAATTGTTTTTCCCTATAACTGGGAAAAAATAAAGTTATATTTTTAAAACTTTTTTGAATCTTAGTTTCCTTATCTATAAAATGAGGATAGTAATACTTTTATTTATCTACTTCACAGAGTTTTTGTGATATAATATGATAATACATGGCTTAGTTATAACAATAATACAAATAACATTTATATGTCTCCTTCTTTGCAGACAACTTTGTTTACATTATCTCATCTGATACCTTAACCCTGTAGGATACTCAGGGATGTGTTGGAGACAGATCCAAGTGCAAAAGCTACAAATAGGGTTTGATTTAGTTTGCCGATTGTCTAGACTTGAAATGGAGACAATGATAATGTTGATGAAGCTCAAAAGCATGTATGGGGTATTTTTTTTTTCTTTAGAGAGCCAATAGTTAAATATTTACCAGCACATTTCTGAGTTCTATCATCTTCCTTTTTAAAAATGAAGAATGCTCAGAGAGATTAAATGATTTGTGCCCAGGATCTTGAAGCTAGCAAGTGTTGGAAGGGGTTTGAGTCCAGGTCCAACACCATTGTTCTAATGCTGTGTGTGTGTGTGTGTGTGTGTGTGTGTTGCTTTGGAAAGCACCATAAAAATGTCAGCTACCATAATTGCAGTGCCAGCAAAGAGTGTCCTGGAGGGTTTAGAATACGGTGAATCAGTAAGTCTTCCTGAGGGAGAGCAATTGTAACCTGAGTTTGGGAAAAAAAAGCCAGTGAGATTTGGCAAGCAAAATAATCTTAATGGGGGGAGGTAAGATGGAAAAAAATGAGTGAGATTAAAAAAAAAAAAAAGACTCTGCTAGGAACTTGGCAGGCTGTTCTCTGTCTCCAGCTGTCCTCTTCCCCAGGACCACGGAAGGCTCCTGCCCTCAATGCCCTTCCGATTCCTCGGGGCCCTCGGTGGGGAGCCAGCCCTCCCCGAAAAGACCTCAAAGCTAGAAATTACTAGTTGCTATGTTTATGGATTCTATTTTTACCTCTACTGGGAAAGCAGCAAAGTTAATTTCTGAGCCAGACATTATCCTCAGGAACGTGGACAAACGAGGAAGTGGGTTTGCGATGCTTTTGACTCACAGCTTTGTTTTCCCTTGGAAGTGCCTCGATGCTCCCTCCAGAGTCACTGGGCACTTGTTTTTTTAAGGGCTGGTTTACTCTAAGATGCTTTTGATCCCATATTCATTAAAACCTGAGCCTGCTGCTTCCTCCCAGCCCTAATGGTCGCCGAAATGATTTCCCCTTTCCTAAGATTCTCTTAACTCTGCTGGGGTTCACTGAGTAAGGGAGCTCACAGAGCTGCCAATGTCCTCTGGCTTATTGAAGTCAGCTCTTCTTCCACAAATAGAAATTAATCCTTGGCTTTACCACTGCCATCAGTGTTGGGGAAGGAAGCGAGGATGGACGGATTCAGGGAGGGGGGAGGGAGCCCTGGGACTTGTGTTAGCAATGACAGAGGGATAATTGACCAGAGGATACAAAGCTGGAGTGGTTCTGCATGGCTGGCAAGAAACCTGGGAACCCAGTGCCAAAGAAAGGGCTTACAACCAGAAGTGAAGCTGTAGGGAGGAGAAGAGAGAAAAGAAGTAGAAATCGATTGAGAAGAAAGGTATTTAGGAAAGGGGAAGGGGGGACAGACAGACAGAGACAGAAGGAGAGGCAGAGGGAGCCAGAGCCTGAGAGATAAACAGAGACGAGACAGAGACCGAGATGGGGGAGGGGGCAGCCACGGAGAAAGGAAGAGAGGTGGGAAGAGGGGGAGAAAAGAGGAAGGGAGACACATAGAGAACAAAGACAGAACAAAAGCTAACATTTACATAGCCCTGGAAGGCTTGCTCAGGACTTTACATGTTATTTCCTCTAATCCTCACCACAACCATATATATGGGGTAGGTGTTATTATCCCCATTTTACAGATGAGGAAACTGAAACTGAGAGAGTTCCCAAGACTTGCCCACGGTCACACAGCCAAGAAGTATTGTTCAAAGTCAGCCTTGAGCTCAGTCTTCAAACTTCAAGTCCAGAGTTCTGTGCCACTGAACTACCTGATTAGATTAAATGGAAATATTTGTACTTCTGGGGAAAGGCAGAACTGAAAGTAGACATTTCTGTGTCCTAGAAGGCTATCCAGAGCAGCTCCCAGGGAAGGTGGCTTGACATGAATCCTCAGTTGAGGTAGGGTAGAGAGTGGGGTGAGGGAAGTAGTGCAAGATGGGAAAGGAGCTCAGCCTAGCTCACTTTCTGGAAGCTTCATATTTTAATGTATTATTCTAGTTAACTAGACATTAAACTCTGATGACTATACTTTGCTGAAGGAATACAAATACTTTCAGTGTCTTCATAATTTAGCACCCTGGCTTAACACCCCAGTAGCCTGGTCTTAGTTATAACCCTGGGAAAGGGGAGGTGGGAGACGGCTACATCCCCCCCCCCCCCACACACACACACTCCAGTGGCTGTCCTAGAGATACCTCTGTTAGTAATAAACTTCCATGACTTCATGGAAATGGGAGCAAGGGGAGAAAATGGGGTAATTTTCACACTCTTGGATTGAATAGTACTTATTTTACTGGGGTAAGTGACTTGTCCAGAGTCACATAGCTAGAAAGTATCTGAGGCCAAATTTCAACCCAGGACCTCCTGTCTCTGGGCTAGGCTCTCAATTCATTGAGCTGCCTAGCTGCCCCCACATTTTTTAAAAAAAATTTTAAATAAGTAAAAAGTGAACCTTTGCGAAAAGAACATGAAAGCTGGCAGAGGACACACAAAGGTTAGAAATGTTTATATTGACCTACATATAGCCAATGACCAAATACATACCACAAAATTTACAATAAGGTGCTGTAAACACTCCATCAAAGAAAAAGAAAAAAAAAATACAGATTTCTTCTCTGTTATGAAGGGAGGGTCAAAAAAAGTTTATAACTCTGGACATTAAAACAATTTTTTTAAGGCTTACCTTCTGTCTTAGAACCAATATTAAGTACAGATTTAGGGTTAGGGTTTCTAGGGTAGAAGAGCAGTAAGGGCTAAGGCAATGGGGGTTAAGTGACTTGCCCAGGGTCACACAGCTAGGAAGTGTCTGAGGCCATATTGGAACCCAGGTCCTCCTGACTCTATCCACTGTGCTACCTAATTACTTCCACTTCTAATCTTTATTTAAAAAAAATTTTTTTTAACGTTTACCTTCTGTCTTAGAATCAATCTGTCAATATTGGTTCCAAGGTAGAAGAGTGGGCAAATGGGAGTTAAGTGACTTGCCCAGGGTCACAGCTAGAAAGTGTCTGAGGCCAGATTTGAATCTAGGACCTCCCATCTCTAGGCCTGGTTCTCAATCCACTGAGCCGCCCAGCTGCTCCCTCAAATGCACTTTCTAACTCAAACCTGATGCTCTTGTAATTAACTTTGCCACTAAAAGCAGTGCAATGATCCAAGGATCAGAGGAGATCCCCCCTCAGAGGGACTTAGGAGAAAAAATGCTATCAACATCTGGAGAAAGAACTGTGGGAGTAGAAACAGAGAAGAATATATTCGATTTATCACTTGTTTATATGGGTATAGGATTTGGGGTTAAGTTTTTTAAAAAATTACTCTATTACAAAAATGAATAATATAGAAATAGGATTTGAGTGATAATATATGTGTAACCCAGTGGGATTATTTGTCAACTTTGGGAGGGGGGAGGAAAGAGGAGAGAGAGACAACAGAATCATGTAGCCATGGGAAAAAAACTTAAAAAAATAAAATAAAATAAAGCCTGATGCTCTATCCACTGCGCCACCTAGCTGCCCTTGTTGAGGACTTTTAAAAAGTCAAACAGTCGTTTCTTTTTTGGAGCTCTAAGACCTGGTATCCTACCCCACTGCATTTCCTGTGCCCAAATGTTGTCGTTTGCCTTGGGTTCATTCAGAGGGAACTTGACCTCTTACTAATAGTAGGCTTTCAGCTTTCCTTGGTTCATGAATAAACCCTAACTACAGGGAAGATGTTAAATATAGTCATGGTTCATGTCTGGGTTTTCCCTATAGGGAAAGGGAGATACCCAAATGGCAACATGACTTAGGATGTTTGTTCTTGTTATGGTAAAGATAGAAGAATTGTGGTGATTATTAGCAGAACAATTTTAACAGAATTCAGCAACATACCTACAATTACAAGTTAAGCTTCATCAATACATAAAGTTGTGTTAAGGGCTGTTGATCAGTCAATTCGCTTTTCCCCTTGACTTGTCGGGGTTCCTGTACAATCAATCCTGTTGGCAAAAGACCAACTTGGCTTATCTTTTTCCTGGTAGCCTTGCTCCTAAGTAGACACTTCCTCTGTCTTCTGTCACTGCTGCGCCAGTGAACACCACTGCCACTACCATGCCAAGAGATAATACCACTGCTGTCACTGAAAACCTCTAGAACTTTCCAAAATCATAAGGTCACCTGCTCAAAGAAAGAAAATGGGCATGTTTGAAGGCAATAGAGAAGGAACTAGCAGATGTGAAGAGACTGAAGGTGGGAGAGAAGGATAGAAGAAAGAACAATCTGACAGAGAAGGGAGGAGATGGTTTCAGGGGATTAATCTTGATAAGAGAAAAGTTACTTCCTTCTCAGAGGCTAAGAGAGAATAGGAGATGATGTCAAAGGGCTTTGAGATGAAGAGGACAGAAGAGAGAACTCAAGGAGAATGGATTCTATTTTCTTTTTTTTTTAACCCCTTAACTTCTGTGTATTGGCTCTTAGGTGGAAGAGTGGTAAGGGTGGGCAATGGGGGTCAAGTGACTTGCCCAGGGTCACACAGCTGGGAAGTGTCTGAGGCCAGATTTGAACCTAGGACCTCCCATCTCTAGGCCTGACTCTCAATCCACTGAGATACCCAGCTGCTCCCTATTTTCTTAGTAAAAGAGTAGACATGGAGTAAGTAAGTTAGGTGGGAGTAATCAGGGTTTGTCAAGTGTAGCCACAGATCACACTCCTGTGTAAGGGGACTGGGATATGCTCTCCCTTTCAGGGCTCCCAAGCTTTGGATTTAGGCACACTGGATTCAGTCTTGGGGGAGCCTAGTTTTCAATGTGAGGGATCAATCTTTCAGACTTTCAGAGCCTCAGAGCCATGAGGGAAATCATATTTCCTGCGGGAAATCAGATTAAGTATGGCTGATGTGTAGGCCATCCCCAAGAGAGAACTGAACTAGGTTTGTTGCAATGGCCATGATGGCAGAGCAGGAACTATGGAGTGCTTAGAGCTCAGTCAGACATCAAAGAAGCCAGTGTCATCCTCTGCATCCCAAGCCATTCCTAGTCATCCTGACTTTTGTCTTGCCACTGGACTTTGATGTTTCTGGAAAAGAGTCAACTTTGTGCAACTCTGCCTCGCTTAAATCCAATTCAAAAGCAAGTCATGATGTCATTAGTCCTTAAAAATGGAGGATGAGGGGGCAGTTAGGTGGCTCAGTGGATTGAGAGTTAGGCCTGGAGATGGCTTAAAATCTGGCCTCAGACACAGGCAGGTCACTTAACCCCCATTGCCTAGCCCTTATTGTTCTTCTGCCTAGGAACCAATACTTAATATTGATTCTAAGACAGAAGGAAGGGTTTTTTTTTTTTAAAGGGGGGTGTCACTTAATGGGACTATTGAATAACCATTTCACTTTCTCCTTATACTCTGTAAACAGTTCTCTCAAGGTCTAAGTATTCTAGCAAGCTAAGACTTCGCCTTCCCCTCCTGCCCAGTGGGTATCTCCTCCAAAAAACATTATAATAACTGTAGGAAGCACCTCCCTCATAGCAAGCAGTACCAACTGAGGAACAGAGGAGCTCAGAGGTTCCCAACCTCTCATTTATGAAGTCACCTCTCAGACTGGAAATATGACTTGTTGGGATGACTTGTTCAGCCACATGTCCAGAGAAACAAAAATACAGCAGAAGAAGTAGAGTAGGCCCAAGATAGGCTTCAAGTCACCTAGGCAATGCATGTTCTCATTGCCATGTACAAGTCTTTTTTTTTTTTAATGGTTGTTTATTCATTGAAGGAAGAAGGCAGCCTCAGAGGAAGATGGGGAAGGCCTTCTTTTTTTTTTTTTTTTAAACTCTTACCTTCTGTCTTGGAATCAATACTGTGTATGGCTTCCAAGGCATTAGAGTGCTAAGGGCTAGGCAATGGGGGTTAAGTGACTTGCCCAGGGTCATCCAGCTGGGAAGTGTCTGAAGCCAGATTTGAATCCAGGACCTCCCATCTCTAGGCCTGGCTCTCAATCCACTGAGCTACCCAGCTGCCCCCCTCTCCCCCCCATGTATGAGTCTTATCGGTTCCACCATATTTGTAGATGAGGTGGCCAGTAGTGGCGGATTTCCCAGAGTCTACATGTCCAACAGTGACAATGTTAATATGAATCTTTTTCTTGCCTATTTTCAAGGAGGTTTAGTGATGGTTTTCACCACCTAACCATAGGAATGGGTTGGAAGGAGATTCTCTTGGCCTTCACCTCATGGGAAGATTCAAAGACAGAGAGTGCCGTACTTTACATTTGGGAGAGAGGAAGAAGGAGAGAGCAAAAGTTGTCTCTCTGTATAAAATCTACCAAGCAGGCATGTCTTCCTGGCTCAGCAGCCAATCTTCTTTGACTTATATATATCTTGCTACCATCAGGGGACCAAGGGATTGCTGCATCATCCTAAATGATGTCATGCAAATCCTTCTGTACTGAGCCCTACATGTAGCTCACTGGAAAAAGTTTGGAATCCCTCAGCTGGGAGGAGAGGGTAAGGGAGACCTAACTGATTACCTCCATTATACAAAGGAAGCGGCAATAGGACAAGGGCGAAAGGGATTCAAGGACAGTGTGGAGTTGAATTGGTTAGGGTAGAGGGCAGAGACTGGGAGGAAAGTCGATCAAGTCAAAGAAAGAGTAATGACAGAGTACTGAGAGGTGGCGGGATTAAAGATCTAGATGAGAGTGAGAAATCGAAATGGAATGGTAGGAAGCAGTGGGTAGCTTGAGGGATATCAGAGTTTTTGATCATGGAAATGGAATATGTAGATAATAGCAAGATCCTGGGTGTAATTGTCCTTATTCCCAACAAGGGTGGAATGGAGGAGTGAGTAGGTCATGGGATTTGAGGTGACTGAGTGACTGGGAAGATGGGATGTTTGAGGGGACATCAACATAAATATTGAAGTCCCTGGTATAAAGTTTTTCATTGTTGAATCATTCCAGTTGTGTCCAATGCAACTCTTCATGACTGCATTTTGGGATTTTCTTTTCTTTTCTTTTGTTTTAACCCTTACATTCTGTCTCCCCCTTTTTTTAAACACTAGTGCCAAGCATAGTGCCTGATGTGAGCTAGTTGTTTAATAAATGCTTGTTCATTGAAGTTTGAGTATTTTTCTAAAGCTCTACCTTCTATCTTAGAATCAATACTATGTAGTGGTTCCAAGACAGAAGAGTGGTAAGGGCTAGGCAATCGAGGCCAAGTGACTTGCTCAGGGTCACCCAACTAGGAAGTGTCTGAGGTAAGATTTGAATCCAGGACCTCTTATCTCTGGGCCTGGCTCTCTATCCACTGAGCCACCCAGCTGCCCCCATTTTGGGGTTTTCATGGCAGAGATACCTTTTCCAGTTCATTTTACAGATGAGGAAACCAAGGCCAACAGGGTTAAGCAACTTGCCCAGGGTCACACACTAATGTGACATCTATGTCTTGCCACCATCAGAGGATCAAGGGACTGCTGTCATCCTAGTACTAGTTACACTAGTAAGTGTCTGAGGCTGACTTCGAACTCATGTATAAGGTAGGAGTCAGGAAAGAAAAGGAAGGCAGTGAGCCAGACACTGAACTCCTTAAGAAAGGAGAGAGAATGACCTTGAGGATAATAGATAACAGCCACTTAGCCATGTGAGGTCTGGGGTGAAAAATGTTGATGGCGTAAACACCAAAGAAGACAATGTGGCTGATTATAAATGTGAGTTATTATTATTATTGGTTTGATTGATACAGAGGAAAAACTTTTTACTCCTACTTTAGACTCTTAACCTTACCCCACCTCCAGGGGAGCCTGGGAGACATTATTGATTGTTTCCGTGCTAGAAGGATGGAGGAGGGGGAGCTAAAAAACTGAAACCAGCCATTCTGCTGATGGTGAGGTTGCAGTAATTTCTTGGTACACAATGGGCAGAATTGTTGATTTTGTCTCCTGCTCTGCTCTGAGAAGGAAAACTTCTCTTAATCATCTCTGTCTCTAATGTGCTCTAGGCTAAATCTCCTCACTACTATGATAAAAACCAAACAAAAAACAAGACAGCTGGATTCTCTCTGGTTTCACTTCAGAGGTGGCTGAGGTTTGATTTGGGGCGAGTCTTTTGAACTAAGAGAATGAGCCATCTTTGCTTTGACCCACTGAACTGCCGCTCCTTGAGTGACAGAAGCTATGGGGAATTTGGAGATGGAAGGAGATGGGAGCTTGGAGAGGGAAGGGAAAGAGATGGAAGCTTGGGGAGAGAGGGAGGGGAAGAAGGAAGGAGATGGGAGCTTGGGGAGGGAAGAGAAGGAGATGGAGGAGATGGAATGCAGCTTTGCTAGATGTTTCCTTCCACTGGTTCTAAGAGCCCATGTGGATTCTTTCCCCACCTTGGCTGCCAATTGGAGCAGCCCAAGTGAAGACGTCAGGCAGTCAGCAATGAGCTGTACCTACCTCCTCCTCGTTTTCTACCATCCACCCCATCTTCCAGGCACAAGGAAAAGGTTGACAAGAAGAGAGCCTACCAAGGCAGGGCTTGATGATGATTTCTAGATATGTACATTTCTCCAACTATTACACCACACAGTCGAGGGCTCCTGTGTGCATGTGTATGCGCATGTGTGCATGTGTGTATGTGTATGTGTACACGTTCACTTCATGCCATTAGCAGAATGGCTGGTTTCAAGAAACCTTTGGGTTCCTGTCTCCCTCATTCCATTATTCCCTTGCAAAGAGCAGAAGGGGGCAATGAGTAAAGGGCACTCAACTGTTTTGTTTGTGATGAAGGGGCAGGTGACCCCATAGGGGAAAGGAGCAGAAAGGAACCCCAGTCTTGGCTGGATTGACCCAATGCTTTTCACAAGTCTAGGAATCAGACACACTTTTAAGGAAACAATGCCCCCTGCTGACAGAGACTAGGTTTGCACATCCATACCCAGAACAAAAGTGAAAGGGATCTTCTGTTTAATTCTCTATGTCCTCTGGGCCATTAGGAACACCAGGTCCCTCTCTCCTCTTTTTTTTTTTTTTTTAAACCATTACCTTCTATTTTAGAATTTATATTAAGTATTGGTTCCATGCAGAGCAGCAGGAAAGGCTAGGCAATTAGAGTTAAGTGACTTGCCCAAGGTCACACAGATAGGAAGTATCTGAAGTCATATTTGAACCCAGGACCCTGGTCTCCAGGCCTATCAACTGAGCCCCCTAGTTGTCCCCAGGGGCCTTTTTTGCCCACTCAAAGAATTATCGACAGGAGAATGTCAAAGACACTGGGTGTTTCAGAGGCAGAGCATTCAAAGTCGGAAGCCTTTGATTCAAAGCCTAGCCTAATCTGTATGATTTTGGATTTCATTTGGCCTCATCTATAAAGCAGGAGATTAAATGGCCCCTTTCAGCTTTAAATCTATCATCTTATGGTCCGCACAATGCTTCTGGATCATTTCTTTCATGTCCCTTGGTGTCACGGAGGCAGGGTGTAAGAACTATACAACGATCTGCTTGAGTTTTCCAGCCTTAGTGGGGATAGGATGCCAATTTAAGCACACACATCCTCCCTCTTCTTGCCTCTAACTAGACTGCTGTCCAGGGTGCTTGGTCCCAAGAAGTCTATGAAATACTTTGCTTCAGAGACTTAAGGACCTCAACATTTTTCTTCTTCCCACCCCTTCTGCAATGGAGTCAGCCCATGTTATTCTGCATCATCCTTCCTTCTGGACAGCATCTTGCAATGGGTAGGCGCACTAGATCCAATGTCTGAGGACCTGGGCAAGTCCCTTAGCCTCTCTGGGCCGTCTGGCAGACATGAGGATAATTAGAGGCACTAGAATTCTTTTAGTCTCCACTCACCTCTCTCATTCATTCTTCTCTTGGTTTTTCAAGCTGTCTTCTTCCTTCTTTCTTCATCAGATCCACCCCTTCTTCCCACTTTTCCCTATTGTTTTCTGACCCTCTATTCCTTTCTTTCTTTCTTTCTTCCTTCCTTCCTTTTTTTTAAACCCTTACATTCTGTCTTAGTAACAACTAAGAGAGAAGAGCAAGGGCTAGGCAAATGGGGCTAAGTGACCTATCTAGGGTCAAACAGTCAGGAAGTATTTGAGGCTAGATTTGAACACAGGAGCTCCTGGTACTTTATCCACTGTGCTACCTAGCCACCTCTATTCTTTTGTTTCTCATCCATCCTATTATTTCCTTGGGTATGTTTTCTTTCCTTCCCTCGTTTTTTTCTATTTCTTTGTCTCTCTCTTTATCTGCCTCTGCCTTCCCCTCCTTCTCCTTGCTGGACTCCCCAGTTTCTTATGATGGACTTGGAGTCAGGAATTCTTGGATTCAAATCCTACCTCAACTCAATTCAGCGAGTTTTTATGAAGTGGAAACTACCTGGCAGAAATATCTCCAGAATGAGGCTGGTGGACTCTGAGGTCCCTTCTAGCTGGAGATCTGTAAGCCCAAGATCTTTGGATCTGAACAAAGGATATTATTTACTGAAAATGCCCAGGCTCCTGTTTGTGGTCTCCTTCATTAGAATGAGAGAGCAGGGATTATGCTATTTTTCTATTTGTATCCCCAACACATAGCACAGTGCTTGGCACATAGTAAACACTTCATAAAATGCTTTATTTATCCATTTATTCACCTCTCACACCTCACACCTTTCTTTATTCTCTCTAGTTGCTGTTCAGTTGTTTTGGTCACATCTGACTCTCCATGACCCCATTTGGGGTTTTCTTGGTAAAGATACTGGAGTGGTTTTACCATTTCCTTTTTCAGCTCATTTTACAGATGAGAAAACTGAGGCAAATGGGGTAAAGTGACTTGCCCAGGGTCACACAGCTAGGAAGTACCTGAGTCCAGATTTAACTCATGAAGATGAATTGTCCTGATTCCAAGCCCAGTAATCTATGCACTATGGTGCCACCTAGCTGCTCTCTTTCCCTATTCTTTGGTGCTTTATAGGTGTTTATCTGCAGATCTGTTGTTTCCCCCCACAGCATGTAAGCTACTTGAGGGTAAGGCCTGTTTTGTCTTCAGCACCTAGCACAGTGCCTGCTACATAGCAAGTGCATGACAAATGCTTCCTAAGCAAGACACTTAACCTCTGTTTGCCTTAATCCATTGGAGAAGAAAATGGCAAACGACTCCCGTCTCTTTGCCAAGAAAACCCCATGAACAATATGGTCCATGAGGTCATGAAGAGTTAAACATGACTGAACAACAGAGCTATAACAAGGCTGGAAGAGACCATGTTGTGAAGGGCCGTAAATACCACACAAAGGAGTTTATATTTGATTTTAGGGGTAATGGGAACCAGCCCCTGGAGGCAAAGGAGAAGAGGGGCTGGGTCAGCTTTGCACTGTCAGGCCTGCAGAGGAGGGATCGGTGAAAGGAGCTCTGTAGCAGGGAGGCTGATTAGCAGTGGCTTTCTCAATGAGGGCACAATGGGAAGATTTCTGGACCTCTAAGTTCGGTCCTAGCTCCATCACTCTCACTGTGTGATCTCAGATAACTCACTTTCCCTCTCTGGACCAGTTTCTTCTGTACAAATGACACTTAATGTGCTGGTAAATGTTTAACAACTAGCTTTCTGGGGGGGGGGGGGGAATGTATCCATGATGATGCACTTAAAAAAAAAAATCTTTGCCTTCTTTGAACAATGTATAACCCAGTGGAACTGCTTGTCAGCTCTGGAAGGGGGATGGAGCAGGGGGGAATCATGAATCATTTAACCATGGAAAAACATTATAAATTTAAAAATTAAAATAAAAAAAATCTTTACCTTCCCTCTTAAATCAGTACAGTGTATTGATTCCCAGGCAGAAGAGGGGTAAAGGCTAAGCAATGGGGGATAAATGACTTGCTCAGGGTCACTCAGCCAAGAAGTGTCTGAGAGGGGGCAGCTGGGTAGCTCAGTGGATTGAGAGCCAGGCCTAGAGATGGGAGGTCCTGGGTTCAAATCTGACCTCAGAAACTTCCCAGCTGTGTGACCCTGGGCAAGTCACTTAACCCCCATTGCCTACCCTTACCACTCTTCCACCTATGAGACAATACACAGTATTGACTCCAAGACGGAAAGGTAAGGGTTTAAGAAAGAAAAAAGTGTCTGAGGCCGCATTTGAACCCAGGACCTCTCATCTCTAGGCCTGGCCCTCAATCCACTGAGCCATCTGCCTGCCCCTTCCCAATATACTTTTTTTTTTTTTTTAAAACCCTTACCTTCCATCTTGGAGTCAATACTGTGTATTGGCTCCAAGGCAGAGGGTAGGCAATGGGGGTCAAGTGACTTGCCCAGGGTCACACAGCTAGGAAGTGTCTGAGGCCATATTTGAACCTAGGACCTCCCGTCTCTAGACCTGGTTATCAATGCACTGAGCTACCCAGCTGCCCCCCCCCCCCCATATACTTTTAAGTTCAATCTGCGTTAACATTTCCCAATCACTTTTTTTTAAGTCCAAGCAACAGATAAAACAATAAACCAAATCCTGATCTGTAGCATTTTTCCATTGTCAAGATAGAAACTCACACTGAAAATTTAACAATTGGCTTTTTCTGGCTCCAGCATCCCTGTGGCTTAGACTAGATAGTGCCCAAGGTCAGCTCTGACCCTCTGTGGGTCTATGACCTTGGAGAGGCCCAGGACCACTTCGTGCCAGCCTCTCAGAGGCTTTTAGAGAAGGCTGAGGAGCTTCAGGTTTGCATAGGATGGGGCACATGTGAGCTGAGAGCTGCAGTCTGGGTATCATCCCTGTGCTAGGGCTCTGCGCTAGAGGAAATAGAGAGAGAGCCTGGTCAGGTGCCAACCTGAGACGCAGCGACGGTGCCAGCTCTAGCTACCCAGATGCTCTGAAAGCACATAGCACCACGCAGGGGGCAGGAAGTCAAACAATCCCTCCACTCACTCAGCAGAGCCACCCTCCCCTGGTCCCATCAGTGGGGGCTCCGAAGGGGAGAGAAGACTTACCACTAGGGATTTCTATGCGTAAACACAGGGGATTCTGGTATTGATAGAAGTCTAAATTCAGAATCAAAAGGTTCCTTGAGGCAAGAATCCAACTTCTTCATTTAACAGATGGAGAAACTGGGGCAGAGAGCTTGTGATTAGATCGAGGTCACACGGAAAAGCAAGAAGCGAAGCAAGAATTTGAACCCAAGACCTTTTATTTTTCCTATTGTATCATAATGTACTTCTTTTTTATCTCACAGTTTTCTATTCCAGAATACTGGGAACCCAAGTGAGTCAAATAGGGGAGATGAGGATCTGACGATTCTTGGTTATATTTTGTCTTTCCCCACCATGCTCCATTAGTTGGTCTTTATTTATTTTTGGGGGGTAACTCTTACCTTCCATTTTATTTATTTTTTTTTTTAGGATTTAATTTTAATTTCAATTACATTACAGTTCAGACAAAGACCAGGGTGAGACTAGTGTTTAACAATAATTCTAAAACATTACAGTTATACAAAAGAAATAAACAGGCTTGTAGGGGTCCAAAAAAAAGCAGCTTGTTTTATTGCACCTGGGTGAAATATGCCATTTTGGATAGCATAATCCTTATTGCAACACATATTACCTTCTATTTTAGAATCAATACTGTGTATTGGTTTTAAGGTAGAAGATCAGTAAGGGCTAGGCAATGGGGGTTAAGTGACTTGTTCAGGGTCACAGAGCTGGGAAGTATCCAGATTTGAACTCAAGACAATGAGTCTTGCTCTATCCCCTGTACTACCTAGTTGCCCCATACATATCCCACCTCTAAGCATTTTTTTTGAAACCCTAACTTTCCATCTTAGAATTAATACTGTATATTGGTTCCAAGGCAGAAGAGTGGTAAGAACTAGGCAGTTGGGGGGAAGGTTAAGTGACTTGCCCAGGGTCACACAGCTAGGAAGTGTCTGAGGTCAAATTTGAACCTACAATTTCTCGTCTCTAGGATTGGCTCTCAATCCATTGAGCCACCCAGCTGCCCCCACACCAGTCGTTTTTACCTCCCTGCTCTCACTCACATTTCCCTACATGCAATTAGTTTCCAAGTCTAATTGAATCCAACTTCCCACCATCTCACTGCCTCTGCCTCTACACCAGTGATTCCCAAAGTGGGTGTCACTGCCCCCTGGTGGGTGCTGCAGCGATCCAGGGAGTGGTGATGGCCACAGTGCATTTATCTTTCCTATTAATTGCTATTAAAATTTTAAAAAATTAATTTCCAGGGGGCTAAGTAATATTTTTTCTGGAAAGGAGGTGGTAGGCAAAAAAAGTTTGGGAGCCACTGCTCTACACTTTTGTAAGGACCATTCCTTCTACCTGCAGTGCTCTTCCTCCTTACCTCTTGGAACCCTGATCTCCCTTCAATACTTCATCTCCTTCAAGATTTCCATTTTTTAGTTTTTATCCCCCTGTTCCCTCACTGTATATTTTATTAATATGCTGTACTCACTTACCTAAATATGGTCTCCTCATTCTGTCCCCTTCTCTCATCTACCATTGTTATCGTTTAGTTGTGTCTGACTCTTCCTGACTCCATTTTGGGGTTTCCTTGGCAAAGATACTGGAGTGGTTTGCCATTTCCTTTTCCAGTTCATGTCATAGCTGAGGAAACTGAGGCAAACATATTAAGTAATTTGCCTGGGTTTAAAGCTAATAATTGTCTAGGGCCAGATTTGAACTCATGAAGATGAATCCTCTCGATTCCATGCCCAGTGTTCTCTCCATTGCACCACAGCTGCCCATCTATGTACCTCTGCTGCCATTCTAGACCAGGCCCTCATCATCTCTCCCGAACCACTGGCTACCTTTCCCGCCTTGGTCCTCCCATCTGTACAGCCGCTCTTTCTCAGTCTCCTTGGCTAGATCATCTTTCGTGTTTTGTCCATTCTTTGGGAATGTGCTCTCTCTTTTTCCTCTTAGCTTTCCAAATTCTGAGTGATCTCATCAGCTATGATGAGTTCAATGATCAGCTCTGGGAAAATAAATCTCAGATAAAACTGGCTCAGACTCTTTCCCAAACTCGATTCTTATATAATCAGCTGCTTATTGGACATTTCAAACCCCAAATGCCTTGTGTTATTGTGGAGTCATTTTTCAGTTGCGTCTGACTCTTCATGACCCCATTTGGGGTTTTCTTGGCAAAAGAGACTGGACTGGTTTGCCATTTCCTTCTCCGGCTCATTTGATAGATGAGAAAACTGAGACAAAAAGAGTTAAGTGACTTTTCCAGGGACACACAGTAGTATCTTGAGACTGCATGTGAACTCAGGAAGATGAATCTTCCTGCCTGCAGACCCAGTACTCCATCCACTGTACTACTTAATAAGTGTCTGTAGTCAGACTTGAACTCAGGTCTCCCTGACTGAAGGCCCAGCATTCTGCCACCTCACTACACATATGTTTTGTTGGCATATGCAAGTCAATATGTTCAAATCAGAATTCATTCTCTTTCCCCACAAAACCTGTACTTCTTCAGATCTTCCTTTTTTTCATCAAGGGAGCCACTATCCTTTGTCTCCCAGGATTGCCTGGGAGGTTGGTGCCTTTGGAGTTTACCTTTCTTCCTCCCTCCTCCTCACTTCATATATATTTTTCCATTCACTCAGCAAGTCTTAGCGTTTCCATCTCCATAACCTCTTCCCTCTACCCTCTTCTCTCCACTCACCTGACCGCCATCACCCTTTTTGAGATGCTCCACTCTGCTTATGAGAACCTATTGATGGGTCTCTGCCCTCTCCAATTCATTCATCCTCCACACAGTAGCCAAAGGCATAAATAGATTTCTAAATCCATTTATTTATTTATTTGTTTGTTTTAAACCCTCACCTTCCATCTTAGAATCAATACTATGTATTGGTCCCAAGGCAGAAGAGTGGTAAGAGTAGGCAATGGGGGTCAAGTGACTTGCCCAGGGTCACACAGCTGGGAAGTGTCTGAGGCCAGATTTGAACCCAGGACCTCCTGTCTCTAGGCCTGGCTCTCCATCCACTGAGCTACCCAGTTGTCTCCCAAAATGTATTCTTAAAGCAAAGTTCTGGTTATGACACATTCCTCCTTGAGAAAAGTCTGTCTGTTTCCTATTGCTTCTAGGAACAGATACCAGCTCCTCTGTTGGGCATTAAGACCTTTACAACCTGGCTTTCCAGGTTTATTATATATTCATGCGCCTTAGTTTACCCAAGTGGGCAGTTTTATCATGCCTAGAATACGCTCCCTCATGCCCACTGGCTTTTAGAATTCCCAGCTTCTTTTATAGCTCAGCTTGGGCCACCAACCCAAGCCCTTTCCTGATCCCCCCACAGAGCTGTTAATCACCTCTCCCCCCGCCCCCCCCCCAAGCTTACATCTGCATATACCTCTATGTGCATACTTCCTCCCATAGAGTGTAAACTCCTTGAGGCAGAACCGAAATTATAGAGGCAGAGTGCCACTGAGTGGCTCAGTGGATAGTGAGCCAGGTCTAGAGATGTCAGGGTTCAAATCTGGCCTCAGACACTTCCTAGCTGTGTGACCCTGGGCAAGTCACTTAGCCCCCATTTTTGCCTAGTCTTTACTGCTCTTATGCCTTGGAACAAACACACAGTATTGATTCAAAGTCAGAAGGTAAGAGTTTTAAAATTATAATAATTATATACAGGATCATAGATTTAGAACTGGAAGGGACCTTAGAAATGATTGGGTCCAACCTTCTCATTTTACCAATGAGGAAACTGAGGCCTAAAGAAGTCATGCAAAAGAAGATAGAAGGTAAAGGTTTAAAAAATAATAATTTTAGAGCTAGAAGGACCTTAGAAGTCATTGAGACTGTAGCATTTTTTATACCCTCTATCTTAGAATCAATACTGTAAAGTGGTTCCAAGGCAGAAGAGTGGTAAGGGCTAGGCAATGGATGTTAAGTGACTTCCCCAGGGTCACATAGCTAGGAAAGTCTGAGCCCAGATTTGAACCCAGGATCTCCCAACTCTAGGACTGACTCTTAATCTACTGAATCACCCAACTGCCCCTGAGACTGTTGCATTATATCTTTGTATGCCTACAGACCAGCACACCACTGGGCAGACATGCTTTATCTATTGATTGATTGGTCTTCTAATTGGTCTCCCTGCATCGTTTCTCCCCTTTCGAATCCATCCTTCACAAAGCTAGTAAATTGATATTCCTAAAGCACAGGCTGACCGTGGCACTCTGCTGAAGAGGCTGCAGCAGTTTCCCCTGCCTATAGGATCAAATGCAAACTCCTGTTTGGAATATAAACCCTTCCTGAACTGGCTCCAGGCCAGCATTCCAGGCTGATGCCTCAGCCAAACCAGCCTGCCTGTCATTCCATACACAACCCCCCCCATATATATATGTGTGTGTGTGTGTATATGTTGATATGCATTGGGTATACATCTATGTATGTGTATGTTTATGTGTGTATACATTAATACAGGTATATGTGGATATATAGGTATACCACCTAACATGTATATATAACACATACACATGTACACGTGTATCTATCAACTGTCTCTGTCATCTATTTTATTATGTTTATCTACCTATTCATCTTTGTATCCATCCATCCATCATCTATCATCCATTCATCAATCTAACATTTATCTATTCACCCATCCGTCCATCTAACCACCCACCTATCTGTCCATCTATCAATCTATCTATCCACCCATCTATCCATCTATTCGTCTATATATCTAACCGTCCATCTATCTAGCTACTCATCCATCCATCCATCTATCTATTCATCCATCCATTTCTCTCTCTCCCTATCTATCTACCCACCTACCTATCCATCCATTTATCTATGTATCCATCCATCTATCATTTCTCTCTCTCTCTCTCTCTCTCTCTCTCCCACCCACCCTTTACCTCCATGCCCCTGTGATGGATATCTCCTAGACCTGGAGTGCTCTTCTTCCTCACCTTTTAGAACCCTGACCTCCCTTTAAGGCTCTGTCTCCTTCAAAAGGTCTTTCTGAACTGCCCCAGGTGTTGGGTTCCACCCCTTCCCCCATCACTATGTTCTTCATTTATATGTTGTATTTGCTCATTTCGGGGGCAGCTGGGTGGCTCAGTGGATTGAGAGCCAGGCCTAGAGACTGGAGGTCCTAGGTTCAAGTCCAGCCTCGGACATTTCCAGCTGTGTGACCTTGGGCAAGTCACTTGACCCCTATTGCCCACCCTTGCCACTCCTGGGCCAAGGACGGTCCCTAGCCCGGATGAAAAAGGAGGAGGGTTGGGCGTGGGGCTAGCAACCCCACCCTGTAAAAACTACATCTGCTAAAGAAACTGCAACCTAAAGTAGGGGCAGCTGGGCTAGCTCAGTGGATTGAGAGCCAGGCCTAGAGACGAAAGGTCCTAGGTTCAAATCCGGGCTCAGACACTTCCCAGCTGGGTGACCCTGAGCGACTGTGTGTCCCATTGCCTACTGGTTGTGGCTCTATGCTCCTAGAATGGAGTCCCAGGATAAAAAAAAAAAAAAAAAAATTGCTCATCTCAATGTGATGTGCCGTCCTTTTACAGAGATTCTTAACCTGGGCCCAAACATTTAAAAATATAATAACTAAATATAATCTAATATAGTTTCCTTTGTAGTCCTATGTTCTTAATATATTTGAAGGCATTATTCTGGGGCAAATAAGTGGCTCAGTGGATTGAGAGCCAGGCTTAGAGACGGGAGGTCCTGGATTCAAATCTGGCCTCAGAAACCTCCTAACTGTGTGAACCTGGGCAAGTCATTTAACCCTAGTTGTCTAGCCCTTACCATTCTCTGCCTTGAAACCAATTCTTAGTATTGATTCCACAAGATGGAAGGTAAGGGTTTTTGAAAGTATTATTCCAAGAAAGGGTCCATAGGCTTCATCAGACTACTTAGGGGCAGGAGGGGTGCGACATGACACATGATAAACAAAAAAAGGTATTGTGTGAAGGCAAGGACTGTTTCATTTTTGCATTTGCATTTCCTCTATCTATTGACCACATTTTGTTGTTGTTGTTCAGTCTTATCCAACTCTGTGTGACCACTTTTGGAGTTTTTCACAGAGACTGGAGTGGTTTGCCATTTCCTTCTCCAGCTCATGAGAAAACTGAGGCAAAGGGGTTAAGTGACTTGCCCAAGATCACACAGTTAGGAAGTGTCTGAGGCCATATTTAACCCAGGAAGAGGAGTCTTCCTTATTTATTCTTTATAATATAATATATGCTATATTATATACACATATAGTATATAACATATTATAATATATAATATAAATAATATAACATAATAATACATAACAATGTTTATGTATTGTAATTAATGTTTATATATTATAATACTATAATATATAATAGGTTTATGTGTATTATTATATAATATAATATGATAATATAACTTCCTTACAATAGAGCCCAGGGCTCTATTCACTACACCACCTGGATGGAAAACACATGGTAGACATTTAATGAATACTTGTTGACTCCAAGTTCTCTAGACCTTAAGTGGTCTGTAAGAGTTGTTGGAGCCCCAGAATTCATCATCTGCAGCCAACCTGGTGATGAGCGTCCCTAAATTTAGCATGGCTGGTCCTCAGCCAAGACATACTTGAAGGCTTTCTGGCTTAGCGGGATCTGCTTGTGCTGTGCTGGCTTGGCCTTCGAGAAGCCAGTCACCCACACGCCACATACACTCATCCCACCGCCTTTCCTCTACATGCTTCTTCGATCTCCCTCCTCTCCTACATGTTCGAGACCTAGCAGCATTCCCAAGGAGCTACTCGCAGCAGAAGAGGTTGCTCCCTCTTTGTATAATGTTAATTGTTTAGCTGTGTCCAACTTTTGGGGACTCCATCTGGGGTCTTCTTGGTAAAGATATTGGAATGATTTGCCATTCCCTTCTCCACCTCATTTGACAGAATGGGGAAACTGAGGCCACCGGAGTTAAATGACTTTCCCAGGCTCACACAGCCAATGTCTGAAAACTTCATCTTCCTGACTTCAGGCCCACTTCTCTATCCACTGCACCATCCAGCTGCCCACAGTGGAAATGAACTTTAACTAAAGAAGAGGCTTCTGGTTCCTGCTCTGCATTGATTTAACTGTGTGACCTTGGTGCTGAATTTACCTTTTCTGGCTCTATGTGCTGACATACAGGGGGAGAATCACTCAGTTCCGGGTACCTGCTTCTTTTTATCGGGGAGGGAAGTCACAGGCTTGTGATCTGGTCATGGAGGGCACTTCCTGGTGTGGACATTCCTTCCCCTGATGCAAGTTCTCAATTCTTATGGATGTGGGGTGGCTAAAACAAGATGTTAAATACTCATGTGCTCTCAGAGGAAGAGAGCTAAAATACAAAGATGATTACTCCTAGAGACAGATGGTATTCTCCCAGTAGGGAGGGTTGGATGATCTTATAGAGGCCCAGGACAGTTTTTCTGCCAGGGCATCTGAGGCAAGTGACCAGTTGTACCTCATAAAACGTAAAAAGCTGATTAATCAGGACCAAAGGAAGTAGGGAGGCAGAACACCAGGGAAGATGGGGAGGGCACACAATGTCATCATGAAGGAAAGACAGACCGTAAATGCTGAACTTCGTGGCAGAAGTTCTTTATTCTAATCCCTGCTTTTCCACTGACCTTGAGAAAATCACACTTTCTAAGTCTCAGTTTCTTCCTCCGATCAAGGGACATAAAGCCAGCTCCTTCCTACTTTAGGGGGGCTTTGGAGTAGAGATTTGCAGTTTTGTTTTTTTAACCCTTACCTTCTGTCTTAGAGCAGTAAAGGCTAGGCAATAGCAGTTAAGTAACTTGCCCAGGGTCACAGAGTAAGGAAGTATCTGAGGTCAAATTTGAACCCAAGACCTCCTGTCTCTAAATCCACTGACCCACCTAGCTGCCTCTGCAGTCAGGTTTTTTTTTTTTTTTTTTTAAATCCTTACCTTCTGCCTTAGAATCAATACTATGTATTGGTTCCAACACAGAAGAAAGGTAAGGGCTAGGCAACTGTGGTTAAGTGACTTGTCCAAGGCCAAATTTGAACCCAGGACCTCTCGTCTCTAGGCCTGTCTCTCAATCCACTGAGCTACCCAGCTGCCTCTGCAGTCAGTTTTTAATGATCATCTTTATAAGTTATTATTCACTATTTGAGCCAGGGCTGGTTTTCCTAGGCCTTGTTTCCCTGCCAATACTCCCAAGTGCACAGCTGTAATAATGCTCAAAAAATTCACTCCAACACTAATCAGTCAAAAAAAGCTGGGGGAGGTGGGAGGGAGAATCCACAAAGCCTTCCAAGCCTTTAATTCCCTCCCTGCTACAGCCTACCTAGAGAGGGCCACAGGTGAAAGAGTTTTTGATTTGCAAATCTGAGGCTATGATAGCTATGGGCAAAGTGGGATCTCGGACCTGGATTGCTTAGCATTGGAGGCCTGTTCCATGAGGAGGAAACTCGTTGACCAAATTAGATGTATTATCTTCAGATGGCACAGTGACCCATGGGCCACTCTGCCCTCTTGAAGGGAAGACAGTGTTTTCAAATGTTTTCTGTGATTGAACTGGGCAAGTCTCTATGATTCACTTGTTGAGTTGGTTTTCAGTCATGCCCAAGTCTTCATGGCCCCATTTGGGGTTTTCTTGGCAGAGATCCTGGAGAAGTTTGCCACTTCCTTTTCCCGTTCATTTTACAGGTGAGGAAACTGAGGCTGGACTTGAACTCAGGAAGAGTCTTCTTGACTCTAGCACTGCTCTATGATTCACACAAGAGTCCTTTTCTGCCAAGCTGAAAATTTAGTTCTCAAATTGAATCATAGACTTAAGAGCCAGAAGTCCAACCACCTCAATTTATAAAGGAAGAAACTGAAACCCGAAGAGGATGCTCAGGGGTCACAGATTTAATATTTCAACCCAGGTCCTCCTGATTGAGGGGCAATTTGGTGGCTCAATAGATAAAGAGTACTGAGCCTAGAGACATGAAGACCTGAGTTCAAATCTAGCCTCAGACATTTCCTAGCCATGTGACTCTATGCAAGTCCCTTAACCTGTTGGCTTCTGTTTCTTCATTTGTAAATGAGCTGGAGAAGCAAATGGCAAAACTCTCCAGTATCTTTGCCAAGAAAACCTCATGAACAGGATGGTCCAGAGTCAAGGAGAGTTGGACATGGCTAAACCACAACCTCCTGATTCCACATCCAGTGCCATACTATAGATTTCTAGAGAAGTCTGGAAAGGAGAATCTGGTTCCATTCTAAAGCTCTCTTCTTCCTTTTTTATTTATAGAACCTAAAATACCTTTTTCCTCCCATCACTTTGAACCAGCCCAGACTACCATGTTGTTCTGTCATCGACTATAGCTTGTACTCCTATTCCATCTTAATTAGATGCATGTTATGAGCTGTCCTCTCTGGGAGAGGTCATGCTGAGCCATCCACACTCTCGCCTGGTACCCTGGTGGCCAACAGCGGGCATTTTTTTAAGCAGCCAGTTTTTCTTGGTGGTGAGCTAACTCATCTAGGTGGGAAGCAAATCAAAGACTGGAGTCTTGTTAACAACATGCTCTACCCATCTAGGATAAGCCACTGGAGGATCTAGGTTTGAAGAGAATCTTTACCAGCAGGAAGAGACCTAATTGCTTCAAGCTTTCTGAATGGAGAAAGCTGAGGAAGAAGGAAAAAGGGGGAAGGTGGGAAAGAGTGAGATGTGACCAGATGTACTGTACAACTCTTCTTCCAAGGAGGTGGAGTTTAAAGGGAAAGCAGCCCTTTGGGACAGAGTCACAGAAACACCCCTTCCCCGCCCAGGGAGGGAGATTAATGAAATTGAAACTAGGGCTTGAAAGGTTGGCTAGGGGGAGGTGAAGCCAGCGCTCAGGAAGGAGGCTGGGCTCCCATCTGGAGAGCCAAGGGGCTGGGGCTGCTGAACAGATGGAGTCAGAGAGGCAGCTGGTGAAAATGCACTTTCATGTGTAAAGTTTGCTCTTTGGAGGATTGAGCTCTCCAACTTTGAAGACAGCACTGGGCGGGCGGTTCTCCTACACACACACTCACAACGAAACTTCAATTGGGGCAACATGCCAGGGTTTTTTGTGAGTGCCCCCTTCAGCAGGCAGAAGCTGGCACTGCAGCACCTTGGCGGGGAACTGTGCGACAGGGCTGTGAATCTTTATCACTATGGAGAAGAGAGGAAGAAACAGGATTCATCCTTCTGCTCCCCCCCACACACATACATGGGGGGCAGAGGGAATGGGGAGGGGGGGCAGAAGGTAGACTAAAAGCAGGAGAGCAAAGGAGGGAAACAGGAAAAAAATACTCATTCCCACACCTTTCCAGTTCCCTTCCTACACAGGCTCGGTTTCCATTTTGGAAAGTTTTTTTCTCCCTTAAGGGAGGGAGAGGTGTCAGAAACATCAAATTCACAGCCAGCTCTGCGGCTATGGACGCTTTTCATCCCCATCACAACAAGAGAAAATCCAGGAGGAGATAACAGTTGCTTTTACTTTTGCTAAGAACTTCTCGGACACCAGAAAGAGAAAATATTGGAGAATGAACTGTCTGAAGTGGTTATCTTGAGTCTCTCCCCAGAGACCAATGGGAGAGGGACTGGCTGATGAGCTCTCCAGTGTTCCCTCCTCTTCATATTGTTGGCAAATCACCTGCTTGACCCAATCAGACCAAGATAGAGGAAGAAAACTGGGGAAATGATCAAAATCTCCCTCTTCTTTTTATTGAGGTAGGCTAGGTTATTGCCCCCCTCCATCTTATCACAAACAAAAGTCATTACTCATTCCTGCTTTAAAAAAAAGGCAAAACCCAACATTATCCCTTTTTTTTAGAATCTATGATTTTTCTTTAAAAAAACAAAACAAAACAAAAACAGAACCCCTTTCTCTCCCTTTGTTGAGTCCAGTTCTCAGGGAGATACTGAGATTTGAGAAAATAAATTAAATGGCCTTGGAGTGAATCCCTGGATCTTCCTAGAGGGATGTCTTCTTGGAACCTTTGCCAAACTTGGCATCCAGGCCAAGACCTACAGGGGGAGAAAGAAATGATCTTAGCTTCCCCAAGGGGAAAGAAAATGCCATGGGAGATAGGTCTCATGCCCAGCCCTATAGATCTGCACACAACCAGGATGTGAAATAAATTAGATGAGGCTCAAAAGAAACCAGAGGCTTTAAATAAAATGGAACACACAACACTGGTTTCAAACCTCCCTTGGGAGCCCAGGCCATGCTCAAGCAACAACTGAAATAATCCTAAAATACAGAAAAGTATGGAAAATACTGGCAAAATATAGAAAGGTTGAAAGCTACTTGGTATCAAATTCTTTTTGTTTTTTTAACCCTTACTTTCTGTCGCAGTAACAACTCAAAGACAAAAGGGCAAGGGTTAAGTGACTTGCTCAGGGTCACACAGCTAAGATGTATCTGAAGCTAGATCCTCTTGTTTCCAGGCCTGATGCTCTATCCACTGAGATACCTAGCTGACCCTCTGGCATCTAGGATGAACTAATTAGTATAAGGCGTGAGCCCACAACTGACCAGGGAGAACAGACATGAATGAAATCAGTAAATAAATATATTCCTCCACTGGGCAGGGTGCAGCAGCTCTGTAGTCCTTGCTGCTAGGGAGGCCGATTCTATTGGATGGCTCTGGGAGGCTAATGCAAATTGGGAATTGGTACTAAGTCCAGCCCCACTGTGTGAGCCCTTAGCCTGCCTGAGGAGACATGAATAGGCCCAAGATGGGAAAAAAATGCCCCAGGTTAAAGCTTCGGTGCCAATCGGTATTAGGATCAGGCCTATTAAAGGCCAATGAATTTCCAACCTGAACAAAATAGGGAGATCTAGTCTCAAAATAAAAAAATAACATTCCCCTACACTAAGAGATGCCTTCAAAATAGAACGCATTGTGCTTACAGCTTAAGTCACCCCTGCCACAGACGCTGGGGGCCCAGACAGATGTTTGCTCCAGGAAAACTCACCCATGAACACCAGCACAGTGCCCACCCACTGCATGGAGCTGATAGGGTTAGCAAAGAGGATCACAGATGCCAAGATGGTGAAGAACTTTCGGGTTGTGGTGATGATGGAGCAGGTCAGAGGGCCGAAGTACACAACCGTCATGAAGATGAAACTCTGGAGAGAGAAATACAAAGAGAAGTTCAGGCCAAGATCAGGTTTAAAGCCTTCAAAAGAAAGCAGCAAGGAGGTTCATGGGACCTCCTCTTCCTGGAACAAAATTCATTCTGGGGAGCTCACCTGGCCCAGGGCACTGGTTAGACCAAACAGAAGGATGTTGTAAAGGACGCTGGGATATCGCTCAGCAAAGCTAAGGAAGTCCCAGAATTCCCCAGTGAACAAGATTCCTGTGGGGAGAATAAGACACTAGGTTGAACAGGGACCCCACCTCCCCCCACTACAAATGCTCCCTTCACATGTGTATCAGGAAGCCCCAAACCCTAAGGAATCACTCAGATCTCTGTGGAGAATGAGGATTGGGAAAGAAAACACACGGAGCAAGGAGCAAAGAGGAACTTAGGGCTTGGAAAGGACTCCTGTCTCATCATGCAAATTTCCCTGTTTGTGCTTGGATTTGATTAATTAGGATCTCAAGGAACTCACTGTTGTGGGCAAAGCCTGACCATTAATTAGTTAAACCCACTCAAGCAACCAGAGTAGAAACCAGCATGAAGAACTGGATTAAATTTACATTTGCTTCTTAGTCCCCTGGCAGACTACATGTTTCTTGAAGGCAGGCTGTCGCCCCACTCCAAACCATAACTTCCTCTCAACCTTCTGTCTTCTCTTGACACCTCACCTAGAGCTCTGCACACCAGGTGCCCAATCATTGCCCACTACCTCCATGTGCTCAATATAGATAACAAGCAGTGGAAGTATGATGGCAGTATGAGGGGTTTCTCTGAGATCAGGGTCTCTGATATATGACATCTTGGAGCCAAGGCTGGCTGATGGGCACACTGAAAGGCTGCCATTAGAAAGGTGAGTCTAAATCAGAAGAGGCTGTCATTCAGGGGAAAATGGTGGAAACAGTGGAACTGGCTTCTTACCAGCTCCCAAGAGCAATGTGGACCAGAGGTTTATGTTCAGCATCATGTGGTTAGAGCCTGTTTGGTAATGAGCTCGCATGTGATCCTGGGAGACACCTGTCAGTCCATCCAGTGTCAGAGACAGCAGCTGAGAAATGGAGGGAGCAGCATGAGGGGAAAGGGTCAGCAAAGCTCTGAGCCCTAGGGAGGCCATGGCTCTCAACCTCAAGGCCTCTCTGAGAACAGTTGTTGTAAGGCAGAGGCCATGGTACAGAGGTTCACAGGATTGGAGATTGAGAGCAGGAAGGGAGCCAAGAGGTCACTGAGTCCAAGCCCCTCATTTGACAACAAGGAGACTGAGGCCCAGAACAATTACGTGTCTTGCCCAGGAGACAGGATCTGACTCCTATTCTTCCTGACTCCAAGCTCAGGGCCCTGTCCACTTTGCCATGCTGCTTTGGTAGATGCCCCATCTCAGCTCTTTGGGTCATGCAAATCATGCTTCTTTCTTAGCCAACCTCAGGGTAGCGGGATGGATGATTTAGCATTTTCCAGAGAAACAGACAACTCCCCTCCCCACTAATACTTAAATCATCAAGGCTGATGGTTAGGAGTAGAGAGACCTAACCCTGACTCAGAACACTAACAGGCTTCTTCCTGTTTCTAGAATTCTCAGAATCCAGGTGTGGCAGAATCGAAAGAGACTTCTTTCCCTTCCTTGGCCTTTGAGACTTGACTACAATCTCAAGTCATCTCCTGCTACAGGGTCCAGGAGTTAGCAGAAAGCTCCTTGAAACAAGACTGACAGCATCTTTGGTTATTAAACCACACATGCATTATCTGGGGAAGGAGGGGTGCAGCTCAATACTCAGGTCTCCCCCCAACAGGTGCCACAGGGTCAGGCCCCTTGTGCTCTAGGAAAAGCTGAGTGTCTGAGGACAAAGAACATTACAACTGCCCCATCATTGACCTCATACCAGAAGTAACTCTCCATAGCCAACCAGATGTTCATCGGCTCCAACCCCCTTTTTTGGCCTGTACATGAAGAGGGCCACTCCAGCCACAATCAAAAGCACACAGAAGTATTTAGCCATGGGGTACTTCTTCTTCAGGAGGGTCACTCCGAGGAGCATAACTGCCAAGAGGAAGCAGAGTCAAAGATTCAGCCACCTTCTCAGGAAATAGGCAGGATCTCAATATCTTGATGTAGAATGGTGTTATCTAGAGGGAAGGGCATCAGGGAAATAGGGAGAAGGTCCTAAGGCTAGCATGGAGATAGGTCTAATTAGGCAATGGGGTTGAACAGAGCAAAGGGCATAATACAAGCTGGAGGGAAAGAGCAAAGGACAAGTGAATAGGAAGGCACAGCACAGGGCCTTGGAGGAAAGGGAAAAGCAAAGTATTAGGTTGTCTACTGGAATCTCACAGACATATGTAACTCTAATGTAATACAAATATAATATAGGGGCAGCTGGGTAGCTCAGTGGATTGAGAGTCAGGCCTAGAGATGGGAGGTCCTAGGTTCAAATCCAGCCTCAGACACTTCCCAGCTGTGTGACCCTGGGCAAGTCACTTGACCCCCATTGCCCACCCTTACCACTCTTCCACCTATAAGCCAATACACAGAAGCTAAGGGTTAAAAAAACAAAAACAAAAACAAACAAACAAATATAATATAATAAGACATAGAGGGGCAGCTACATGGCTCAGTGGTTTGAGAGCTACACCTAGAGACAGGAGGTCCTGGGTTCAAATCCAGCCTCAGATACTTCCTCAATATGTGACACTGGGCAAGTCACTTAATCTCTATCGCTTAGCCCTTACCACTCTTCTGCCTTGGAGCCAATACACAGTATTGATTCTAAGAGAGAAGATAAAGATTTAAAAATGAATATATATAAGACATATGTAAATCTTATAGAATACTTTGGTCATCTAAAACAGAAAGTAATATAATGTTTGTGTGCTGGGGGCTGGCAGAAGAGAGAACATTTTAAATGTTAATATAATGAGAAATTATATTTAATATAAGACAAAGGCAGAATCTCTGAAGTCTGAATATAATAATAAGTGGGATAGCAGAAGTCATGTGGCAGGGTGGAATCAGACCACAGGCTAGGAGAGAGATGGAGAGTTGGGATTATAGAAGCCCTGAGATGTAGCTTCAAGCCACAGAGTGAATAAGAATGAGGAAGTCAACACCGCTTACCTGGAATAGGTTTACAGGATTTGCCAAGGACCTTAAAAAAAGAGGAGGGGAAGGTACAATTGATCAAATTCTAAGATTCAGGTGCTGCCACCATTTCAGGTTTTTGGTCACTTCTTTTCAACTATACTTCCCAACAAAATCTCCCTCTTTCACTTAGCCTGACCCCCGAATCCACAATTCAAGACTGTTCTCTTTTAGGATAGAGCTGCAAATCTAAGCAAAGAGCTCTTAAGTTGTAAAAACCAAAGCATCTGCTCTAGGGTACCCTCCCACCCATATGCCATCCTTTGAAGTTTCACCTGAGTTGGGTAGTTGACAAACTGTAATGCAGAGTTGCTGGAGACCATGGCACCCAGGTAAGAGAGAGAGCAAGCTGCATAAAGCCAGCTCCTGGTCCGATCCACCCTGGCAGTGTCAAAAAACTGGATCACTGGGAGAAGACAAAAAACATACAAGAGAAGCCTGGGAGGGCTAGGACTGACCACAGGGCAGAGGGGCATGGAAATTCTGAAAGAAATGTTTCTTCATTAAGATAGGAAGCTCCCAAAGGACAGGAACAGTTTCTACTCTACTTCCCATTAAAATGGAAACTTTCTAGGGGACTACATGTTCTCTTTTCTCTGAGTCTACTCTTAGGGCCTAACTGTGGCTATTTATTTCACAGGGGGCATATACCAGATTAAACTGGATAATATACCCAGGGGCAGGAGTGAGAGTAAGAGTGGTAGGAGTGAGAGTAAGAGAGGGAAGAAAAAGAAGGAAGAGGTGGTTCTAAGAGGGAAAATCATTAAAAAAACAACAACAACAACAACAAACAGTTCTGCAAATTCCTGAAGTTAATTTAAAAAAAGTTAAAACAAAGAAATAAATATATCTTCAGCAAGGGTATTAAGTACAAAGGACACCAATTCTCTTTCTCTCTTACCTCTGACATAAAAGATTTACCTAAGGAATCTTTTCCCAAAGAAGAGGGTTCTAGAGCAGAAGGCTGGACAAGGACAGTATCGGCATGGTTCTGGGACTTTAGACCCTATAGGGCCAGACAAGGATCACTCAGCACCCAGGGCCTTAGTGGTGATCTTTCCCTAACTGAGTACTTACAGATCTTGGCAAATACTGCATTGATCACACACTGGATAAAGACCAAGGTTAAGGCAAATGTGAACTTCTCTTGTTTGGCACCTTCCCCATATTTTCCTCTGGTGCTGAAAAGGAAACAGGAGGGGAAAAAAAGAAATAAGGATAATGATAAAAAGCAACAGCTATCAATAGGGTGCTCAAAAGTTTGCAATAGACTTTATAGGCAGCTCCTTACAACTACCCTAAGATGTGGGTGCCATTATTATTTTTATAATTATTTCCATTTTACTGATAAGGCAAATGAGTCTTAGAGAAATTTAAACACCATGCTTGTAGTCACATAGCTAGTAAGCTTGAAATGATATTTACCTTGAGCCAAAGTCCATTACTCCAACAAGTATACTCTCCAAAGAAACTGGGAGAACAACCCCAAAATAAGCACTGGCTTGGATAGTGCTGGTGCCATGGAAGGAGCTTTGGCCTCATTAGTATAAAGGAACCTGAGTTCAAGTCCCCCTTTTGTTACTTACTCAGGATGAAGACCTGAGATCAAAGTCTGCCTCACACACTTACTAGCTTCGTGACCTTGGGCAAGCCCCTTAACCTCTCCTACCCTCAGTTTCCTCATCTGTAAAGGGGACAATAATATCTCCCAGGATTCTGGTGGGAGATCAATGAGATAACCTTTTTAAGGCGATATAGAAGCGTTAGCTAGTTTCTGTTATTGTTCTCAGTGATGAGTTGCATCCACCCCCACCCCTGACCACAGGGGGGCCTAGCTGTCATTCCCTTCCGTCTCAGAAAGCGTGGAGGGTCTGGGCATAAGTCATACCATCCACGCGGCCCCAAGTCCTGGGAAAGGCAGAATCTAGGGATGAAGGGGTCGTAGGGTGCCAGGGGTCCATGGAGCAGGGGATGGGGCGGGAGGCCTCCCGGGGGCTGGAGGGGGGCGGAGTAGGGAGTGGGGCGGCGGAGTCTTCGGAGGAGCCGCAGCCAGGCTAGGACCATGCATCTAGCCGGGCCTGAGAGCCCCGGGGATTGGGGTCCGGGTCGGGGGAGCTCACATCTTCTCCTGCAGGATCCCGTAGTAGAAGTAGCAGATGAAGACGCCCAAGAAGCAGAGTGGCAGACGTAGCCGATCGGGCACCAGGGCGCCGCTGGCGGCCATGAGACGCGGGGCCGGGCCGGCGCGAGCCTCGCTCAGAGTTCCCAGAGGTGACTGTGGCGACGGCGCTGGCAGCGGCAACTCCAGCCGGACATCGCACACCGGCGACGGTGCCCTCATAGGAGCAGCCAGCGACCGCCGGCGTCGCAAGGCCCCGCAGCTATCTTCGCAGCTGCCGGATCCGGGAGGCGGCGGAGGAGGTGCCTGCGGAGTCTTTCGACATATTTCACTGAGGAAGATGCAACCTCCTGGCTTTGATGTCTTTCTCGAAGGCCGAGGACGCCCAGACCTCCTCGGGAAAAGGCAGAATCCCAAGACTTTCCAATAAGGCGATTTTGGGGACAGCCCCAACAAGAACCTGGTTAGGGACCTTAGGGAGCGGGGGCGTCCTCAGGTGACGTAACTGGATGTGGAGGCCACCGATTGGCCACATTGTGGAAAGGATGCGGGGGAGGAAGGGGGACGGAGAATTGGGGGAGATAAAGCCGATCAAAATAGCCTTCTTTCAAGCTCCGCCCCCCTCCCTCCCCCCCCCCGCCCTAGTGCCGCCTCT
>NC_058133.1:198284200-198341622 GCF_016433145.1 Gracilinanus agilis
CCCCCGGCCCTAGTGCCGCCTCTCCCCAATAGCTTTATGGGCTTTGGTACCCTATGGCGCCCTCTAGTGCCCCACAGCCTTACCACTCAGTCCCTTTCTATTCCTCATCCCTAGGCGGGGAAAGTACTGAAATCTAGGGATACTCTGTCATCCCCTGATGTAGCAGTAGGTCTTTAGAGGGGCAGAGCAGGGAGATTAAGCAAAAATGAAAAATGGATATGACCCACTAACTAGTGGGACCTTTCACCTTCTGGTCCTCAGTTTCCCCATCTGTAAAAGGGGGATTAATAAAACCTGTTCTTCCTGCCATATAGTCATTATAAGGATCAAAAGTGGTCATGCATGATGCCTAAGAAATAGCCTATCACAAATGTAATTACTCTGATCTCAAAGCCCTTTCTCTTTTTTCCTAAGAGGCAGCAGAGTGAGATTTAAATGGATTTTGGGATCACACAATAGACCTTTATCATAAACCCAGGATTGTCTGTGGTTCTCATAATAGCCTAAGTGAGCTTTCTGGTTCCCTTTCCACTAGCCTCTTTATAGAATCTTCCCCAAATGAGTTTCCACCTAGGGCTATTCAGGGCATGGGTCAGAGAGAATAGCCTCCAGGTCCCTTTATTCTTGCAGGGCACCTCCACTTCGACAAGCGCACACATTTTCAGTTGACTTAAACCTCAGGCAGCCTGCTGGGCTGTGAGCCACTGCAGCCTCAGTAAAGGTTTCTCCACTGTAGCCACCTCCTCCTTTGGCATCATCTCAAGCTAAGGAAGGAAACACTGGGCAGCACCACACCCATAACTTTAGGCCTGTCTTGCACTGAAGACTTAGCATCATGTCATTTTATTTTTCAAGAGTAAAGGGAGGCAGCCCACTCTTCCTGCTCCTCCCTGGCCCCTTCCAACTGCTATTCAAGGGATCTCTCATCCTGGTAGTCACTTGCCATTTAGTTTGTTCACTCTCAATTAATTTGCGTTTCCATCTTTGCAAGTCTCCCACAAATGAAAATACAAATTACTGGAATAAGGGGCTGATTCTCTTCTCTAGCCCATGACTTTATAGTATAAAGTTTATACGAATGAATATGAAAGACAGAGACAAATAGCAGGAAGCAACCCCAGAGTGTGGAAATCTTCTCCCTCTGGCTGATTTTACAAATAGGAGAAGGGAGGGAACTACTGGTTAATCTAGTCAAGGTAATTTTAAGGTAACTCTTTTTACTTCATCTCACAGCTCTGCCTCCTTTTATTTTATTTATTTTTCTTTTTTTTTTTAAACCCTTACCTTCCCTCTTGGAGTCAATACTGTGTATTGGCTCCAAGGCAGAAGAGTGGTAAGGGTGGGCAATGGGGGTCAAGTGACTTGCCCAGAGTCACACAGCTGGGAAGTATCTGAGACCAAATTTGAACCTAGGACCTCCCATCTCTGCCTCCTTTTAGAAAGAGGGAAATACCTTAATTTGTAAAACTACTTAAACGAACTCACATCCCACCCAGAAATCCTCTCCAGCCCACATTTCAGCAATCCCTTAGCCTCATAAGCCTACCCTTTTTTAAGGAAGCCTTCCTGGACTTCACTCTAATCTGGTACAGTTGAAAGAGATATATTACTGCCTCTTTATGTTAACTGGTATCATGTATTTATTCTAGCAACTGTTTTCTCTGGGCAGGAATTCTACGGGTCCCAAATACTCTGGAACACATTGGTAATGCTTAAGCTCCAAACCAAATTGGACTGGATCCAGTCCCTGATTATGCCCTGGGCTTCCCTGCCTCTGCCCTTGTTGCTTTTTCATGCCTGGAATGTCATGCCTCTATATACTTATTGAATGCCTTCCCATTTTTTAAAGCCCAATTGGAATGCCTTCTTTGAGAAAGCTTTTCATGATTCTCTTCCTGAGAACTTTCCCCTTTTTTCTAACAGGGATAACACTTTGTTCTGCACTTCTCTAAAGTGTGTATATAATACTGGGTATTAGTCATCGAGGAGTACTATGCCCTACCAAACTAAACTCCATACAGATAGACAAGGAATCTTACTTAAACCCTAACTCCCTCAGTACTTAGCAGTGTTTGGCACATAGCAGGATCATAGAGCATTTTTTTTTTAATTTTTAAATTAAGTTTATTTATTTAATTCATTAATTTAGAATATTTTTCATGGTTATGATTCATGTTCTTTTCCTCCCCTCCTCCCACCCCCCTCCCATAGCCAACGAGCAATTTCACTGGGTTTTACATGTGTCATTGATCAAGACTTATTTCCATATTCTTGATATTTGCATTAGGGTGACCATTTAGAGTCTACATCCCCAATCATGTCCCCATCAAACCATGTGATCAAGCAGCTATTTTCCTTCTGGGTTTCTACTCCCACAGTTCTACTCTGGATGTAGATAGCATTCTTTCTCATAAGTCCCTCAGAATTGTCCTGGGTCATTGCATTGCTGCTAGTAGAGAAGCATGGAGCATTTCTTAAGTGCTTACTATGTGCTAGGTTTACTGTGCTAACCTCTAGGGACAGACATACAAAAAAATAAGACAGTCCTTACTCTCATAGGGCTTACCTTCTATTGGGGGTAGCAGCAGAGAAGTGAGCTGGAAATATCAAGTTGAAAGAGATCTCAAAGCCCATTTGGTGTTTGTCATTTTACACATGGGGAAACTGTAGCTCAAGGGTGTATGTAACATGACTTGCTCAAGGCCCCAAAGGGAGTAAGCAACAGAGACAGGATATGAACTTAAGACCTCTGCCTGTGCTCCTTCCACTGGACCACACCACCTTCTACTAACCCATAAGATCCATCTTATCATTTTGACAAAAATTCTAAACAAATGAGCAAACCTTTAAAGGACAATAAGCTGATTCTCTTGGAGTTGAAATTATCCAGTTGTTCAGGGTGCTTCCCTCCATTATCTGTAGTGTGGGGTAAGTGCATAGGGAGCTCATTTCATGCCATGTTCTGAAATGTTACAGAAATGAAAGGATACTTTTCTTCTTTTATAACCCTTACTTTCTGTCCTACTAACAGTGAGATAATGTCAAGGGGAAAATGAGGTTAAGTGACTTGCCCATGGTTGCACACCTAGGAAGTGTCTGAGGCCACATTTGAGTCCAGGACCTCCCAACTTTAGGCTGGGTGCTCTATCCATTGTGCCACTTAGATGCCCCAAAAGGGTAATTTTCAAGAGACAAACTACTGTGGGTCTATATTGCTGGGTTTAGATAATTTGTACATAGTTCCTGAATTTGAATGTAAGATGCTTAATGAGAACAATGATAAAGATCTTTATACCCCTGAATTCCCTCAACCCTCCAAAAGAATCTACCAGGACCACAGTCGCTGGGAATATTTATTTATTTGTACTATTAACACCAAGATTTGCAAAAAACAAAACCAAAAAAAAAAAAACCACCTTTAAACACAGGACAAGGAAATTCTAACATTAACATTCCTTTTCAATTTCTCTGTGTAAGCTCTGCGGTACAGAAAATATACAAACTTCAAACAGCTGCAAAAATAGTGTCTTTGGGAGAAAATAGAGTTTCTACATCAATACAAGAAAAATAGGCATTTTTCAAATCCAACCTGAACCTGGGAGAGGCAAGAGGGTAGGCAGCAGCGTACATTCAGTCCTTGGGCCTCACCTCACAAGGGAGGCGCCAGCTCTCCCTCCCCCTCCCCTTCAGGGGTAGGCAAGCTGGACCACGGCGCCCGACAATCTTCAGTCAGGACGAAGGCGAGATGAAAATGTCACCAGGAACACTCTCCATTCCCCTCTCTGCCCACAGCTGGGCTGGTCCCCAGCAGGTTTCTGGCCCTTTGGGATTACTTGGATCAACTCCTCCAAGGAGAAGGGTGTGGATGAGGGAGGACACATGAGGGAGGGGTGCAAGGAGGGGAGTAGGGGAGTTTTCTCTCCTGGCCTTTTCTTCTCTGCAGGGAAAGGGAAGGGATCCTCTCAAGTTCCACCATGCCCTCCCCAAGCCAGGACCAGCTTCCTTGGTAGGGACAAACGTCTGTACTCACATGTCTGGGATGGAGGGGCCAAGGCCTCGATGGCCATTTCTCTTCCAAGGGGGATCAGGAATGAGAACACTGACTTGAGGAGTGGTGAACTGTCCAGCCCAAGGGACAAGGCAGATTCTCCCCCTTCCCCCATCCCGGGAGCTCATATCCAACAGAAACAGGAACCAGGGCATTTTGATGTGGTAAAAGGAAGATGCTCAAAGGTTGAAGGAGGATGGGATCCTTGGTCCCCATCCTGGGGAGGGGGGAGCCGGCCACAAAGGCACTGGTCTGCGTAGTAAGGTGGGAGGGGTGAGAGGAAAGATTCTCAAACTACCAGAGAACTCTGGAAAAGCACAGACTCCTCAGAGGGTGGAGTGCGCTGCCAGGGTTCAAAGGGTAGTGGGGGAGCATCGGGGTCCTTTCGGGGAGAGGTCAAGAAAGGGCTTGGAGCTGTCGATGGACAGGGGGACCCTGGGGTGGTGGGGCAATTTCGGAAGAGGAAGCCCATACTGGGGAATAGGGGCTTCACCAAACTGACAGGACAGAAGGCGGAGCCAGTCGGGTTGAAGTGAACTTTGTTCTTGTCAGGGCAGGAAGGCAGGAAGGTTGGGTCAGGACTAAGGGACCTAAAGGAGAGAAAGAGAAAAGCTATGAACAAACTAAGTGAAGGGGTTACAAATCTAGCCTGGAGAGAAGGGGGGCTCATTCGTCTCTCGGAGCTGATTGGTGCCTTGGTAAAGATACAGTCTTTTAGGCCCCTGGGTCTTTTGTTTTCCTAGAGACACTACTGAAACACAGGAAATAGACTGGGGACAGGATCAGGAGGGATTAAAGTTCCACAGGAAGAACTTCCTGAGACAATGAAATGAGGGCCTGGGACCCTAAGTGATCTCTCCAGGTTCAGGTGAAGTTAATGACATGAACAAATGATGTTTGCAGAGTCTGCTCATTCTAGAGACCTTCTGGAAAGGATGAGGTACATGCACATCCCCATCTGAATATTCTTCAAAATCCCCGAAGGAGAGGCATTTGGGGACAGGCTCTCTGTACCCAGCGTGAGATTTGGAGCCATCCTACTGGGCTGCTTTTCACTTCTGTGCCCTGGACAAATCACTTGAGAAAGGGGAGAAAGTCAGGATGGGGCAAGGGGAGAAGAAGGGGAACACCACCAGGATAGCAAATGGAGAAAGAACAGCTCAAACGAGAGTCAGGAAAACAGGCCAAAGGGTGTGATGAGCCTAATACCTGGCAGCATGAGCTTGAACAGATTACCTAACTTTTGGATTGTAGCTTCCCTACTCTCATTTTCCCAAGGATAGGGCAATGATGAAATGAAAACAGATGAGAAAATGTTAATTCAGGATAATAAGGATAATTATGATGACCCTGGGCCTTGAATGTAAAGTTCTTTGAGATCCTGAGTATGAAGCAAATTGGAGAGTTGCAAAGACTTTTCTTGGAGAAGGTAAAGAATATAAAGCAAAATCTAGGAGGGAAAAGTTCCAACACTCTCCATAATTGGTTATTACTCAAATTCCAGATTTATTCTTTTTTTTTTTTTTTTAATTTTAAACCCTTAACTTCTGTGTATTGACTTATAGGTGGAAGAGTGGTAAGGGTAGGCAATGGGGGTCAAGTGACTTGCCCAGGGTCACACAGCTGGGAAGTGTCTGAGGCCGGATTTGAACCTAGGACCTCCCGTCTCTAGGCCTGGCTCTCAATCCACTGAGCTACCCAGCTGCCCCCAGATTTATTCTTATTAATATGACCAGGCTCATATCTAGAGACTATGGTTTCTAAAGTACTCTTCCGAGATAAGGGGAAGAACTGAACTGGAAGGACATGAAGGTCCCAGTTTCTGTGGGTTTGAGGGAGGGAATAGGGAGAGTCTAAGGCAAAGGGGTCTCCACTGTATGTTTGTTGTGATTCCTGCCCCTACTTCTGTGACAGCCCAGGCAAGGGTCCTCTGAAAAGAAAGGAGTTGGAACAATTCTACAGGTGAGGTCAAGATGGGGCAGAAAAAGGGAGCAGCTGTATATTGTAGTTAGGGGGAGAGGAAAATTAGATTCATAGAACTCAGTGCCAAGGTGCCAGTTATTACCAGCTCACATATTTCTCTGGAATATGTGGCCAGGTTCAAAAGGAAAGAGTTAAGGAATTAGAAATTATAATTAAATAAATTGGAGAGGCAGCTACAACAAGTTTGGGGAACTTCCTCAAAGAAAGAATTATAAGCTAATCAGAGGAAAATGTAGAATCTTTGGAATCTTTGCCTTGAGAGATTTTTGTTTGAACCCTTACCTTCTGTCTTTGAAATTTTACTATCAGTTCCAAGGCAAAAGAGTGGTTAGGCCTGGGCAACTGGGGTTAAGTGACTTGCCCGGGATCGAAAAGCTATGAAGTATATGACGTTAAATTTGAACCTAGGACCTCCCATCTCCAGGCTTGGTTTTCTGAGCCATCTAACTTTGAGAGATCTTAAATGTAGAGAGATTGAACCACCACTCATGGTTGAAATGAATTCTTGCCTAGAAGCACAGGGCCAAATTACATAACTTCAAGGTGTCTTCTAATTCTATGAGTCAATAAAAGAATCAACAACTTAGCATCCTGGTAGGGAGATTTGTACAGAGCAACAATTCTAGATTGTAACCATGTACTCTAATGCTTTACTGAACTGTTTTCAGGGAATGTACACTGAAAGTCAAGTGGGATTTTTTATGCTGTATTAAAATAAAATTTATCAATATTTATCAAATTTTATCAATAAGATTTTTAAAAATTAGCATTACAAGGCTTCAAGTGAAAAACAATTTTCAGATCTATAGGGCAGCCAAGGCTGGAAGAATAATTAATCACTCAATCGCATCAGCCTTTAAGAGAAGTCCAAGAGATAGGAGATAGCTAGGTGCTAGGAATAGTGTCTTTTGCCTCCAGTCCCTACTCAGATTGTATCCATTCTCCATTATAACTATTCTTACAGCTATTACCACATAAGAAAATAAAAACTGTCCTTAGGAGAAAGTATAGAAGTATCACACATAAGTTTCTATGCTGGATAGCTCTGTTCTCATCACTCATCACTCACACAAGCTTTAAATGCCAGCATTCATTATTTGTTGGGCCTCTCCCCAGCAGGGGGTAAAGCTCCATTGGGGGCCCTGCCATCAAGGAACAGCAGAGAATCATCATGAATGAGTGGAGAAGGTTTCTGTACTTAAAAGTGGATCTGGAGCCATCCTACTCTGCTACTCACTACCTTTGCAGTCTTGGGGCTAGTCAAGTTAACTTAAGCCTCAGTTTTCTCATCTGTAAATGACATATTTGACTAGATGACCTTTCCAGCTTTAGATATAGGGTTCTGGGAATCAAGATTGGCTCCTGAGGCCCCAGCTCAAGGGAAAAAAAATACAGGAGCCTGGTACGACAGAGCAAGCCTGTCTCTCAATTCTCCCTGCTGAGAGAGGAAAGCTATAGCACAGATCATTCATTAAGTTTTAGCTCAGCTTTGGAACCTACTGTATTTGTCACTAAGCTAGCTGCTCTGGGAAGTCGCAAGACTTCAAAGGGCAAAGGTAGGTAAGGAAGCATCCAAGAGGGGCTATAAAGCTGTCTCTAACTTCCACCTTGACTGCTCCCTGCTAGAAATGGAAGGTTTCACTTTTGTGGCTAAGCAGAGCAAGCCACTGTGTCTTATCTAACCTCTTCACTGGGGTCAGAAGGCTAACAGAAACAAGACCCTTTCAACACATACTGCCCTAACAGCCCTGGACAGAGTATAAGTATTCAGAGAGGAATGACAAAGATCTTCAGTTCTATAATCTAGGCAATTAAAAAAAATGAAGAAAAAACTGGTTATAGGAAAAATGGCAAGTTGGATGAACGAAGGGTTGAGAGCAAGTTCCATACTGAGGCTCAGTGGGAATCTCCCTCCACCCCATTCCCACCACAGGTCTCAGGGTCTCCTCCCTTCTTCCCATTCCCTCTGAATAACTCACGGAGCTTCTTCAAAGGCCCGGACTTTCTCACAGCCCTCTGGAGGTTCCCGCTTAAAAACGTAGCTGTGGTTGGGCCGAGGGGATGAGGCAAAGGCTAACACTGGAGATGGGCCATCATCCTCGAGCAGGACTGCACGGGGTGGAGAGGGTGCTGGAAAGAGAGGAACCTGGCAGGTCAGGCTTGGAGGGAAATGGCACAAATTCTCTTCTAACTCTTAGAAGGATATAACAGAGTAAGAGACAGAGAGATGGTAAATCTGCACCCACAATGATGCCAGTTTTGCCCAGCACTGTCAAAACCTTCTTATTACCACCTCAGCTCTAACATCCAGCCTTGATTGCCAGATTGGCATCATTCTTCTTTCCAATGGCTCCTGAAATCTACCATTGCTTCTAGAAAGTATTCCTGGACTTCTCAGAAGCAACTTTAAACATAGAATTCTATCCATTCTCTCTAACCAAGCAGGTAATAAACATTGATTAAGTTTCTACAACATGCCAGAAGCTGTGCCTGGGGATACAAAGAAAAGGCAAGAGGCAGGCCTTGCCCTTAAGGAGCCCTCAGTCTAAAGGGAGAGACAACTTGCAAAACAACTATGTGCAAACAAGCATAAATAGGAAATAATCCACAGAGGGAAGCACTAGGATTAAGGGGGATTCGGAAAGGCTTCCTGTGGTAGAAGGGATTTTAACTGGGACTTGAAGGAAGCCAGAAGATGGAGATGAAGAGGAAGCATGGAGGCTGGCCTGCAAAAATGCCTGTAGTCAGGAGATGGAGTGTCTTGTCTGAGAAACATGAAAGGAGGACAGTATGCATGAACAATGTTATAAAGGGCTCTGAACTCCAAACAAGAGGATTTTCTATTTGATTCTGAAGGTGGCAGGGATATCCTAGAGTTTACCGAGTTGGAGGAATTGACATGGTCAGGCCTGAGCTTTAGGAAAATTACTCAGCAGCTGAGTGGAGGATGGATTAAGGTGAGGGAGACCAACCAATGAGCCATTATAACAGTTCACATGTGAGAATATGAGGGCCTACATAAGGGTGCATTGTTCGAGAGATGCCACAAAAGTAAAATCAACAGGCTATGGAAATAAACAGGATATAGGAGGAAATAAACAGTGACCAGGAGGATGGGGGTGTGATTGATAGTAACAAGGAAGGTTGGATGAAGGATGAATTTGGGGAAAAGATTCTCCAACAATATATTCAGAATGGAAACCTATCTTTGTCTTATGTTTGTTCACTGCCTATCTTCTCTATGTTTGTCAACATAACATGTTGGATGGTACATTCCTAAAAGGCAGATACACATCAATTCTCTTTACATAATAATCAGATTAAGTAGATGAGTCATAACTACCTTGAGATTGGTTGATAAGGCAGCAAGGCAAGGGTTTATGCTCCCTGGAGGGCAATGAAAAGGACAGGTGCCCCTCTAACCTCCATGCAAGTCTTGCCATTTCTTGTCCTGTCTACTTACCCTTTTCCTTGGGGTTAGGTGTCAGTTCCTCAGTTATACCTCGGGGTTCAAAACGGCTACCTTGGCCAGTGAGTTGGGGAGATGCCAAAGACAAAGAAGGGGAGATGGAAAGGTTGCCTGGCTCCAGGGGAAGGAGAGAGGAATCACTGTTGCCACTCTGAGCAGGGGCAGGGGCTCGATGACCATCAGGGACATCCAGGATCTGGTAGAGGGAAAAGTTATGAGGAAAATTCCTAAGCCATCAACCCAACAAAGCCATCAACTTATGCCAAGCACTCCTGATCTCAACATGTGGATAACCTTAATTTGCTAACTGATCCCCCTGCCTAATAGTTGCTTATCTCAAAGATGATTTGGATCATGTCATTTCTGTTCAAACCCCTTTTCACTCTACTGTCCCCTTTCTCTGACAACTTAACCTTATTTTTCATCATTGTCCACCATACACTTTCACCTCCAAGAAAATAAATTGCTCTTCTAACCCCAAACCCGTCAAATTCTTTCTGCCTAGGGTGTGTTATATAAATAAATGGGTAGATGGAGGGAGAGAGGGTAGACTAAAGTGGATACTAACACTGGTAATTGTGTATCAGCAGTGGAGTCCATCCAGATGTGTGGCTAGTGCAAGATCAACTGAAGCTTGCCACCTAGCTAGATGATGTAACACCTCCCTCCTTTATAACAGTGCCCAGGCAGGATCCTTCAGGTCAATGGATGGTATCCCTTCAGGTCCCACCTGGGGTTGATTGATGATAAATATTGGGCTCTATTAGCCTTGGTAACGGTTTATCTGACTGCATGTTTTCCTTCCCAGAGAAGCTATGAAATAACCAATCCAGGAAGGTACTTGAATAATTTATCTATATTTTAGCAAAGATGGAGTACTGGGTAATGGGTAGAGGAATTGGGAAACCCTAACTAATTGATAATAATAATAAACCCTCAGAGCTGTAGGCAGGTAATTGAGTCTGGTTAGTTAGCCCTCTGGCTCAGCCTGGCCACAGCCAAACCAGAATAAGCAAGCTGCTGCTGGATGTCTTTCAGCTTCTTCTTCCTGCTAGATGTTATGCCTATACAGCCTTCAGGATCCACCCCTTTCCACTCTCTTCTTCTTCTCCTGCCCACTTCCCGGATCCCTCCTGGGCCCTGGGAAACCTAGATAACTACAGATGATTTGAATTCCTAAATATCTAGGGGCAGTAGAATCAGACGAGTGATGGTCTGGGTACAGGTTGGCAATGATAGTCAGGTACAAGACAGGAGGATCTTGCAAAGTTGAGCCAAGCAAGTCACCAATCCCAAAAGACCAGGATCCACAGATCTCAGGCCCAAGGGAAGTGAAAGGAACCAAAAGCCAGAGCTGCCAGGGAATTTATACCCCCCTTGGCCAACCGCTTTCTCCCCTGTCCTCACCTAGGAAAATTCTAAGATCCAACAGTCCTCACCTGTCAATCAAGGGTGAGACTCTCTGCTCCCAGAGTTTCAATATAACAGGTGTCCTCCTTTCTTTAAGGCATGATTCATCTTTTTTCTCACCTCCAAAAGATAACTTGCCACCAGAAATTCTTTCCCTGATCACAGCCATCCTGACCAGTTTGGTCAGAATTCATTTACAATTATTTTTGTATGCTGCTTGGTAAGCATTCTCCCTGCCTTTGCCCATGCCAACATATGTCCCAACGAGACAGGAGAGGACCAAAACTCTGCTTCATACCTTCCCCCACACCTTGACTTGATTTCTTCTTATTTCCCAAAACAAATGAATTTTAGTTGGGCCCCCAAGAGAAGATCAATCCATGGTTTGAACTAATAGTTAATAGCTCCTGAATCCCAAGGATTAGTTCATTGTTCAGACACTCTTGCTCTTCTCCACATCCCTAGGCTCAAGTTGAGAGGGCAAGGAAGGAAAATGCTAAAAAGAACAGAGACACTACTCACTCTCAGCAGCTCCTCTTCACCCTGTTCCTTCACAAACACCTCCTCTAGTTCTTGGTTGAGTCCCTCCAGGCTCCTGTGTAGGCAGGGGCTAAGTCGAAGGATGGGGGAACCTGAAGGAAAACTAGGAGGGGAGGCCTGGAGAGAGGGACAAAAAAAATTCAATAAACACTTAGGCCAATAAAGGGGGATTAAATAGGGTTTCAGCAGCATCTGGAGCTTCTGACTCCTCTGCCTGGCTGAGCACCAAAGGTTCTGAGAAGAGCCATTAACAGAAAGGCCAACATCTGGCTGGCAGAAGCAAGAACCTTTAAGGTGATATGGAGGATGCTGCTGAAGGCCCTGTCTGTGTCCATTTCAAGAAGCCCTCCCCAGTGTCAAAGGCCCAGAGAGGCAGGAGCCTTATGGAGAAGGTAGCATCATTACCACCATTTTGCAGGAATGGGCCCAAATTCAAAAAGAGCAAAGAACTTTTCCAAAATCATCTACCAAATCAATGGAGGGACTAATAAAATCTCCATCTTGGTTGGCTAATTGGCCACTTGCCTTTGTCAAAGCCATGCAGTATGGTAGGAGACAGATCTGGACCAAACCCACAGCCAAACCTAACTAAGACCATGCCCATGGGGAGAAAGCAATGGGTCTGGAAAAGACCCTAATTGTCTGGCATGGGCACATACCCTCAGTGCTCCCCGAACAGCATGGTCTCCTTGGATTGGGGAGTTCCGCTCCTTCTCTTTCCCATTCCGGCTAAGTTTTGTCCTCTGTAGCTGTTGCTTCAGCTTGGTGATCTGGCAGCCCAAAGTAGACCAGTGGAGAAAAGTAGGTCAGACATAGCAATAGAAACCAAAGCATCCTTCCCACCCACGTGGTGACTCCTAGAAAAGGCTTGTGAAGCCTGGGATTGACTCCCATCTCTGCCCTGGGAGCCCTTTATGATTGGAGATGTTCACTTTGCATTTCAGAGCTCTTCTATAGTTTTAGTCAGATGGGCTAAAGTCTGGGGTGAAGGCCCTCAATCTCAACTAAATCAGCTCTCAAGAAGGGGAGTATTATTAACAATGATAATAAAATAGTAAACTATTTTCCCATGTGATTGGGAAATAAAAATATAAAAATTAACTTTACAGTAGCCTTATGTAGCATCCAGATCACCAGTGTCCAAAAAAGAATGAAAATCCTACCAAATGCATCTGGTCCTCACATCATATTGCACACAAGTGCTCTTTGATGAAGAAGGCAATCTAGGGTTATTGTCATTGTAAACATCAATTATCAATTACTAAAGAGGCAAGTTCAGGCTAAAATCTCCATCTGGCAGACTACAAGACAACAGAGTCATATAGTCCTACAGATGACAAAGAATTCTTTTGCAGTCACATGTCCTCTTCACTCCTCAAAGTGTGATACCATCTGGTTCATTTGGATCATTATTGTAGCCCTGCCCTGGGGTTAAATTGGGTAAAATCATTCTCATGTCCAATAGAAAGAGGGACTAAGGCTCAAAGAAGCATCTGGTATAGTGGATAGAATGGCTATGCTTCAAGTTAGGGTGTAAGAACTGGGTTCAAATCCTACCTTGGACATTTTCTACCATAAAAGTCACAACTATCTGGTCCTCAGTTCCCTCATCTGTAAAATGAGTAGGTTGGACTCAGTGGCCCCTGGAACCCCTTCTAGTTCTAAATCTAGGATCCTAGAAGGCAATGACTTAATAGCAAAGTCCAGGATAGAATTCAGGTTTTCCAAACTCCTAGGCTAAGCTTTTACACTAAATCATGCTGAGAAAGGGACAGGTTCTCTTTCTCAAGAAAGAACTCCAGGGACTTTTCTGGCTTCCATTATCCCTAAATAGTCATGGATTGCAATTATCTGTCATAAACTTGTTATACTTGGACTGCTTTCCTTTTCACTTGCCCACATTCTACCCAGCACATACCAGGTTGCATATCCCAAAGGCCCCAAATTGCACATACTCAGGGAATTTTGAGTATTCATTTAAATATTATCCCAAGCCAAACAGAATTCAGAACTCAAAGCCATAGAAAGCACTCCCAAATCCTCCCCAAGTGATTATGGATCACTTATTATCTTTGAGATCTCTATACCATGACTTCCCTCCCTTGGTAACTTGCTAACTAAAGAGTTATTTGTGTGTGATGGACTCTTTTGAGGTAATAACAAAATCCCTCACCTATCCTGAATATTAAACACAAATAACAAATACTTAATACCATGCATTTCCATATTTTGTGGAATTTTAAGAAATTTTCATCTCTATCATACTATATCCTCCACCCTCAGTAAAAAAGGAGAGGTTAGCAAGTGCTTTGTTGGAAGATGGAGCTGGCCCTAGAACCCTAGAATTAGAGCCTAAGGCTTTTAATTTAAATTCACAGCTTTGAGCTCCAGGAAGAGAGGGTGGGCCAGGGAAAACAGAGCTGGTAACTGCTTTTGGCTATTTTTTTTTCCAAGCCTAGATACACAGTTAAGTAATAAACACCAAGGGGGCTAGTCAGTTCCCAGTGCCCCAATCCCCATCTTTCTCCAGTGCTTAGTTCTATGAAGTGCCTTCTGGCTCTAGCTACAAAGTCATAAAGGGGAGACCAACTGGGACTTAAACTCTGTGCTTGGCTCCTAGAAAGCATTAGATGCTTTGGGCCTGGCCTATGTTTGGCAGGAAAAGTCCCATCCTGCCAATGAGACCAGAGTCAGCTTGTAGAAGCCAGTAGGTGGCCTAGGACAAGCTGACTAGAATGGGGGAATACTTTGGTGATGTGTGATGAAGGCAGGGCACCATTGGGTAAGGGTGATGGGAGAGAAGGGACAGATTCCCTGGCTGGAGAGGAAAGTCGACCATTACCTCTTTTCGGTGGTCTGTGCTACCCCAGGAGGCAGAGCGCTTGTGGGTGCAGGAGCCGGTTTGCTCACCTTCCAGCTCATGCCAGGACAGGGGTGTCTGGAGGGAAAGAAATGTAGTGAGGCTAACCAGCTCCAATGGCAGGCTACGGGGAAGCAAGAAGAGGCAGGAAGCTCTTCAGCCCTGGGTATCAGGCCCTCAAAGTCAGCTTTAGGTTCCACTGATTATCCTCCCACTTCAGTGCCTCTGTCCTAGCCTTGGACACTTACTCCAACTCCTTCCCAAGTCACCTCTGAGAAATCTTTTTGGATTCCTTTCAGTTCTCTCCAAATTATGGGATTCTAAATCCTCTCCTGCACCATATACATTTTTTTTATATTTTCCAGTTCCCCAACTAGCCCAGGAACTCCTCACAGTAGACGATTGATTTAGATAGTGGGTGATTCTCTAATAGGAGGAGATCATGGTTCACTTACTCCAGGTGCCTCCTACCCCCCCAAAACACAGGAAATGTTTGCCAGCTACTTTTTTTTAAAAACCCTTACTTATCTTCCATCTTAGAATCAATACTGAGTATTGGCTCCAAGGCAGAAGAGTGGCAAGGGTTAGGCAAAGGGGGTTAAGTGACTTGCTCAGAGTCCCACAGCTAGGAAATGTTCTCAGGTCAGATTTAAACTCAAGACCTTTCTTTTCTGGGTCTGGCTCTCAATTGTTTGTCAGCTACTTTTAAGACAGACTACGCTAATGAGTTCTGAGTGCCATATACCCAGAGAAAAGCTACACAGGAGAGTGGGGGAGCCCCAAGACATCCCATATAAAGATCTGTTAAGAAACTGAGTGGATAGCAGGATAATTCTGAGGGACCAAGAGAAAGAACGCTATCCACATCCAAAGAAAGAACTGTGGGAGCAGAAACACAGAAGAAAAACAACTGCTTGATCACATGGGTCGATGGGGATATGATCGGGGATGTAGACTCTAAGCCAACGGTCAGCAACCTTTTTGGCCATGAGAGCTATAAACGCCTGCGGAAGGAGGAGGATGGAGGCGGAAGGTGCTGGAATATGGGGCGGGGGCTGAAGGGCCCCCTGGGGCACATCCTGGGGCTCTGCCCGGCCTGGCCGGTCAGGAGGTGGAGCCAGATATGGCACGAGAACCATATGTTGCCGAGCCCTGCTCTAAGTGATCACTCTAGTGCAAATATTGATAATATGGAAATAGGTCTTGATCAATGACACATGTAAAACCCAATGGAATTACTTGTTGGCTATGGGAGGGGGGTGGGAGAAGGGGAGAGAAAACATGAATCAGTAACCAAGAAAAAATTTTCTTAATCAATAAAAAAAGAAAATTGTGGAGATATATGGGATAAAGAAAAAGGAGAGAGAAAGAAGGGGGAAGACATGACAGCTGGGATCTGTAGGGTCTGCCATGTGAAAGAAGGATCAGAATTGTTTTACTTGGCTCCAGAAAGGCAGAACAAGCAGCCATAGGTGGAAGTGAGGGATATAGTTCACTATAAAGAAAAACTTCCCTAAAGCACACTCAAAATAAGTTGCTTTAGGAGGCAATTTCCCTCTTACCTAAGGGCTTGAAATAGGGATTAGAGGACAACTTGCTGACAATGCTATAGCAGTGCCTCATGCCCAGTCTTTTCAAACCCAAAGGGAAGGAAAAAGTATGATGACAAGGTTTGGCTCTGTATATGGGCCCCCTGGTCTCCACTTCCCATTCTAAAGGAAGGGTTCCAGTGTAGCCATATGTCCTCTCTAGCTTCTTTAGACAATATGCCAAAGACATGAGAGCCTTCTTCCAGCACCTCTGCCGACCACCCCCTAAGAGGCTATGAGAAAGGGAGAAAAAGAAACAAAAACAAAACATTCCACAACTCAAAGCCATTCAAGAAAGTTTCACTGAGTCACTCAATGAAGACATTTAGAAGCTATTCTCCATGACCACCCTCATGGCAAATGGCCAATGAAGGTAGAGTAAGAGAATGAGGATCAACCATAGCTTGAAATCTTTCCTCCTCCCCTTCATTCCTTAGATACTCATCTATCAGGATCTCATTCAAGTTTGTTTCACAGGGGGCATTTTCCTTAAAACATGTGGGCATCCCCTGACTGGTCAGGATTTAGGAGCTAAGGATGCTCCTCACCCCCCATCCCCCACCAACTTGAAGTTAGTTCAGAGCAACAAACATTTATTGAAGCATCCATTATGTAAAAGATATCATTCTTGGTGCTGAAGATACAGAGGTTTGTAAATTGATAGCAATCCTCAAGAAGTTTATATTATATAATGCAGGTATGTATGTGTGTGAAGGTCAAGACATGTACAGATGCATTTAATATAAGGTAATGTGAGACAAAGGAATATACTAGAAAAGGAACTTGATGACAATCTGAGGAGGAGAGTTAACATCTTGAGTGGCTAGAAAAGGGAAGGGTTCAGAGCTGGGGAGAGAGGAACATAGGAAAGGGATCATGGAAGAGAAGGTACCTGAGTTGGGCCTTGTATGAAGAGGTGGTAGATATGCAGAGTTTGGAGAGCAGCTAAAAGTCCAGTCTGGTAGACAGAGGAGTGTGGAAAGGGGAATAATACTGTCTAAAAGAAAGCTGGAAAGGTAAGTCAGGCTTAGCCAGGTGGTAAAAGGCATTGCCTGCTGGGCTATGGAACTTATACTTTATCCTATAAACAATATTGATATTTTTCAAGAAAAGTGACATGGTCAGAACTGTACCTTAGGAAAAATGTTGGGAACTGTGTGAAAAATGCATTAGAGAGAACAGAGAGCTGGATACTTAGGGCTGGAAATAAGACACATGGGACATATTTATCCTGATCTCCTATCTAATGCTCTGCTAAACTGGATTTTTTTGTTAATAAAAACCTCAGAACTCTTCCTGCTTCCCAAAGCTTAGGAAGTTTCTTTAGGGAGTCTACAATGTCTACAAATGCCACTTATGAAAGGAAGTGCTCCCCTTTAAAGGAAGACTGTTCTTTCCCGCACCCCTTTAATCCCTGCAGGCATGTGATGGTCTCTTCCCAAGGTCCATAAAGTTGTCCCACCCTGACGATGCTGAGGGTCAGAAACCTTGAAGCTTACTCAGTTCTCTTATACCTGGGAAGGTGTTAATGGCTTCACTGGGTGGGCTGGTGAACACCAAGGCTACAACCCTCTCTCCCAGGTAGCTTTTCCAAAAGAGGCCCATTCTGTTCGTTATCTACCATGATCTATCCTTCACCTGCTTTCTTCTCCTAGTGTGTTATATGAGAGAGAATGGAAGCAGATAAAGGTTATTAGTAGGAGCTTTGTGTTTAAAAAAACAGAATTGCATCCTCTCTTAAGCACTATTCTGATCCCTGTCTGCTCTCTACTTAGGAACTGATGATGCCTCCTAATGCCAATTGTGTAGGTATAAATTTTGCTCTTCAGCCTAGCCTTCATATCCCCTCCCCTTTCCTATTCCTCCCTTCTAATTGTTCCCCAAAGGCCTCTTCTCAAGCTAGGCAAACCTGCCCTGAATCCCCCTTCTACAGAACACCCTCTCTATTCTTCCCACTTGAGATTTCTTCCTTTGTTCTTTTCCATCTAGTCTTGTTCTTCCTTCCCCCATTTGCCTTCTCTAAGAAACTTTCCCTACCCCATCTCACTTGGCTCTGACTGCTAATTTATTCCATTTCCCTTTTGTACTAGCAGACTCAATTAGATCATTATTTCCTTATCTTTGTTTATATGTCACTGTATAAGTGTTCTTAAGTCAGTTTTATGTATATTCATCCTTCTCAACAAAACAGGGGAGCTTCATGAGCAGAAGTTGTCTTTCCTAGGAAAAAAAGAAGTTTCTCTTCAGGCTGTTGCATTCTTCATCTGGGTCTCATGCTAGTGCCCAGCACAGGGATATGTATCAGTGAAGCAATGAATTAATTGTTAAAAGAACAACAGAGGGCATCTGGGTAGCTTAGTGGATGGAGAATAAGGCCTAGAGATGGGAGGTCCTGAGTTCAAATCTGGCCTCAGATCCTTCCTAGCTATGTGACTCTGGGCAAGTCATTTAACCCCCATTGCCTAGCCCTTACCATTCTTCTGCTTTGGAACCAATACATAGAAGGTAAGGACAGCTAGGGAAGAGATACATACCTCTTGGCCATAAAAGAGGTTACCAGGCCTTATCTGCCTCAGAGAACTTTGAGGAGAAGCTTTCTAAATGGCCTTAAACCTGCTGGGGTTGGAAAAGCAACTCAGCATGGCTAAAAAAATTTTACTAATCAAGGGGACCAGTGCCTGAGAACACTTATTTTTAACATCAGGGCACAGGGGAGAATTCAGCCTGATCACAAATTTGGCAGTGTCTGGCAATGTCATCACCATGTACAGATGATGCTCAGATTATGCAAAGCAATACGTGGATCAGACGTTAGAAGCCTTATTTGCAGGTTAAGAAATCCCAGAGCAGCAGTTCAATAATTGTCTGGGACATGCAGGAATATGACTAGGAGGAATGGGGGAGGAGGAAGAAAAGAGGTTTGGCTGAGGAGGTGGCATCAATTAATCAACTAAGAAATATTTATTAAGTGTCTACTGTGTGCCAGGCATAGTGCTAGGTGCTGGGGACACACATACAGAGAAAGAAACAATCCCCACTCTCCAAGAAACATACATTCTAACCAGAAAGGCAACAAGGACATAGATAGATAGATAGATAGATAGATAGATAGATAGATAGATAGATAGATAGATAGATAGATAGACAGACAGACAGACAGACAGGCAGACAGGCAGGCAGGCAGGCAGGCAGGCAGACAGACAGACATGTTTGTTGTTTGAGATGTCTCTGGAACATTCAGTTTGGAATGGGAAGATGCTTCCATGACCCACCCAGATCTGTTTCCCTACAACAGGCACCAGAATCAGAGAATATTTAGAGCTGTAAGTGACTTAAGAGACAATACAGTCCAACCCACTTATTTGACAGATGAAAATGCTCCAGAAAGGTTCTTGTCTAAGGTCAGAAAGGCAGCAGAAAGGGCCCTGTTGCTCCCCTTTCCTTGTTTATGATTAACTATGGCAGCTAAGTATGTCCTAAGAATGAAACAACTAGGGACTAACACAATTTGATGCTAAGCCAGGTGATCCAAAGAAAGCAGACAGTTGATTAGTTTATGGACCAGGAAACTGTTTGAAAGTATTAAGGTGCCCAGGTCTCTTAAGTCCAGCTTGTCACATGCCTAAATGCCTCTACATGTGTATGCATACTTTTAGGGGAAAGTAGACTGTGAAAGCAAAAAAAGCCAAAAAGCAAGTTAATCAACCCAATAATTCTCCTGATTTTTTCATCTGACTCCACTGCCTCTGTCATGCTTTTATCAAAAAAGCCAAACCCACAGAATAAGTTACCAATGCTGCCACAGTGTTAATAAAGGGTGGGCCTTATAATCTCTTTTCTTGGTTTCAACCAAACCCTCCCCCCCCAAAAAAAAAAGACCATAGCAACATTGGTTTGGGGGGAAAGAGGTGCAATTAAGGGTGGAGCTGAGCAGAGAACTTGATAAAAAGATGAACAAGGGAAGGAGCATTTCCTCGAGCAAGTCATAGTCTACTTTGTACCTCTGGTCTTCCCCTCCCTTTGGGTTTGAGAAATGCTAGATAGATCTATTTACAAGGACCAAGTCAGTCTAGAAGCAGCCCAACCTGTGGGGAACACACCCACATCCTCTAGAAACAACTGGGAAGTGGGGGGCGAGCCTGTGTGGGATGGGGAGGGGTGGGTACCCCAGTGTCCTGTCTACAAAAGAAGGTGGCCATCAGAGGAACTTTCTGAAATAGTTTTTCTAGCTGTGGTAAGACCGCTTCCTCTCTCTATATAGTACAAGAAGACAAAGTGCTTTGCACAGCAAGAAGGCGGAGGGGGTAACCACAATCACTGGCATGGGCTGCTGCCAAGTCTGCCCCTTCACCAGGCTGGACTATTCCACAATGGCTGGCTGAACAGCTTCTCCCTAGCTAGCAACTGTTAAAAGGAAGGGATGTTTGGGGGAAGAAGAGGCAAAGGGTGAAAGGAGACTACAATCTTGCTGCAAATAAGAGATTTTTGACAGACATATTGAAGATACCCACAGAAACTCCTTGCAAACCAGGATATGTTTCCAGTTACTTAGTCAGAGATTTCCCCATCTTCGTTATTTGTTTAGCCGAAGTGGTGAGGGGAGGGGAGAGAAGGTTTTAGTTGCAGCTAAATTCACAACATCCAAGTATATACCTTTTTAGCTATATAAATCATTCACTGTTCCTTTTATTACATCTGCCTGCTCCCTGCTCAATGCTAGCCTGTCGACACTCAAAAAAATAATCAAATGACTTTTTCAGAGTCTAGGGATTTTTCTTGGTTTCCAGTGACCACACTGTATCACATTCATATTTGAATAGCCTTCCAAGGTTCTACCAAGCTAGATAAGTCCTTTCTCATCTGTTCTTAGCTTTTGATTCATTCCTACCAACTGTCTGCTTCATCGAAGTAGATTTCTTAGGATCTCTGGGCCTTCTCCTTACCACAAAAAATCTTCACCAAGATGTCCCAAATATATGGAATAATTCTTTTTTTGTCCCTCTCACTCTAACCTATCCATCTTCTAGGCACACAATTTAAGGCCTATCTCCTCCATCTCCAAGAAACATTGGATAAATCCTATCCATTCCTCACACTGACACACCTACTCCCATGAACTCATCCTGATGTCACTATCTTCATATGATTATTAATAATCACTTCAGGCATATATGGTAAAAGTATTATCTTTATATAGATGGGCTAATGGGCTCAGAAAGTTGGAATAAGTTGCCCAAGGTCACATAGCTGCCAAGTCACCCCTGGGAATTTTAACCCAGGTAACCTAATTCTAAAGATCAGACCTATGTCTCTCTCCTTAAAGCAGTTTTTAGTCTGATAGAAGTGATGGAACCCATTTATATGAAAGGCAGTGTGGTAATGGAAAGAGTGATGAATCTACTCTGTGCCCCAAATGCCTAATAATATAGAACTTGCTCCTGTGGGATCAGGCAAGAAATACCTGCTGACTATTTTATCATAGCCAAAGTGAGATGAAAGTTTCTAACCCTGATTTCTGCTCTGAGAGTACATCTTGGCTACATAAACTGGCAGCTATGCACACAGCAGGGGCTCAATAAATGCTTGCTGTTTATGTCAAGGCTGAATCAGGAGGAACTTTTAGTTGCTTCAGAAAGAATCTGCATATTTAGAGGTGTGAAGAGGGCTGGGCTGGGCCCACAGCCACTGCTGTAGGCCTCACTGCGAAGACATGTAGCAGCCAGGAAAACAGAGAAAGATGTGCTCCAAGATACAGGGTACAGCTGCTTCCTCTTGGGTGGTAGAGGTAAGGCCCCTATCCCAGTTAGTGAGTTAGAGTATAACAGATGACAAACTATATTGGCATGGGTGGGTAGAAGTGGCAGGGTAGAGGGTGGGAGAGAAGTTTGGAGTGGAGTGGTAACAACTGCTAGATTGGTTTAAGCAGTGTATCCTGGCATCATTCCCAAATTTTAACAGTCCTTGGCTTTCAAAGCTTTCAAAGATTCATAGGCCCTGCCTCCCCCACTCCACCCTTCTCCATCAGTTCCTTTTGGGGCACTATATCATTCAAAAATGATACGAGTGAACACCCATTTCTTGGGAAGTCACAATACTGACAGTATACTACTGCTATCTTTGACAGGTGTTCACATTCCAATGTCAAGCTCAAGCAAGCTGAGGCCCTTTGACACAAGGGAGAACCAAATTCCTATCCTGAATGGAATAGGATCCTTTAACACAAACAAATCCTGAAGAGGCCATAATGCTCCATGGGCAGAGTAGATCTTTTGGTTCAGAGATAGAAGGGTAGGGAATGGATGCTTGTAGTTCCTGAATTCTCCTTCCTTGCTGCTGCTGCTGTTGCTGCCACACAATATTTACAGGTTGCTATGAGTTCCTAGAGGTCTGGAGCCCATCCATAGGAAAGAAAAGAACTGTGTGGCTCTGGATCCGCCAAGCCTGAGGAGAGAGCATCTCCGACCTCTGTCTCACTGTGGCAGTGAGCCCAGGGCTATTATATAAAAGATCTGGCCTACAGCTGTAGCTTGACCAAAAACACAGAGAGGCTGGAGCCCAGGCCTTCAGGCTCAGCCAAGGAAAATCTAACTCAGCCTTGAACTGGAGAAGAACGATGTAGCTGAGGAAGGGGATGAGGGCTTCCTCAAAAGTTGGGAACAAATGTTGTAGGGGTGTGGGTCGAAGTACAAGGAGACCTATAGACTAAAACAAGATACCATCAAGAGCTAATAGCCTCTTCATGCCTAAAATCCCATTCTTCAAGAAAGATCTCCCTTGCCAGGGCAAAACGAAATACAGTATCTCCTGTATGCTTGCCTGAACAATGGGGAAGATGCCCCATGAATCTGGGGTAGCAGAAAGTATCCTTTCTTAAGAATAGAGGAACAGCATTGGTTTGATCTCTGGACAAGGCCTTGTGACCTGGCAATGATTTGTCTCCAGGATACCATCATCTTACCTACTATGATAAGTCATAGTATCATCAAATACCTACTATGATAAACCACTTTGTGGCCAACTCTTCTTGCCAGTTAGATCCTGATTTCTCTGTCTCCTCTGCTGTCTACCTTCTGGCTATACATACAATGCTTTGGATATGTGCTCCCTCAGCTTTTCTGAACAAGAACACAAGTTTTTTGAGTTTCAAGCCCAACCTTTTTTCCATAACTTTCATTCCAATGTGCCAAAGACGTTGCAGGACATTCAAATACCAATGGCCATGAGAAAGAGATCTTGTAAGAAAAAGTGAAAACTGGCATTCTGTGTCCTGGAGAAGAAAAAAGGCTATGGAGGGATATTGTATAATTATAACTGCTCCCCAGAACTCCAATTCCCAACATCCCACTTTCGTTCTTACATTATGTTTTGGAGAGAAAGTTTGTGTGTGATCCTGCCTCTCACTCTTTCCCCACTAATGCAGCTGGGAAAAATTTCTCTTTACTCAGGCTTTTACACCTTTCTCTTTTTATTTCCTCTACTTCAAGTGATTATTGATAAATATTATAAAATATAATACTTGGATTTATTTGGTATTAATTTTAATCTTACAGTATGAAGATGGGATTTAAATATATAAGGGAAGGGATAGAGAAGGTGCTGACCAGTCCTAGTCTATGTCAATAAAGTACAAAAAGGAATAAACATAACTCTTCAACCAGAAAGATTTAGGAATGGCTACTGGGAAAAACTTGATAACCTTGAGAACCCTAGTCCAAGTTGTATATAGGCATACCTCATTTTACTATGCTTTGAGGATATTGCATTTTTTATGAATTGAAGGTTTATGGCAACTCTGCAGTAAGCAAGTCTATCGGTGTCATTTTTCCAAGAGCATATGCTCACATCATGTCTGTGTCACATTTTGTAATTCTCACAATACATCAAACTTTTTCATTATTATTATATTTATTTTGGTGAACTGTAATCAGTGATCTTTGTTGTTACTAGCCATATAAGACGGTGAACTTTATCCATGAATGAGTGTGTTCTGACTTCTCTACCAAACACCCATTTTCCTGTCTCTCTCCCCTGTCCTCAGGCTTCCCTGTTCTCTGAGACAAAATATTGAAATTATGCCAAACAATAATGCCACAATGGCCTCTAAGCATTCAAGTGAAAGAAAGAGGCAATCAATATGGCATACTTCAGGGTTGTCTTATATTAAGAAGTTGCCACAGCCCCCCAATCTTCAGCAAACACCACCCTGATTAGTCAGTAGCCATTGACATCAAGGCAAGCCCTCTACCAGCAAAGAGATTATGACTTCCAGAAGACTAAGATAACATTTTTATAGCAACATTTTTTTTTTAAATTTTAAACCCTTAACTTCTGTGTATTGACTTATAGGTGGAAGAGTGGTAAGGGTGGGCAATGGGAGTCAAGTGACTTGCCCAGGGTCACACAGCTGGGAAGTGTCTGAGGCTGGATTTGAACCTAGGAGCTCCCATCTCTAGGCCTGGCTCTCAATCCACTGAGCTACCCAGCTGCCCCCTATAGCAACATTTTTAATTAAGGCGTGTGTACATATTATTTTAGACAAAATACTCTTTCACACTTCATACACTACTACAGTGTAGTGTAAACACAACTTTTATGTGCACTGGGAAACCAAAAAATTCATGTGACTCACTCTCCTGTGATATCTGCTTCATTGTGGTGGTTTGGAACCAAACCTGTGATATCTCTGAGGTATGTCTTTAGTATCCAACTCTCTAGAGAGGGTTATACTATCAATTAAATTCAACTAACATTAAGAACCTTATATAAACAGACCAGTGTGCTAAGCACCGAGCAGGGAGGAAGGAGATACAGTCTAGATAGACAAGGTAGCTGCCTTTATGTAGCTTAGGCAGAAGCTGTGCACACATAGGAATGTATTCTAGTTGGTCCACAAGGATATGGAAGTAAGTAGGATGAGATATGGCTAGAAAGAAAAGGTGGTAGAGCTTGGCAGGCTATAGACCAAGGAGTTGGAATTGAGTTCTGTAGAAACTAAGGAATTTTTAAGAGCTTTGAGGCTACTGGGCCATATCCATGAATAAAAAAAGGTAATTCTGGCAGCATGGGGAAAGACAGGGGACAGAAGGGAGGAAAATGGAGGTGGAAAACCTGTTAGAAGACTGTTTCAATAGCATAGATGTGGCAGGGCCTGAACAAAGACGGACAGTAGGATTAGATCAGAGAGGATGTATTGAAGAGATATAACAGAGCCAGGGGAAGGACTTGGTAGCTATTATGAGAAAGGAGAAGAGAAGAAGAAAAAAACAAGTTTCAAACATGAGACTAGGTAAACAGTATTGTCACAGACAAAGAGGAGTCAATAAGAGGTTTTGTGGGAAAATTTGTTTTGAACATGTTTAGTCTGATGTGCTGACAGGACCGTCAGCTCTTTTGACATTTTGAGTATGAGTGTGGAGCTCATTTTGCAGATGAGAAAATTGAATGCCAGAAAGATTAAGTTTTACCCAAGGTCACATGGTTATCAAGTAGAAGATTCAGGCTTAGAACTTGATCTTTCAACTCTAAATCCATTATTCTTTTGCTTTCAGGTTAGAAAGAAAAGTAGGGAACATCGAACGTGCAGTATCATACTCCAAAACAAAGGAAAGGATATATCCTCTTTGGAGCACATTTCTAGGTTTTTACTCAATAAAAAAATTATAGGTGAAATTAAAATCAAAGTGCTTGCCTTCTCAAAGAAGAGGAAGGAGAGAAGAGAATTTAAATTATTGTTAAATTTTTTTTACATGTAATTGGGAAATATTTAACAAAATAAATAAAAATAATTTTAAAAACATTATAGAATATCAAGTGAAAGGAAAAATATTCCAACAAGTAGGGTCCCTGATACTGTCAATAATAATTCTCTATTATTTTCATGTGTAAACTTTTGATCCCAATTTGGTTTCTTCCTTTTTCATACTTATTTACATATCCTTTGTCAGTTGGGGCATACTCAGGGAATGCAAATAATCTATTACTGTCCTAAACATATTATCAAGAAAAAAATGTAAACTCAATTTGGATATCTAAAATTCATGGTAAAACTTAAAATTACTGGATGATTTTTGCCTTCCACTAATTGGATAGGTATTTAGGAAATGCAAATCATATTACTGTTAATTTAGGAAGCCAAACATTATGTTTGAAATCTATATATTACATGAGTCACTGTTCTTTACTATTAGTATGGATGACATATGTTATTGATCAAGTGCTCCCTGCTTGGATTACCCACCCGAGTTCCATCCCTGCTGGGAAAAGTGAGGGAAAACTCCATTACCTGTGTGGCTTTGTCATTGGTGTAGCAGGTGAAGGCGCCATCGGCATCTCTCGGCCACTGGCCCAGTAGGTAGGAACCAAGGATCGTGTCCAGGGAGAATGTGCGTCGGACTCGAGGTGGTCGGTGCCTATATACCGACTTTTCTGGGGCCACTGAACATGGGACACTGGCTGGAAGAGAGCATAACCCACATCTTGATATCACCATGGAGGAATTAAATGCAGTAACCACCGTCAGGCAGCCAGCTTCCCTATCTCTAACTGACCCTTATCACTTTTTTCTTCTATAATCATCTTGTATTTTTACTATTTTGGATGCTGCTGCTTTAAAAGTAGAGGGAAGAGGAGGAAGTGAGAAAAGGACACTTACTGGAGCAAGAACGGAGGCTCTTTTGTCATTAGACGCCATAGCATGTCTTTTGTTCTCAGCTCTCTATCTCCTTGATAGGAACCTTGCAGCCTCAGTCTCCTCAAGCTCTATTAGGTAAACCCTCCTTGCCAGCCTCTTTCCAACACCCTTTCATTTGTTGTCTTCCCCCATTAGGATACAAGCTCCTGGAGGGAAGAGGCTATATTACTTGCTCACATTTGTATCCCTAGGGCTTAGCACAATGCCTGGCACAGAATAAACACTTAATAAAAGCTCAATCTATGTAGCAGGTCAAGTCGCCCTGAGGATAATTATATGTACAATGTTATTGATATCATGTCAAATCTGGTTTGTTTAGATGAAAAGAAGTCTTCAGGTTCTTTCTAGACTTGTGTTTTCCTGAGAAAAGGAACTCAGCCTCTCTTAGCCTTTAGATTTCTCAGTATCTAGTATAGGGGCAGAGGGTAGAATAAGTAGTCAATCTATGTTACTGATAACTTATACTTCTCTCAGAATACAACTCCAGGGAAACAAGACAATCAAGATGAAAATAGTAATGCCTCCTTCAGCTATCAGGAAATGAAGAACATCTTTGGCCTGATTTCTTTTTGCCCTTTCAGACAGACAAATTGAACAGTGAAATTGAAGCAAAGGGAATCTAGGAGTCAATCAAATTGATTCATTTTGATAATATATACAGTATGATTATAGTGAGTAGTAAATTCCCTGAATCATATGAGTTTCAGTTATCCAAGTTAACCCAATATTCATCAATAATTGAATCTTAGCTATATTATATTGATAAAATATATTCCTTCTAAAACAGAAATTTCACATTTACAGAAAATTTGATGTCCCATAATCCAAGGCAATATTTAATCCTATGTGGGCATCTACCTGCCATCCAGACTGGAAAAATGGCCGAGGAGTAGATCTAATAACCAATAAGAAAGCAATATGCACCAAATCTATAGTAATTAAAGCTAAGATAAAAACATCACACAAGGTAAGTCTTATAGAAACATTTTCTCCATTCCATTAATCCCCGAGTATAGACAACAAAAACCACTGATTCTATTTAGCCAGTGCCACTACTAGGAGTTAGAACAAGCCAGCTTGAGAGGAAAGGAATCAAAGGAGTTTACATGATGGTGGGAAAACACTAAGGGTCGCCCCTTCCCCAAATAGTCTACTTTGGGAAGGAAGGGAAGGGATGGGGTGGGGAGAGTTAAAAGGAATGAAGTGACTCTAAAATAGAAGAGGTAGGAGCCAAAGTGAGAGGAGGAAATCCACAGACAAGTTACTGGGAATTTTTTTTAAAAAGGTTGAAAACAAAAAGCCCACAAGAAAAAGTCTAACTTTGAATAGAGACATCAGTAGCAAAACAAAGAAAACATTCATAAAAAGTATTTTTAGGGGGCAGCTGGGTAGCTCAGTGGATTGAGAGCCAGGCCTAGAGATGGGAGGTCCTAGGTTCAAATCCGGCCTCAGACACTTCCCAGCTGTGTGACCCTGGGCAAGTCACTTGATCCCCATTGCCTAGCCTTACCACTCTTCTGCCTTGGAGCTAATACACAGTATTGACTCCAAGACAGAAGGTAAGGGTTAAAAAAAATTTTTTTTTTAAGCTATAAAACACTGAACAAGTATGAAGGAAAATCAGCTAAAAATTCCTAGTGAAAAAAGAATTTTGAAGACTCCCCAAAGTGAGAAACTCCAAAAAAGCAAAGGAGCTCAGTCATATCCAAAAATAATATATGTTGCAATAGTGAATTTAATTATTAATGAAAAAAGATGGACCTTCAATGAAAGAGGCATTTGAGGCTTCATTTGAAGTTCACACAATTCAAATTTATCACCCAATCTGGATGCTGGTTGTCTAGCTAAAGGTCTCTTCTCCACAACTTCTTACACTAGGGGCCATCAAAATAAATGTGGATCTTCCTTCAATCACTCTAACTTTCCATTTCCTCAGTCTATTCATTTCCCAAGACCTATTCCTCTTCTATTACTTTTCTTCTACTTCCAGAAATGATCACACTCTTGATCTTGCACATGTGTGCATGCATACACACGTGCGCATGCACACACACACACACACATTTCAAAATTCCTTTAACTAATCACCGCCCTTTATCATTCCATCTCTCCTTATGCTTTACAACTCCTAATCCTACTTTTTGTCCTCATCCTGAGCTCTAAACTCCTCATTCCTCCATACTTTCCCATGTCATCATCCCTGCTCTGGTTACAACTTTTATCATTTCTCAATCGTGACCCTTTGGTGGTGAATTTGTTCATTCTACTTTATTCTCCACTCTTGAATCCCTTGCCTCCTTGTCCTATTGCCAATCACATCTTGCTAAATCCCAAATCTGTATTACTCCTACCATTTGCCCCTCTTTGCTCCTACTCATGTTCCTGAACAGAGCTAAAGGAAGTCACAAAGCCACTGAGTGGCTCCACTAAAAATTTATGCTATCTAATCTCATCTTAGCCCTCAATGAACCCACCAAGGTAATCCTCTTATACCTTCTTAGTTGACTGTCTAGCTCACTCAGATCACAAACAGCAGCTGTTCCAAACCTTCTTTTCTTTCCTCAAGCCTCATATAGCAATCCCCTCCCAGCTGAAGATCTGACATATTTCAATAGAAAAATGGAATTCACCAAAGAGCCCCCATTGCTCCTCTTCTTATCACATGGCATATTGAAATCATCACCCAGTATCTCCTTTACTCTAGTGTTTAATGAAGAAGTGGTTCTTCTTTGCAAAGGTCAGCTTCTTTTTGTGGACCCCTGATCCCATTTTTTCCAGTAGACTACCCCCACAAGCATCCCTACTCTAATATTCAATTGCTCCCTTTTAAATGATACTTCTTTCTCTACTGACTAAAAACATGTCTGTGGTTTCCCCATCCTTAAAAAATCTTCACTTATCCTACCATTCCTACTAGCTATTATGCTACCTCTTTGTTTCCTTTAATTTAAACTTTTTAAAAAATCCTACTACAAAAAAAAGAAAAAAAAAACCCTACTACACCAAGCATCTTTAGTTTCCATCCTCTTACTCTCTTAAATCTTCTGTAATCTGACTTCTAACTTCATCATTCACCTGAAAGTGTTCTCTCCAAATTTACCAATAATCTCATAATTGCCAAACCCAATGGCCTTTTCTCAGACCTCATCCTTGATTTCTCTGCAGCTTCTTACTCTCTCAATATAGACCTGTATAGCTTCTCCTCCCTGGGTTTCACATACTGCTCCCCACTTGGGTTCTCTTCCTTTTCTGACTGGCCCTTCTTAGTCTCTTTTGCTAGAATTTTTTCCATGTCATTCTTAGTAACTGTGGGTAACCCCTAAGGCTTTGTCCTTTACTCTCTTTTATTTCCACAGTCTCTCCCTTAGTGATCTCATTGCTCCCATGGATTCAATTATCATCTTCATGCAAATCCCAGATCAAATCCAATACTAATATCTCTTCTTAAATTCCATCTAGTCCTGCATCATTAACTAAAAAGTCTATGGGGCATTTCAAACTAGAATGTCTTATAGGCATCTCATGATGGAATATGTCCCAAACAGAATTCATTGTCTTTCCTCAAAAAACCTACATCTTTAATAAACTTCCCTATTACCGTCAAAGGCACTAGGATCCTACATAAATACTGATGGATGGATAATAATATCTTGCTTGTAGCAGGTACTTTGTACCTGAATTGTAAAGCTCAACTTTTTATTCTTACTTAACCTAGACTACATCTCTTATATACATGTCCACTTATTTCCTCTGATACTCACCATCATAATTTGAGCACCCATCATCTCCTCTCAACCAATGAGGTGGTTTTCCTGCCTCATGTCTTTCTCACTCCAATATATGCTTCTCATGACTGCATAAATGATTTTCCTAACACACAGGCCTAAAGTTCACCATCTTTCCCAATCCCATCTCTCTCTTCCCCAAATCCTCCCACCCAATAAATTTCAAGGGCTCAAATACACACTTTTCTCTTTGATATTTAAAACTCTTCACAACCTAGCTCCTTTCTCCCTCTCCAATCTTCTGACATTTTATACTTCCCCTCTCCAACTAATTTGTCCACAACAGTATATTACTGTTCATCACACAAGACACTCCATTTTGATGACTTTTACATTGGTAGTTCCTCAAGCCTAGAATGTTCTCCCTAATAATTTTCACCTCTTAGAACCTTCACCTTTCTTTAAGACTCAGATCAAATGTAGGAGACCTTTCTTGGTTTGTTCACACTACTTGTGTTTCCAACTACTCTACATGTAGTTGGGAGTTAAACTTCTCATGAGGGACAGAAAAAAGGGAATAAACAAGGATATACAACCCATGGATCCCAGAATCAAATTCATAAAGACTAGAAGTGATGGAAATTAGAAGAGCCTAAACTTACTTAAAAAAAAAAAAGTACCACAAAAGAATGTTACTTAAGCTAATGGTTTGGGGCCGAGAGAGGGAGTGGAAAGATTTTGAACCACAGGCTTATCTGGGTGAGAAAGGAAGAAAATGAAATTATCAATGTGAGTAAATCTAAGCAATTTGGTAATCCTGGAGGAATAGACTAGGACCAAAATTAGTCTACTAATAGCAAAAACTAACCATGAGGATAAAGTACTGATTAAAAAAAAAGGATATAAACAAGTCAATATATAAGAATTAGAGGAAAATACAAATCTAACCATCACAACTTAAATGTAAATGGATAATTCAGAAAAATGAAAGAGAATGGCAGAATGGATATAAAAACAAAATCCAACAATTTCCTGCAAATAAAAGGCATACATGAAAATAAAACATGCACAGAATAAAAATAAGAGGCTACAACAAAATTATTAAGCATCAGATTATTTTAAAAAAGCAGGAATTATAATCACCTCATTGCTGAACAAAGGAAAAAGGAAAAATCATGATGCTAAGCCAACACAAATTCATTTTTAACATTAGCCTAATAAATTTCCATAGGAAAGTAAGTCTGCTATTAATCCAAAATCCCAAGATAATACTTTTAAAAGTAATGGCTACTTAGCTTTATCAGAACCATTAGTCTCCTTCCTTGGTAAAGATAATTTAAGACTTGATTATATTTTTTGCTTATTCTCCCAATGAAACATGAAAAGGCAGTAATTACTCTCTACATTTTATAAGCTAAAGATGTCATTGGTTTGCCCTAAGTCAAAGTATATCAGTGAAAAAGTATTTTCATCTCTTAGTCTTTATCTCCTCCACACTCCCCCCCCCTTTTTTTAAACCCTTACTTTCCATCTTAGAATCAGTACTGGGTATTGGTTCTAAGGCAGAAGAATGGCTAGGCAATGGGGGTTAAGTGACTTGCCCAAGGTCACACAGCTAGGAAGTCCAAATTTGAACCCAGGACCTCCCGTCTCTGGGACTGGCTCTCAATCCACTGAGCTACCCAGCTGCCCCCTACACTCCTTTCTTATAAACTTTCATTCTGGTTACAGGATCAAAGGTTAGATCTAACTCTTTTAGGAGTTTTTATCTCTAAGAGCAACTTATTACCAAATGTTATCACCTCATTCTACTAAAATCATACAAATCCACAGATGAGGCAGAAGTTCTAAAAGGCAAATTTATATAAACTACATGTCAAGGAGCAAAAAGGCAGACAGAAGGGCAAGGTATACAACATGGGGCAGGGGAGAGATTATGAATGTCACAGTTCTAAAGTCTATTTCATCACAATCTGAAAGGAAGCAGTCCTCAAACCAGAGAAAGAGGAGCTGCCCCTACCAATCCTTTGGGCTATGCATCACCTCTCTGGAATCTGTACCAATCATATATTACTTTGACCTCTAGTTCTATTCTACCCATCCCAACAAAATGCACTGGATATTTTTTCTGTTTAAGTCAGTTTTCTACTCACTGCATTCATGAAAGATGAGAAATATGTACAGTCCCCAAATATGTGAAGAATACAACTACACTCTGTCCTTCCCTAGTGCTCTGCCTGTGATTGACTGGAATTCTTATCCCTTCCCTGGATCCTACTATTATAAAGGGCAACACTAACAGTCAAAAGGTAGAGAACAAGGAAAGAAATCAGGCTATTTCCCAGTTAGACTTACTGGCTTCTCTGATTCCAGTAGCCACTGATTCACAGTTGGCTAAACTCATTTGGAAAGAGAGTCCTGATCTGAGGAATCAGGCCCAAATTCGGACCCCTTTGTCATCAAGTAATCTGAGGGGGTCTACCTAGATTCTTCTACCCAGAGATGGAGAAATAGTTAGCTACTGGACTCTACAACAATCACCATCTTCTCTTGGTGCAGTCTATAGCCAAGTACAAGATGAATTACCTTTCTTTGTCACATATTCTTTTGCCAAATTCTCTTTCCCCTTCAAACTTGGCATAGGTAGGCCCTTCTCTGGGTAATGCAAACAACTATAATACCTCTTTTGGGCCTGAAGAAGAGGGGGAAAAGACTGGATTTCATTGGGAAAAGTTCCCACCTCACAGGTTAAAATGAGGAGCAAATAAAAGTATGTTTGTAGAGTATTTTGCAAGCTTTAAAATGCTATGTATGTTATTATTGTCCACATGTCCTTCAGCAAAAAGGGGAAATGGCAATTATAATTCAAGCCACTGGCCATGTGCTATAGTGGTCCTTATGGAAATGATATGAAATTCTGGTTCATTGTTACCAAGAGTGTGCATTGAGGAGAGGTTGAAGGGAGGTGGGCTGTCCAAATAGCTTGGTAATGATATGTATTATGACTATTATTAATGTTATTATTATTATTAATAATAAAAGAGAACCAGAACAGCCTTTAGGTTGAAAAGGCATCAGTAGCTAGGTTCAGGTCCCCAGCTAAGCATATCCAGTCAACTAGATCTTGGTCCCAGTTAATTAACCTGAATGGATACAATATAAGTTTGGGGTCAGTTGAGTCTCATATCCATCCCCCAAGGATTTGTCAGTCTTCCCAAGAAAGAGTTAGTGGACAGAGTTAGGCATTGGACACTAAGCTGCAGAGTTTCTAGTCTTAGAAGAGGAAGAAAAGCCACAAGAGGAAGTCACCACAGCTGTCTGTGGTTAAGAGGAATACTAGATTCATTTGGGGAAGGATTGAGTACCTCCTTTCAGATCTGGGATGGGGGAGGAAGAGGAGGATAATCAATATGTAGTCAAAGAAGCACATACCACCAGAAATGAGATTATGGAACCATTAGGCCCAAAAGCAGAGTTTTAGGCTAGAACAGGTTGCAGGGGCTGAGGGTGGGCCACTGAGTAAGGGTGGAGCGTCCTGTTTACAAGCACCCTGGTGGTATTATCAATCCATCGCAGGCACCAGCCTCCATGGCCCTACCACCTGTAGAAGAACCCTGGCAGGAGGCCAGGCCACTTCATCCTTTAGCAAAGCAGTGACAGGGGTTTTCAGCTCTTGAGCAACGGTAAAGAAAAAAGGCAACAGAGATAAGAGGCCTCAGGTGCTATCTTCCAGGGCCACTTGGCCCTGTATCCCAACTGCTCCCCCTTGTACAGTTTCCCTACTGGGGCAAAGAAAATGTCAAGTGTCTTGCTGTCTTGGAGAGGTAGAGTAAGGAAGGGAGTACAGATGAACAGTGAATCACACATAAAGACATAAGTAGGCCAAAGCCAACTGATGTATAGTAAGTCAACACCTTGCCCTATCCAGGGGCAATGAAGACACTGAGGTCAGATTCTGCTAAAGAAAGGTCAACCTCAAAACCAATCAAGCAAACCCCTTGGTAAGATCACTTAGTGGGTCTTAAAGGGGGTCCAGGGCAGCTATACCCTCTCTCTGCCAAAATAAGTCATTGCCACTCAGCTTTTAGAGGCAAATATCTTCTCAGGAACCCCATTTGCTCTCACTCCACTGGCTTCCTTCTAGAAATTCAACCAAGGCCCCACATGGCCCTAGCCTTTACTCTTTTTTTTTTAAACCCTTACCTTACATCTTGGAGTCAATACTGTGTATTGGTTCCAAGGTAGAAGAGTAGTCAGGGTTAGGCAATGGGGATTAAGTGACTTACCCAGGGTCACACAGCTAGGAAGAGTCTGAGGTCAGATTTGAACCTAGGACCTCCTGTCTCTAGGCCTGGCTCTCAATCCACTGAGCCACCTAGCTGCCCCCTAGCCTTTATGACTAATTTTCTCTCTTTTCTCTCCCATTACTGCCCTGGGGGGTGGGGGGGAACGGAGAGAGAGGGAGAGGGAGAGAGAGACAAACAGACAGACAGAGACAGAGAGAAAATAAGAGACATGAACAGGGTTGGGAAGGAGAGAGTATGAGTATAGATGATAGAGAAAGAGAAGAGAGCTCTGTGGCTGCTATTTTTAGCTAGACTAGTGACTCATTGATGGGGGATGGAGTCTCTGAAGCAGGAGTGGAAAAACAGCTCCTGGCCAACTTAATTTGGGCTATAACAATTAAAAAAAATTTTTTTACAACACCTTCATTTCTGAATATATCCCACCCACATATCTCTACCTCCAATCTTTACAACTAAAAAACATAGGGGAAAAAAGTCAAGCAGTTCACCAAATGTTAACACATTAACTGAGGTTGACAGTATATGCAATGTTATCTATTATTATTTCCCCATCTCTGCAAGGAGGGTTCCTAAGTACATTTTCTTGTTTCTTCTCTAGTATTAAATATAGTGCCAAGTTTTGGAGTTTGGGATTGGTTTCTTGGAGGTGTGTGTTTTGGGGAGGGTGTTGGTTCTTTCCATTTATAAAGGAATTTTATTTTTTTCCCCAGTTCTACCCACTTTCCTCTGCATCAGTTCAAGTAAGTCTTTCCATGCTTCTCTGAATTCTTCAGGTTTATTGTTTCTTATGGCAAATGTAGGAGTTGAACTAGGTAACCTCTAAGATCCATTCCAACTCTAAATCTACAAACTTGTGATCTTATGTACCACAATGATTTAGACTGGGCAATAAAAAGATGAATTTCACTTATTTTACTTACTATCTTTGGCGCTTTATGAGAATAGGTCCAGAAAAGGGAATAGGGTTATTCTCCACATTGTAAAGCAATTCAGGAAATAACACTGTGGGCAATACTGAGCAGCTAAGGAAGGGGTGAATGGAAAGTAGAATGGCTGAATACTCAAGAAGAGTGGTTCTTAACTGGGTATTTGTAAACTTTTTTTAAAAATTGAAATCCTATGTATTTGATACATTTTTTAAAAGCCTCACTGGGGATACCTAGGTGGCTCAGTGGATTAAGAGTCAGGCCTAGAGATGGAAGGACCTGGGTTCAAATATGACTCTACACATTTCCTAGCTGTGTGACCCTGGGCAAGTCCCTTAACCCCCTTTGCTCAGCTCTTAATGCTATTCTGTCTTGGAACTGCTACACAGTATTGATTCTAAGATAGAAGGTAAGGGTTTAAAACAAACAACCAACCAAAAAAAAAAAAAAACAAACCCTCATTATTCTGAAACCTTTGACTTTACCAAGCAACCAGGGAAATCCATGTCATACAAAATCTCTATAAAGCCTTGCAAATAGGAGATGCTTAACAATTATCTGTGGAATGAAAAAAAGCAATTACAAATCATTTTTGCACACTGTCATGTTTGAAAACCTCATTGTTCCTGCTCACATTGACCAAAGCTACCTTCATCACATTACTTTTTCCTTTTGCAATGTCCTTTTTGCAGTTAGTTCAAATCACAACAAAATCAAATCAAAACACAAATATCAGTTTACAAAAATCATGAAGTTGGTCTTTACCTCTCCCCACAATCTTGACAGCACACATAAAAATCAAATGGGAAAATGTTTGGAATATTCATACCTTTTGACCTGAAGATCTTACTGATTTCACTGGCATATATACCTTCTGGACATCAAAGAAAGGTTTTAAACACACACATAAATGCATGAACATACACAAACATACTTGTGTGTATAAATATATGTAGTCATAGCAGCACCATTTGTAGTAGAAAAGAAATGGAAAATGGGTGTCCATTAATTGAAGAATGTCTAAATAATATAACTACCTTAAAAAATGACAAATATGAAGAATCCCAAGAAACATGGGAAAGCTTGTATGAACTCATCACAAAAGCAAAGTAAGCATAACCAATTAAAAAAATTTACACAACCACGTAAAGGGAATGAGCAAGAAGAAAACAAAACTAAATGTAGGTATATTTGTCATGACCAAGCTTGGCACTGGAGAAGAGCTGAGAAAACAAACATGCCTCCCCTTTAGTGGGTACAGGCAATGTTGCATATACTGTCAGAACTAGTTGAGGTGTAGGTTGGTTTTGCTCATCTGTTTTTTTCCTTTTTCTTTGTTACAAGGGAACAAAGGTAAGGGGGAGGAAGATATATTTGGAAATGAATATAATATGGTGAGATATAAAACAAAAGACATCAATTTAAAAATAGAAATAAAAATTGAGGAAGATAAAGGTCAAAAAGATATTTCCTCTTTGAGTGCCACTACCTGATTTCTCTTAGGTCTTAAGCACATGGCCCAGACACCAATTTTCAGAGCCATAACTCTGAAGAGAGATCAAAGCAAAAAAGAGGGACTCAATTATGGTTTCCCTCCTCCCTGCCTTTCCTCATAATGTTCCCTCTACCTTGAATACCTGTTTCTCTCCCTTCCTTCCCATGTCTAACAGTTGAAAACCTACCTCCTTCAAGATCAAGCTCAGTTGCTTGATTTCCAATGAAGCCTTCCTTTCCTGATCTCCAGGTAGATGTGATCTCTCATTTCTCAGATTTCTTACAGCACTTTGCCTGTCTCACAAGCTTTTACTCTGCATTCTGCTCACTGTCTTTATATCTTTCATTCCTGGAATATAGTAGGTGCTTAGTATTTATTAAATGATTCATCCTGTATGACCTGGATAAGTCACAGAGTATCTCTGAGTCTCACTTTCCTTATTTGTTAAATAAGGGAATTAGACAAGATCAGTAGTTCTCAAAGTGTGGTTTGAGGCCCTGTGGGATCCCTAAGAGCCTTTCAGGAGGTCCCCAAGGTCAAAATTACTTTCATAATAATATTAGGATTTCTAAAATGACAAATATTGGTAGATATAACCCACATAAAGAAAAGATTTTGGTGGGGTGGGGGGAGGGGTAATCCTCAATAATTTAAAGAGAGTAAAAGGGTCCTGAGACCAAAAGGTTTTGAGAACTATTGGACTAGATAATCTCTAATCTAAGACTAGACAGAAAATACCTTTCCTGGTCTAAATCCTATGATCTAATAAAACTTATTTGTACTGTGTGTCACAGAAGCCTGCTGACAGGGCAGAGATGGTCTTATTTATGTTTTGTAACATGCTCCAGTATCCAGCACAGTGCCTTGTACAGAGTGGATGCTTAACAAATGTACCATTTTGGTTGTCCAGAGAGGTATGTGCTTTTTTAAGACTTCTGCAGGATTAAGAAAAAAAAAGCAACTAAAAGCATCAGGGAAAGGAACTCAAAGGGGTTTGGAGGGAGGAGGGTGTTATGAGGACAGTTATAGTTCTCCTGGAGAATACTCTTTTCCCCCCATAGGCACCTGCAGACGGCAGCTGTGATAGAGATATAAGAGCTAGAACAAAAGGGGGGGGGGGGTTTGCTCAGTGTCAAACTGCAGGGTCCCACCGAAGAATCTTAGTATCTCAGATAAAATCAGTGTGGGAAAAGAGGGAGTACCATTCCCCAGTTACCTTTGTTCCCTTCAAGAGAAGGAAGGTTGGCTTTGGAAGGGATAGTCCACCAAAAAACCCTGGGAGAGAAAGGATAGCTTTCACCACACTTCCTTCTCCCCTGACACCTGCTGCAGCTATCCCCTCTTCTTCATTATCTCACATATTCTGCAAGCCAGTGGAGTACCTTGAGGCACAAAGTTTAAGAACAGTGGCCTTTAAAAGAAAGTGTGCTTCAAAAACGTTGGTGCCTAGAATAAAGTTCTTACCCTGCCCTAGCAGTTTGGCTCTGACAACAGCAATTTGGAAGAGAGCAAAGAATGATGCCTAGGGATTTGCAGCAAGCATAGAACAATACCACCAGCAACTGCCTTTTCCCCCTTGTTTTATACAAATGCTGGCATAAAGAAACAGTGGGGGGTCTTGGGAGGGGGTGTGGCATGAGAGTTGTAGAGGAAGTGTGCTCTAGGGAAGTTGTGTTTAAACTAGTCTCCAATTTGACTGTCTAGCTACTCTTAAGTGATCCCTGGAAACAACACAAGGAGTCCTTGTGTGCCAGATGAGAATACTAAAAAGGGGCTTCAGACATTTCCTTTTAGCAACGAGTAATAACTAAACTCAAACATCACAGAGAGAAAATAATCAGAATAAGGAGATAATTCCCTTTACCAAGAAGAGTTATAAAGAGAATTGACGTTTGTTGTATACTCGCATGAAAAACTTCTCTGAAGGGCCTGAACTCATTACTAACGCCATGTTGTAGTTTATAGCTCAGGATAGGGGAGCCAAGTGAAAGAATTCCTGGCTTCACAGTCATTCCCCTGAATAAAGCTTGCCTCTGCAGGCAGCTGGAAAAGGGGCCCAAGGAGAGACCCATCTGGAAATGTCATTGTGGGAAATCACTCAATATAAGGAATACTAGAGCATTTCAATCCAGCAGGGAGGAGAGCATCAACTCCAAAGACAGCATGTGTATTCAAACCGACATTTGCTCGATTCTCAAGAAGTTGCAGTTAGAAGAAAAGGAAGTGGTGTGAACTTTTCACCTTTAATCTAAATTCTCTGCAGGATTTCAACATCCTCTCCCTCTCTCCTCTCTATGCCCCTGTCTGTCTCTCCATCTCTCTCAGTATGTGTGTGTGTGTGTGTGTGTGTGTCTGTCTGTCTGTCTGTCTCTCTTTCTCTATCCCTGACCGGAACATGTTTTTCTTTGGAAATTGCTGGCTCTTTGTACTAATTACCATAAAAAAGTATAACTGATAGTCTTCTAATACTCTACTCCATAGGTATTTGAAAATAAGAGATCTGGGGTAGTCTACAGACCCAGGGAGCTGACTGGCACGAATGTTCTAGTATTATCACTATTTTCTAAGACATCCAAAATAAGTTTAAGTTGACTTTTAAGTCAAAAAGTGATATGAGAATAGGACCAACAAATGGCTGGTTTGATTATACCACCATCTTGGATTTTTATTTTGTGGGTTAAAGCATTATCTCACACGTTCTCATCTTTGTGTTATTGAGATAATAGGAGATTGTTGTGGGAGGCAGAGCAATATATAAAGTAGAAAGAGCACTTGATTTAGATTCACAGGACCTGGGTTTGAATCCTGATTCTGCTACTTACCATGTGATCTCAAGCAAGTCACTTAACCTATTTAGGTCACAGCTTCCTCATATACAAAGAGAGAATTGGACTACATGGTCCCTGGTCCCATTTGGCTCTAAACAATCCATCAGTTACATACAGATATGACTCAGGGAAAAGAAGTAAATTCCAAGAGATTATCCAACCACTGAGACTCAGGTCTCCCTCTTCTGAACTGGCCTCTTTTGAAGTAGTTAATCCTTGTCCTCCACAGCCTGTCTCCCTTGAGAAAGAAGAGAAGTAAACCTCTATCCTGAGGACCAGATGGAAAAAGCCCAGGCATCAAAGAATTCTAAACTGCTCAGGTATGTCTCAGGGGGAGAAGATCCCAAACAAATCAAGCCATAGGGCTTCCTTTTCTGACTCAGAAGAATGTGGAATAAAGGGAAAGAAAACAAATGTTCCTTTAGGATTGTAGTCAATTCAACCACATGGGAATTATTGGCTTTGTGGCCCTGTCTGGCTTCCCCTTGTGTCTCTTCCTCCATTCCCAAATGCAAACATGTACTATTAATTAAAATAAAACAAAATTTTGACAAACTTTTGGTAGAATACTACTACTACTTTCCTTCATCTAAAAGTCACAATACAAACCCAACAGAAACTATTTTTAGATTATGCGTCATATGGTATTGTTCATATCACTGCCCACCCTCATTAATGGGGATAAAGAATAATTGCATTTCAGAAGGCACATGCTCAAACCACTTCCCCACTAGGATCTTTGAATATTTCTACCTTCAAAAATTCTGGCTAAATTTGAATAAATACAAGGTAGGCTCATAAACTTGGAGCTAGAAGGAACCTTAGAAACCATCTAATACAACTTTCAATTTATGAATGAGAAAAATGAGCCCCAGAAAGCAAAACTGGATTGGCCAAAGTCATACATATGGTATGAGCTGGGATTTGAATCTGGGTCTTCTCTACATTCAACATTCTTATTGTCAGACTATGATCTCTAATTGGAGAAAAGGGAAATGAAAGAGAAAGAATGGAACAGAGTGAACGATGCTTCCCCCTAGATAGAGTCTGAACACACAAAGGACCAACAGCCCATGTATAGGTTAGACAGTGACAGAATTCAAATGGAAAGGGCAGTGATACAAGTTAAGACAAGGTTCCCCATCTCGTATTTCCCCTTACTTCAAGAAGGGTAGCAAAATACTAAGCCCAAGACAGAGTATGACTGAAGCCAGAACTTTTAGGTAGTTATTCTAATTCCATGAATCTGCTATGTTCTGAATTAGTTCATCTCTTAAAGAGGATGTGTGGGGAGATTGATTAAAGAGGGTCAAACATGCACAAAGGAATAGTAAGTCACTCCCAAAGGGAAAAGCTAAAAGAGTGGTGCTAGCTAGTTGGGGGAAGGGAGGAACCAGCTATAATGTAATCTTAATGCTGTTTCTCAGATTCTGAAAAAGGGTTGGTTCCCCCCCACCCCCTTTTTTGGAGGTTGCTATGTTGCTTACCTTTATAATGAGTTTCTGAGAACTTTTTGACCATAAAGATTTCATATTAGAATGTGGGAGAGTTAGACTACAGAGATAATCAAGAGAAATGGAAAATCAAGAGTATATGGACAGCTTTATGTGTCCTAGATGGCTAAACATTCACTGGTCTGACTTGTCTCTATGGCTCTTTCTAGCCCTATAATTCAAGGATGGTTCTTAAAACTGAAGAGAGTTGGTAGATAAGAAATAGCCACTGAAAAATTCAAAACACCAAGTGGCTTCTCCTTTGGGAAACCAGGGCTCAAAAAAGAAGGTCAAGGTAGTATTTGAGGAAGGATAAAAAAAGATTAAAAAAAAAACACCACACAAGGTCATGGGGAGAATTTGCCTAGTGGGGTGTATCAGACAGCTGTGCCATGAGCTCTCCAATAGTGTCCCCCCACCCCCCAACAGGTGAGAAGCATAAATAGATCTCAATTTACCTGTGGCTCACCACAAGCAGGGATCAGCAAGGGTCATATCACATGATCAGAAGGCTCTGGTCAGGTTAGGATTAAATACAGCATAGGTACCATTGCCTCAAGTATAATGTTTTACTCCTCTGAGGTGTTCCTCAGAAGGTCTGTGACTGAACAAGCACTCTGATTCATTTACCCAAGGGGAAGGGGGAAGTGTTAGAAGGGAAAGAAGCATGTCTCACTGTCATGTACCCACAAAACTTACTCTATCCCCTCCTCAGGGCATGTATATGGCCTTTTCTTTCTTTAAAAGCCCTTACCTTTGGTTTTAGAATCATTACTGTGTATGGATTCCAAGGCAGAAGAGCAGAAAGGCTAGGCAATGGGAGTTAAGTGACTTGCCTACAGTCACACAGCTAAGAAGTGTCTGTGGCCAGACTGGAACCCAGGACCTTCCCAGCCTGACTCTCTATCCATCTGAGTCACCTAGCTGCCCTCTTTGTAGAATATAGTCTATTCTTTCTATATACCATATCTTCTGCTCTTCCCTTGCCTCATTTCCTTAGCTATAAAATAAAAAAATTAGAGTCCATGTTCAGCAAGGTACCTCCTCATTCTAATATAATTTGAGACAACTTCATTTCCTTTAAGGCCCTGCTTAAAATCTCCCTTTCTCTAAAGGAAGTCATCATCTCTGATCATCACCATCTGTTGGTGCTTTTGTTTCCTCATAATACACCTTAATGTTTCTATATATTCATTTGCACTTGTCTCTTTCTGTACCCTCTGCTCTTCATTCAATTGGGAGCTCCTTAAGGATGCTATATATCATACTTTCACATACATATAGCTCCCAGAGATGAGGCTATTCAGAGAACGTGATCAATCAATGCTATTTACTGACTCTTGGTGTTCATCTTGTTCTATTCCACAACTTTTACATTCCTGAAGTCCCATTCCCTTGCCCCCAATATTTTGGAATTGACCTATGGTGACCTCAAAGTAATGACGAATTCTCCACCCAAGCAAAATTCTCAAATTTTAACTGATACAAGTTAATAGAAAATAAGAGCCATTCCTCAATAGATAAGTAGTCAAAGAATCTGTATGGTCAGTTCTCAGAGGAGGAAACAAACAGTTGACAGCGATCATATTAACAGATGCTCCAGGTCACTCTAAGGGAAATGCAGACTAAAACAATTCTTAAGATTCCAACTGGCACCCCAAAATGGCAAAACAGAAAAGTGTTGAAGATGCCGTGGAAAGAAAGGCACACACACATTTGTTCTGGAAGAAAATAATTTGAAATGACACTGAAGAAGTCACTGAAGTCACTGTAGAAATCCTTTGACCCAGCAGTTCCATTACTAGGCTAAACCCTAAGGAGATCAGAGACAAAAGAAAAGTTTATAGCAACACTTTCTTTAGCAATAAAGAACTTGAAGGAAAGTAAGTGCCCGTGTTCGGGGGAATGGATGGACAACCTAGTATATGAGCATAATGGATTATTATAGATTATGTAATAAGAACTAATGAAAATGAAGGATTCAGATTAATTTGGCAAGATGTATATGAACTGCAACAGGAGCAGGCAGAATCAGGACAATTTATATGAAGATCCTAATAATGAGGGAAAAATCAATATCGAAAGCCTTCAGATCAGATCTGATCAATGCAATGACCAATCATGATTTAAGGGAGCTGATGGAGCATTTTTCCCATCTCTCTGCAGAGAGATAATGGACTATAGGTATAAAGTAAAGCATGCAATTTCCCAGACAAGGGCAGTGGGTTGATTTGTTTTGCCTAACTCTGTTTACAGGAGGGGTGGTTCTATGAGGGTAAGGAAAATAAATGGTAAGTTATAGGAACAACAAAAAAAATTAATGAAACTTTTACAAATTGTAAATTTTTCTGGGCAATATCTCAGGGTGGTTCCTGTCTTGAAATCCTAGTTTTGTCACTTATTCAGAGATCTTGAGGGAGACTCAAAGGTTTTAAGGTTGATCCAGGTCAAGTTCAGTCTACGAAAAAGGCCTGAGCAGAATGGCATCTGAGCAGATGCTTGCCATTCTGACCTTCAACACCTGCATCCAGAGGAAAGGGAAGAGACAAAGGAGGGTGGGGCAGCTCAACATTAATGGAAGACATGTTCCACCATCTCCTGCTGCATAAGACATGTCGTGGACCTGCCCTTCCTTATGTTAGAAGCCACAGCTAAAACTTCACCATCTTTCATACACCTGGTAAAGAAAAATCTTGTGCTCCTGAGAGCAACAGCGAATTAATCTGATCCAGGGAAATAGTTAGGATGTCAGTTTCCAAGACTTCTCTCCCTTCCCCCACAGCCAGTTTCTAGGGCCAAGTCTCTGAGAGCCACTTGAGGGCAACCGCTCAGTTCACATGGCATACATACTTCAAGCAGATCTCAGCAGCCGTTTACACAGCTGCTCCAGCACAGGCCTTCCAGCTGTAATCAACAGGGGCCCAGCAGGGATTTGGGGTACTGGGAACCCTTTCATGGCTTTGTCATCTCTGAGAAGGATCAGAGAAAAGAATGAAGCAGTAATAATCTTTAACTACAAAAAACAAAAAAAATGTACCACCTCTTTGAGCATACAAATTAAAAACTAAATGTTTGTGGCCTTCAATGGCTGTGGTCAATGGGAAAATACACCTAAGATGAAAGGTTTCTTAATCTACATAGTCTCATCTAGGATAACCCTAAGAATAGGATTTCCTAAGGAAAAGATACATGAAGCTAGAGTCTTTAAGGATAACCCTTGTGAATATATGAAAAAGTTAAACAGGGAAGGGAAGAAGAAGAGAGGGAAAATAATGAAACTGCTACTTTTTAGGGCAAAAGCAGGTGTAGGCCAAAACACATTTGAGAAGTACAAAATAGTGCCTAATATGCAGTTTTGGAGGCCAGGCTGCAATGGCAATGCTTCTAAAAATGACTAGCAATGGTCACCAGAAAAGAAATCCATTGTCTTGTGTTCTGTGGCTAATGGAGAGTTCTCACTAAAAATGTGCTAGATTTTCCAAATAGAGAGGACTTTCTTGATTCACTATGTGCAGGATATATTAGTTTACATTTATAAAGCATTTTCTTGTTACAAAGCACATAATGGAAATTAACTTATTTGATCCTACAAAACCTCCTGAAGTAGAGAGAATAAGTATTATTAACCCCACTTTACAAATCAGGAAACTGAGGCTGAGAGGTTGTACACTGCCCATACACTCACTTGAATTACAGTTTTCACACTTGAAATCTAGAGATCTTCCCAGTTTACCAGTGTCCTTTGATCATAGTTACTTTTCTAGGAGTGGAGAAAGGGCTGTGCTACCCATAATTCCTTACCTGGTTTCCCTTAGGTCAAAAGGCTTACATCTGTAGACAGTTGGCTAAGATAGTTTGGCACAGAGGATGGAGTTTCTTTCTGTGTAAACCTGAGTCACCCAGTGAGAGCAGGATAAGACCTACACAGTTGGTCTCATTAACAACATGTTCTTGACCAAACGATCTCCCAGGGATTTCTATGAGCACCACACCTGCAACTGCTATTTCTCAGATCTCATCCTAATAAAATTAAAAGTGATATTATTCCATTGTTTCCACACAAAGGCTCTTATGGTGAATTTCCAAGAAGACATGGATGGGTTACATGCTGCATTTCTAGAAGATGTAACCACAGAGCTTAGATTGCAAAGTACTGGCCACAAAAGATCATGTAGACCTCATCTTCCACATTAAGGAATCTATAGTGAATTTCAAAAGAGAAAACAGGACAATACAGAATGATTCTTGGAACAGAAGCCTAATAAAGGAAGCTAGTTTCCCAAGAAGATACCTGGACATCCTGATAGCATTCCCTGAACTTCAGCTGACTGCTGCAAATCTCCCCTTGACTGAGCTGTTTCCAAACCTGGACCAAGAAGGTTCAAATATATGGTATACATCAAATCCATAACCAGGATCTGAGGTAAACTCTTTCCATGTTGGAGCAAAGACAAGAGGGTGGAAGGTGGCCAGCTAGGCTGAGGAAAGACAAGAGATCTGGGTTCAAGGCTCAGCCCCACTCTCTTTTGCTTATGTAAATTCAAATAAGAAGCAATGTCTTTATTTCTGTTTTTTTGTTTTTTGGTAGCCCCATCTGTCAAGTGGAGAAATTTAAGAAATATTGTGACCATATATACTGATAAAATCCTATCAAAATGGCCCCCGTAAGCCAGTAAAATTGTTTTGTTGTAATATCATTTGGTTATTATTAATTGCACAAATTGTCTTCTCAGTTTACTGGACTTAAAGATAAAGCAAAGCTGAAATTCAGCCTTCCTTAAGTGAATTTGCAAATAAAAAATAAGTGTTCTGTAATAAGACACAAAAATTGTCCTGCACACACAAACATCTCACACCCATTCTCCTTCTCCTGGTTCTCTGTGGACTGTTCTGGTGGAAGTTTGGACATTTAGGCAGGTAGGATGTTTAAGGGTGAAGAAAGAGTATGAAACTGATGGGCCACTACAACCTGATGGGTGATCCAAATGCTTTCTTCTCTCTATCAAACATCTAGCACCCCATCAATTCCTTTGGTTAGAGAAAAAGCTAGTCTACAGACAGGTATTAGAGAAAGTATTTGTTATAAGAGCTTCCTCACTTTTTAGAATTTTTAAAAAAAGGCACTTCCATGATATTTCACTGTAGATCTTGTCAGTTCTACCAACCTAGAGGAATTTTTTTAGCATAGGCCCATTGAGAGGCTAAGTTTAGAGAGGTTCATTAACAAATAGCTACAGATAAATTTTTTTTTCTGTCCAAAGTAACTTATGAAGAGAGCTTCTTAAAACATAAAGGGGTTAGAATCCACAGAAGCAGAAGGAAAACACCCACTAATACAAATCATGGCTGCTTATGTATTCCTTTCTGTTTTGTGAAAAGGTGGAGAATTATGGTTATGGAATACTGCATATACAGTCAGACTAGGTTGCTATGATGCTTAATTTTACTTCTGTGCCTTTTTCCCTTTTCATTTTTTATTCTTGATTGTAAGGGACAGTTCTCTGGGTAGGCAAAAGGGAAGGGATATTTTGTAAAATGAAGATGATATAAAACCAAAAGTCATCAATAAAAAAATTTAAATCACAGGTCCCTGAGATAGTGAAATAAGTAACAAAAGCAAATCACTGTTTCCATTAGCTAAAGAAATAGTTTTATTATATAGAGTTTTCTTTGTAATGATTAAGTATAACAGAATTTTCCTTGTTTTCATCTTTTTACTTCCCAGAGCACCCAGCACAATACCTCTGCACATATAGTTGCTTAAGAGCTGTGAAAATAATTGCTGAAAAAAGTAGCTACATAAATGTGACTGAAGAATTATTCCACATTCATCCTATATTGGTAGGATGAACGGTCACTATAGCGACTATCGTGGGAAGGTCAGATAACCTCTGTGAAATAAAACAAGAAAATCCACAGGTGAAATTTCCTAGGGGCTCAAGTCACTGCTGTCCTCCTTCATAGGCAAATGCCTGAATGATCTCTTGAAAGTCCTACATTGTAGCCCGCAAACCCCAATTCTACCTCTGTAACCTAAAACAAGCAAAAAAAAAAGTATTTACTGTAAGTAGGAGAGAGAAAATGTTCTCTTAAAAGTAAATAATATCTATGTCTGAACATCTTCCCACAAGGATATATGGAAAGAAAGTTGGGAGTGGGAGGGGAGGCAAAAAAGGGTCCAGCTGAGGCAAGGAGGGCAAGGCCCTCATAGGAATGGGGTCTAGGTCATGTGGCAAACATGCCATTATTCTGCATGACCATCTTCTAAACCTGAAAAGTAAAGGGGCTATTCCTATTCGATGCCAAATTCTGTTTTGTTTTGTTTTTCCATCTAGAGTTTTCAGTATTTCCATAGACATTCAGCAAACATTTCTGACTTCCTCATTTTAGACCCCTTCTCCCTTTGAAAAATTTCAAGACAGACATATAACAGCATCTATCTCCTTGCTCCCTACTCCATCAAACATGGCTAGGAAATCACTCTACAATGGGAAATGCATATCTAAACAAAACACAAGAAAGAACTAAAGGGGCTCTCACATGATCCCCTCATGTCACTCATATTCATTAAGCACAGTCAACTCTATTATTTCAGGAGATCCCTGACATTGATCTCAAAGTCATTTATAGTAGGCTTCAAAGCTTTATTAATCAACGATTAGATCTACTTACTCTCAAAAGGCTGACAGTTAAGATATGTATACAAGTAAATTTCCCTTGTAGTCTGTTTTGCTTCTGCTATTCAAATGCATTTGTATTTGTTGACCATACAAGATGCCTGAGAATGCTGGGCTTGAAGTACCAGAGGATGGCTGGCTTAGATCAACAGACTACTAGAATAAGTAACAAGAGCTAAGTGTTAGTCTTGGCTATACCACTTACTATGTGACTTTGAATATAACCTTTTACACCTCAGTAGTCCTAGTTTTTTTTCCTAATCCCTCATTTTCCATCTTGGAATCAATACTGTGTATTGGTTCCAAGGCAGAAGAGTGATAAGGGCTAGGCAATGGGGGTTAAATGACTTACTCAAGAGTCACACAACTAGGAAGTGTTTGAACCCAGGACCTCTTGTCTCTAAGTCCTGGCTCTCAATCCACTGGGCCATCTAGCTGCTCTCTCTTTAGTCTCATTTTATAGATAAAGAAACCAACATCTACCCTACCTACTTCTTGGGATTGTTGTAAGAATCAAAAAAGATTGTGTATGTGAAAATTCTTTAGAGCTCTAAAGTAATACAGAAATGTAAGTTATAACTCAAGATTGGTCATATTTTCAATTTTGCTGTAACAGCTAAGTCTATAGATCTTTCAGAGGGTTGGTTTATGGAATTTGTCAACAGAAACAATTGTTTCAGGAACACTGAACTATAAGATTGTAGTTGTAGTGAGAAAGATTCCAGGTGCTACCCTCTACATCCCAGACACACACATACACACCCCAATCTCTAAACCCAGACCATGTGCTATTTTGAGATCACTCTGGCTGCTTCCCCTTCACTCCCCAAATGCTAAATATCCCCCGCCCCTAAACACTGTGCCAAATCTGATTGGGATTGGCTTTTTGGCTCAGTTCTAAGCCTAAATGGGGGCTAAGAAGCAGTGTTTCAGGCAGCATGCAGCTGTAGGGAAGGGCACAAGTGTGTTATCAGTGGTGGTTCTATCAGTATTGTGTAGGCGATCAAATATGCACAAAGTGAAGAAAGCTCTTGAGAAAGGGAGTGTGTGGTAGGGGTGGGAAGGGAGACGAGGTGGTTGAAAGAAGTGGCTTTTCTTCCAATCATATTTTCATTCTTGTCAAATGTTACACCCAGCCTGGCAGGCTTATAAAACCACTTTCAGTCATGCCACCAAAGGCCTGGCTTCTGCCTTCACCTCTAATTGAGACAATTAAAGGCAGGGCAACAGGAGAGGGCAGAAAGGAATGTCAGAAGCAGAGGAAAATCTCTACTTACTACATATTTGTGTGTGTCTATGTGTGTATAACTAAGAGTTAGGATGGCAACAGATAACAGCAGCAGCCCCAGTCCCAGGATACCCTGCCCAGTGAGCTGGTATCACAAGACTATGCCTGGCTGGCTTTGAGGAGGGTGTCCCACCCTGATCACAGCTATGATAACCTGTACAATTAAACTGAATTCTGATTCCTGATTAGGGGCTATCTTAAGAAAGTCACCAGTTCAAATCTATCTCCTTTTCTTTCCTCAATCACATAGCATCTAGTAAGAATTAAATATAAACCTAACAGTAGCTGGGGGAAAAAAAAAAAAACCCAGCCTCTCATCTGTCTCCTCGCCTAAGTATTACAATCAGGGTAGCTTTGCTGTTTTACAAGAACATCTAAATCTGAGACATTTGTGGTTTCCATGGAATGACCTGGTTATTGCCCAAGCTCCCCCCATCCCATCCATGTTGGAAAGAGACTCTCTAGTCTTAGCCATGAAACCCATGGAAATGGCATGTCTTTGAACTAGTTAGGCTTTATGCCCAGGAACCAGAAGGAATAGAATTGCTTGCCAGTAATCTAGGTGATAAAAGTAAAAGTAATACTTGGGGAGGTAAAGAAAGGTGTGGGAAAAGGGCCCAGGAAGTTGGAATATGATTGGAAGAGTTCAGCACCCAGTGACTTAAGGCAGTAGTGGCTGGCTCTTCTTCTACCTTCCCCATCCCTGACCCCCATCCCCAATTCAATTTTGCCACTATTCACTGAACAGTAAGAACATTGCCCCTGCCTTCCCTCTACAAAAATACTAAAAATCTGTTTAAGCTTCAGGGTAAGCTTCTCTGCCCTTGGATTCAGAGTGCCAGGCCTCCTTCTGAAAAAGGCAGGCTGCCTGCCATCCCCAGCACACACTCTGAAAGCAGGGCCGGTAAGAAAGGGGGGCTAAAATTTAAGGAAAGCAGGGACAACAGCTGGTCATATAAGACCAGAGCAATCATGATGGGTCTTAGGGAGGGTGTTGGTAGAGAAACCATTTTCAGCCTTAGCTATGGGGGCCTGACTGCTAGCCAAACAAAACTCTATTTAATTCTCCTCCTCTGTACCTAAGTGACCAGGTATAGTGAAGAAAGTGGATTGGGAGTCAGGAAGATTAGTTGGAATCCTGCCTCATCAGTCACTAGTCACTTACTACCCCTGTGACCCTATGAGAGGCATTTAACCTCTTGGTCTCAGTTCCCTCAAATGTAAAATGGTGCTAAAAATGGCACCTATCTCACGGGATCAAATGAGATCATATAAAGCTTTTTTTTTTTTTTTTGTAGACCTTAGTGTTCCATGAATGTTAGCTATTACTGTTATTTACTGTGTCCCTTGGGCACTCATATGCTCAGTTTGTACTTTATTTGTGCATTATATGTTGTTTGTTGATTCTTTTAAAAGCCTATGGTCTGTCTCCCTAGTTGTATCTTTGCTATTTAACTAAAAGATGCTACAATATCCACCTGCCATCTCTTCATTTATATTCAGGCACCAGATGATTCAACTGGCAGAGCTGGCAGGCCAAATAGGCTGGGGCTATCAGAACCAAAAGTCTCCCTCTAACAAGCACATTTTCCCTAAAAGAGATATGTAGGAGAAGCACAATGGAGAGATGAGTGACAGTAAAGAGGCATCTCAAACCATCACAGCTGCCCTGCCAAATGCTGTCCATCAGCTAATAAGCCATATCTAAAAATAGGTGATGACTTCTAGGCAGCCAACAGAAGAAAATTCCCATTCTCCTTAGAAAAGCCTTGCTGGTTCTTCTACCAGGGATCAACAAAAGCTCTTTGAGGATGCCTTTCTAGGCCTCCCTCTACCCCCTTTCATTAGGCAGCTGAAAGCATGAACGGCTAATCCACAAGCAGGCACAGTTGAAGAAGTTCCATCCATTTCCATCCCCAACCCCCATCCTCATCCCACAACCATCCCCACACCTGTCAGCTCTCTGGTGCTTGTGAGCAAACCCACAAACCTGTATGTTTGTCTGAGAGTGGGGGAAAAGTCTGGAGAAGGCCCAGACTTCAGTTACAGGGTCTCTAGGAGTCAAGTTTTCTTATTGTGAAATACTTTGATATTCCTTTAAATTAAAATCACCAATAATTTGCTGTGGTATTCACACACACACAGAAAGCAAGCAGGCTTAATGTAGATCAGGGGATAAACATTTTAATGACTAAAAAGCTGTGTATTCAGTAACAATCTAAAAGGGAAAGATTAAAAATGAAGGAAAGGGAAGACAAAGTACTAAGAAGTGTTAATAAGCAACAGTTTTATGGATAACAAGGCCTAGAGGCCACAGGGCCACTCACCAGTCATCTGCTATTTCACATGGCAATAGCAATTCTTGGTTTCTTCAGTGCCAAGACAGGAATTATATCAGAGGCAACTCATAAATTGTGGATAATCCCAAAATTGTTCTATTTGACTTTGGAATGTTTTTCATCTTACATGTGAATAGACTGTGGAAAATTAGTGTTCTAAGAAATACACCACTAATTAAACAATGAAGTCGGGCTGTCAGGATCCAACTCAGGCAGTTGAAAATAGTTTGACTTTTTTACAGCACGTCCTTGGTTCTTTCTTTGTTTCCCACCAGACTATAGGAAGAATGTCATCTTTCAGATACCTCTCTAGCCTATAACCTGGAAAAAGTTGTTCTAAGTTTATCACCTGCTTAGTTCCCATTTACTACAATAGGGGCTAGAAAGGGAATAGAAAGTTCTAGCTTTTTCTGCTTTCCAGAAATTAAGCCACCGTACACAATCATACATATGAAGTGAAAAGGAAAAAAAAAAAAACTTGCAAGCAAGATAATGGAGGGGAGTGAATAAAGAGCAGGTACCATCCCACCCTGAGCAAAAAAGCTGCTGTATCTTCTTGCTGAACTGTACTCTAGGAGGAATATTAGGATTCTCAAAGAAGACCCTCTATTCTCAGTGGTATCACTTAGGTCAAGAGCTGAAGTAACAGAATAACACAACTATGCACCAAAACAATGAAAACCAATGATGCCTTGGGCATATCTTGGGAAGATCTGAGTTGCCATTTGAGCTATGGAGGTTTGTAATTCTTTCTTATATCTGGAGGCCAGAGAGACTCACATTCCCTTTCCCCAAATTCTATCACCACAGCTCCCCACCCCAACCTGTTACTCAAGTTGTCTTAAAATCAAAATCTCCTGGCAGACTGTCTGTAAGGCCTGGCACGCATTTCCTCCTCACCTCTGCTTCTTGGCCTCTCTAGCTTCCTTCAGGCTTGGTTTGTGTACCACCGGCTATAAGAAGCCTTTCCTGATCTGATGCCTCTAATTGTTAAAGCCTTCTCTCTCCCTCCTCAAACTATCAGGTACATACTCATATGTGTACACATTGGGTACAGGGCTGTTCTTTGTTTTTTGTATCCCTAGTACCTAGCTAGCACAATGCCTTGAATATATAGGTGCTTAATGCTTGTTGGCTTCTATTACCATTTAAGAATTTCACAGCCTACATTCTTTCTGTTATCCAAATATGGAGCAACAACAACACACACACACACACACACACACACACACACACACACACACACACACACTCCCCACCTCACTGGAAAAGGCAAAATTATTATGCAACTTAATCCCCAATTCCAAAGGTGTTCTCACTGGTGATAATATTTTAAAGGGTCAGACACTTCAGCACTACCATTTCAAGCAACAGGGTGCTTTGTATTTCTAAAGCTATTTGGAGAAATAGATGAACTAAACCTGGCTAGGAAGGCTTTGTTTTTAAAAGCTCCCCCTACAGAAACTGCCTCAACTTCAGGTCTTGGAAGTGACAATTGTAGCTGTTCTGAAGGGGGAGTTTAAATGTACCCCAAGTCAAAATTACAACAGGGCACTTCCCCAGAATAGAAAATCCATTTTCTATTTCAAACAAGCTATTCCATGAACAGGTTCCAGTACCAGTAGCTAAAGATGGATTATATATTAGTGGTTTCTTTTCTTCAGACCTATTGATTGATGTATTTCAATAAGCAGAAACTCTCCTCTATGCAGTTCCCCAATCCCTAGGATAGGAGTTTTGATGACAATGCACAGAGGGTGGGTGAAATAATAATTACTGCTACTGATAATAACCATGTTACCTCATATTCAGATGGCCAACCCAGTTAGGCCAACCAATTTCATCCACAATAATTCTCCCTATGAAGGAGATAGGCCTCTAGGGCAGCTATCAATTTGGTCAACTCAATTATGTGCACATAGTGACAAATGCAATGTAGGTATATTCAATTTCTTTAAAATTCATTTTATTACAATATATAATAGGGAGGGTTAGGGAAAACAGAAAAAGAGATATAGAATACGAGGAGAGAACCAATTCACTAATGCTATTTCAGACTGCCCAATAGACAAGATAAACACATACTGCAGCTGACACCTAGGGGGATAATAATGGTAACTTCTAAATGTCAGGAAGGAAAGGGGAGCCAGAATGGGACTAGACTTTTACTATGGATCATCCCCAAGCATATGGGGAGAGCTAACTGAAAACAGATGCCCCCCCAACTCCCCTAAAACTTGGCTAGGTGATTACATATAGTGGGCCTCTATAATAAAATTTGGTGGTTTATTAAGTATATTTATTAGTTACTGCTCTTCATAGCGGAATAACGGCCAGCTATCTTCTGAGTAAATTTTGGTGGGCAAAAGAAGTAAACAGAAAGCACTGGCTACTCTGGAGCCCAGGTCATTATTTACAGAATTGGCAGATTTGAGGGAAATTATTTATAAAGCTAAGTGTTATACTTATTTTGGCAATATGGAAACTGAGGCATCAAATAGTGGTTTTAACCAGGATAAATTAGGACTAGAATCTAGGTCAAGTTACCTCCTAATCTAGCTTTGCCCATCATTAAAGATCCTGGAGGAGCATAAGAGTTAAGAGCTTCCAGATGGTGTAAATGCACTAGAACAGGGGTCGGCAACGTATGGCTCTTTCTGCAGGAGCCATAGTCAATTTTTTTTCAGGCGCTGTTACAGGAGCGCGCACTGTTACAGGAGCGTGCACTGTGAGCACTGTACGGGTTCTCACAAAATTATATTTTAAAAAATGTAGTGTTTATGGCTCTCACAGCCAAAAAGGTTGCTGACCCCTGCACTAGAATATAAAAAGGGGGTGGGAGGATAGATAGAATTCTACTCCTTAAATCTTCTATCTTGGGTCTACATTCCCCACTAGTAGCATTTTTGCCTTTTCTGAATTTGTCTTAATTTTCCTCTCTAGTCTGCCTAGTTTGGCCTTCTTCATACGAGACTGGGTTTCTAAAATAAAATAAGACACTAGGGCTAAGAAACTAAATTTTTTCTAAACTTTCAACATGACTGAAAGAAGGCATCCCATGCAGATGGATGGTAGCCAGAGGTAAATCCCCTTCTTTACATAATAACCTTTTTACAAGCTCAGATCTATCTTGTCAAGAACAGGACGGGGTGTGGGGCAGGAAGATAACTGCCCAGCCTGGAGTTAGTGTTACATCACTTGGAGATGGGAGACTGAAACACTAACACTAAGGACACTTAATTGTTCTTGAAACCCAGTCTCAGGCTCACCTGGTTTTTAAACAGATGGGTTTCAAAACCTTGTTTTAAAATGCTCATTTTAAAAGACAAGAAGTAAGAGAGTGCAAGGGGAGGCCCTGAAATTCTGAAACCTGCAGTACTGGTTTCCTACCAACCTGAGTTTGTTCTTTGAAGCCTGAAAAGGCAATGGGGCTCCGGCCAACAGCGCTCTCAACTTGGCTGGGGGGAGGGCGTGGGGAAGGCAGTTTCCAAATGAAGGGGGTTTCCTTCTAAAACAAATCCTACAGTCCTTTAGTAAACCATCTTTGCTGCTTCTCAAGACCAAACTATGAAAGTACTAATTTGAGCAGTCACTGGGTAGAAGCAATGGAATTCCCAATGTTTTAGGAAGTTCAGAAGGAAGGGGAAATTGTCTTCTTCCACCCCATGGCAGAGTAGGCACATGCTCAGAATGCCTGGCTACTAAGTTTCAAAGGCCCTGGCCTTTGCTGCTGCTTCCTCCTCCCTTTTCCCTTTCCTAAGATTAATGGACAAGTTATCACAACAGCTACTAGGCACACACTTTGAGAAAATCCTATCCTGCCATTTTGGAAGTTTTCCACTTCTGACTTCATTTTTAAAAAATCCAATGAACCTTCCTGATCAAGAAAAGGGGTGATCAGTTCAATATATAAGGAAACTTTACAAGAGTGCTAGCTATACAACTTGCTCCAAATCATCTGTCAAATTATAAGAGGCCTCTACTCTGTTTTCCCTCTAACATCACAGGGCATCAAGAATTTTAACTTGTGCAGATCAAGCAAAGAATCCAAGCACAGAAATCAACTCCCTCACCCCTCTCCCATATATCCACTATTCTCATTCCATTTAGATCTAGTTACTGACCACCACCTCCAAAGGATATACCAGAGGAAGCTGCATGAACTTTGTTCTTAAGATATGTCTGCAAAGACGTTTCCAAGTACCATACAGGCTGCTGTTTATTGGGTTCCAATTAAAATGACTAAGGTTCTAATATCTGCTGTTCCACTAATTTCCTAGGGCTCTGAATTTGGAGAAGCCAAAACATAACCAACAGGTTTCAAGTTCTATGGTTTGTCCTATAAAAGTAAGGAACATGAGTTAGTTTGGGCATTACTTTTCTCTTCTCTACTGGATTCTAGATGTAATTTTTACAACCAAGTCATCATCTTGATAGCAGATGGGATAACTTTCTTTTCCATTCTAAGATTTGATGGTCACTGCTGAACATGATCCAAAATAGACCAATTCTAAGTTCTCTACTTCAGACAACTTCTTAATTCCAACTGGCTAGTAGCAATACTACAGAAGGTTAGGGTATGAGGTATCAGAGCTGCTAATGCCTAGAGGATAGGGCCTACAGCTAGCTGTACAGCCCCTCATGTGCCATAAGTGTTCAATGATGCTCAATTGATGAGAATCTCCACTCACATCTGGAATGAATCAAATGCAAGGCAAATCACTTTCAACTTGAAGCCAATCACCTTGTGAAAGTGGATTTCTTTCATCCTTCCTAGCAGATTGCATTTGTGGAGCTAGTAAAAGCTTTGGGTATGGAAGAAAAATTGACTTATTACTATCTTCATTCTATATTGCTTCCAAAACACTCCCTCCAATTTCCTCCCATTCCCAGGTCCTCAACTCATCCTGTTCATGAGACACTTCTTTGCAGGCTGTGCTTTAAGAAAATGGAATGGGCAAATATTTGTCAGTGTATCAATGACAAAATCCACACCCTCCAGCCAGGATGCCAAGGGAGGAGAAAGAAACCAATGGGATGAGAGAAGAGAGTGCCATACCTAACTAAGTTCCACACACAACACAACAGCATGCAGGCACACACACTCAATGTGAAAATGAGGCAGCCACACTAGGCAGAGATCACTCAAGAATGAAAAACTTCTAGGCCAGGATCTACTTTGGAAGGGAAAACGGGAAGTTGAAGGAAAAACTTAGGGGGGGGGGGGGAGGTGAAAGCAGCTAAATTAACCTCCAGCCATTTGGATGGAATTAATTTAGGACTGTCCAGTGTCAGGAATGGGGAGGAAATGGTATAAAAGGAAGCTCAGATGAAGTGGTAGGCAAAAAAATGGCTGGGCCAAACTGGAGTTTGGAAAACCCACACACACGGCTCCAGGGTGTTTTAATTACCCGTCCCTCCCCCATGCAGGCATCAAATCCCAGACCAAGCAACCAGACCTCTCGCCATCACTCACCCCTCTTCCAACCCCACCGCCACCATCCAGTGACCACCTCCTCTGCACCCCAATCCTCCAACATCAATTCACCACGGAGTCACTCCCACCAACCTGGCTCCTCTGTCGTACTAAGTCCCCAGTGGTCACTCCCGTGGCCACTGCCCCCCCCCCACTCCGCGCGTCCTCTGCCCCCCCACCCCATCCCTCACGGGTCTCCCTCCCCCACTCCCGTCACGCGCGTCTACCCCAACGGCTCCCCTCAGACTCCGACCCTAGCCCCGGCCCCCCGGCCCGGGC
>NC_058133.1:198351393-198444129 GCF_016433145.1 Gracilinanus agilis
AGCCCCGCCGGGGCCCCCCGGCCCCTCCGCGCCCCGGCCCCCAGGCCCCGCCGCCTCTGCCGCCCGCTGCGGCCCCCGCCATCAACCCTCCCGACTTGGCCCCGCAGCGAGCCCCACACCGTCCCCCGCCCCCGCCGCCACAGCTTATCAGTCCTGTGGGGCGGGGACCGGCCCCCTCCAGTCCCGGGCTCTTATTGGCCCGTGCCCACCAGGCCCCGAACTCTGAGCCCAATCGCGACTCTCAGGTTCTTTGGTCATAAGTGATTGGGCGAGAAGCCCGTCCATCCTCACCCAGGACTCCTCCTTCCCTTCATATTGGCGCTCCTGGAAGGGGGCTGGTCTTTGGCTTCTACCAATGAAAGGATGCGAAGAGGGGGAGCGTCACGCCCAGCCCCAGGTAGTATGCTAATGAATTCTGTGACATCAAGTGATGAAAGGAGTGGGGGAGGGCAGGGTGGCCAGGTTCTAGTGACATCATGACGTCTTCACAGGCGAATCTTAGCTCAATGAAAGTTATGACATTAAATTGATTCCTAATTAAGAAATTCTTCAATTTCACCTAATGACATCATCTGAATCTGGGTTCCACTCTTCCCCAGTTCCTACATTCCAAGTGAGGTAGCCCAACCTAAAATTAAACATTAAAGAATCAGAATTTTAGAGTTTGGAAGAGGCTTTAGTAATTATCTGGTATATGCAGACCTGAAAAGTAATTTCTACCAGATTATACACCTCTGCCCTGGCAATTGGTTGTCCTTCCTCTGCTTTAAATCCTCTGAGGAGAGGAAATCTACTGTCTCCACAAGCAGTCCATTCCATTTTTGGACAGCTCTAATTATTAAGAAGTTTTCTTTTGCCTTTTTGAAATGTAGAGCCATTTCTCCTGGTTCTGCCTATTAGGGCCAAACAGAACAAGTCTGATCCCTCTTCTACATAGCCCATCTTAATAAACATACCAATCATGTTGCCCAGTTCCTTCAACCAATCCTCATATGGCATGGACTCAAAGCCCTGCATCATCTTGGTTGCCCTCCTGATTCTAGTCAGAGAAACTACTCCTGGATATGAGTGTACTGTGAGAATAGTTTGGTCCTTGCTTTCCCTCTCAGACTGCCAATTCTCTTTCAGAAGACAGAGAAACTTGTTTTCCTCTCTCCCTCTTTATCCTCACCAGATGTAGTAGAAGGCAATTTGTGGCAGAAGCACATTGCCTACTTCAAATGCTTACTTACCCAGGTGGCCTGGGAAGGCAAATCTTAGACCTCAGATTCCCAGGCAACCTCTTGTATCTCACCAAATGATTCTGCCACAAATGCCATTGACTATACCTTTGGGGTAGATATTGTCAGTAGAACCACTTTCCACTCAATGCTCCTCTCTCCTCTTCAACAATGATGATCTGTACTATTTGTGGCCATACTATCCAGTATATTTTCTGAGGGTGGGTTTATTATCCATCTGTGGATATTTATTGTCCACTTGTGGATTTAAAGTCCTAAAGAGCTGGTAAAAAGGAAGGATGAAACTGATCTCAGGTCATTTTTATAACACTGGGAGGGTAGGATCCTCTGGTTCAAGCTTATCCTCTCATAGTCTTGAGACCAGCCTTCCCCACTACCACTGACAAAGCATCATTGGATATACCTAGAGAGGTCCCCTTTAGATACTTTCAAATGAAAACCCACACTCAATAATCCTTACATTTCAATTGGGGAACTCGTCAAATTGACCCATTGATTCTCTGATCACCTCTCTAACATGAGGTTAATATTTGAGGCCAACAGCTTAAGTCAAGAAGCATTTATTAGCTAATTATAATGAATCAGACCCACTATGTGATAAGTAATAGGAATATAAAGAAGGTCTAAAAAAGCAATTCTTGCTTTCAAGGATCTTGCCATCTAACAGGAAAGAAAACATGCATGATAAATTAGAGATAATCTTGGAGGGAAGGCACTAGTAGAAAACTAAAAATTGGTTACAAGTTGTTTGTTTTTTAAACTCTTACCTTCTGTCTTTTCAGAATTTTATTATTAAGTATTTTTTCATGGTTACATGATTCATGTACTTTCTCTACTTTTTCCCCTTCCCCCTCCCAGAGCCAACAAGCAATTCCACTGGATTATACATGTATTATCACTCAATACCTATTTACATATTGATCATTTTTGTAATAATCTTTTAAAAACCAAAACCCCACATCCAATACCCCTATAAACAAGTGAAAAATCAAATGTTTTCCTTCTGCGTTTCTACTTCCATAGTTCTTTTTCTCAATGTGGATAGCATTCCTTCTCATAAATCCCTTGGGATTGTCCTGGATCATTGCATTGCTATCAGTAGCAAAGTTGATTACATATGATCATCCCACAATGTTTCAATCTCTGTGTACAATGTTTTCCTGGTTCTGCTCATTTTACTCTGCATCAATTCCTGAAAGTCTTTCCAACTCATATGGAAATCATGCAGTTTATCATTCCTTATAGCACAATAATATTCCATTACCATCATATACCACAATTTGTTCAGCCATTCCACTTTTGGATACCCTCTTATTTTCCAATTTTTTTGCCACCATAAAGAGTGTGGCTATGAATATTTTTGTACAAGTATTTTTCCTTATTATCTCTTTGGGTTTACAAACCTAGTGGTTTACCTTCTGTCTTAGAATCAATACTAAGTATCATTTCCAAAGCAGAAGAATGGTAAGGGCTAAGTAACTGGGGTTAAGTGACTTGCCCAGGGTCATACAAGTGGGAAGCATCTGAGATTAGATTTGAACCCAGAACTTCCCCTCTCCAGCTTGTCTCTCTATCCACTGAGCAACCTAGCTGCCCCTGAGTTAATTACAAGTTAAAAGCAATCATAGGATCATAGACTAAGAACTGGAAAAGGCCTTAGAGGTTACCTTGTCTAACTTCTTCATATTATAGATGAGGAAACTGAGGCAAGGGAGGTTAGGAGACACATTCAAGATCACACTAGCTGTAAGAGGCATAGTTTAGATTTGAATCTATATGACAGATCCAGTGACCTTTTCACTGCACCAGAGGAAAATCAGATATGACAGCATGAAGGCAGGCTCCCCACATTTGCCATGGAAGATATTGTAAAGGGTGTAGTCTAGTTTTTAATGGAGTTGAAGTGACTCTTTTAAGGTCTGTCATTTGGAAAATTTTTTAAACTGATCAAGAAAATGAAGAAATCTTTTCCCAAGAAAGATGAAACAGGGGCAACTGAGTGGCTCAGTGGATTGAGAGTCAAACCTAGAGATGGGAGGTCCTGGGTTCAAATCTGGCCTCAGACACTTCCTAGCTGTGTGACCCTGGGCAAGTCACTTAACCCTCATTGCCTAGCCCTTACCACTCTTCTGCCTTGGAGCCAATACACAGTATTGACTCCAAGACTGAACGTAAAGGTTTAAAAATAAAAAAAGAAAGAAAGAAAGATGAAACAGCCTCATAAAGGTAGTCAGGAATAGACTAGTTCATCTGACTTTCCCCTTAAACTCTTTAAAAATTTAAACTCAATTTTCTTTACCTTATTCTTATAGAGCTCCTTTATTCCAAACAGTACATATTTCATTGCTATTCTTTTATTTATCTTTGGGACAGCTCTGGGACATTCTAAAAATGGGGAAACATGTCTAGAGAAAGGTCAATTGAAGTTTATACATTCCCAGCCCAGGCTTCTATCCTTCAAGGCATCACATGTTTCTTTATACAACTTCCCTTTCACTATTACATTTGGGCTCCAAATAAATGCTAAGCCAGGGACAGAGGTGTTAGGTGACTTGCCTAAAGGAGTAAATGGTAAAGCTGAGACTTGAGCGTAGTTCCTTTGGTCCCAGATGCAGTACTCTTTTCCGCTGTACCCAAACTGCCTTCCTCAGTGGAAATAAATAGAACATTGATGTTTGATAAGCAGGCCTTGGTTTGGAGTTAGGAAACATAGGTGCAATCTGTGATTCCGCAGATAACTCACTGTAAGACCTTTGGATTATGGAAGATGGTAGAGTAGGGCATGAAGTTTCCTTGTCCTCCTGATACAAACCACAAACAACCAAATATAACTTCACAGTTTAAAAAAGCTAAAAGCAGCAAAAACAGATAGGAGTCTGGAGTGAAGCTGAAGAAACTGGGAAAACAAGGGAGAAAGGTTTCTTACTTCCCTGGCCTCAGTTCAACCACTGTAGGGCCTAGGGACAGGAACAGAGCAAACAAAGTTGAATCAACAAAGTAACCCATGAGTGTGGGATTAGCAACCTTACCTTGTTTTCTTATCCTCAGAGGTTGCATCTTCAAGGATACCACTGGAATCCTTAGGCAGAGGGTCCTGGAAGCAGCTGTGTCTGCTGTGGCCTGGGCTAGAGACACTCTACCCACAGCCCCTCTTGGAACCCCTCCCCCATTCAGGTCCATAGCTGGGGACTAAAAGAGTGGACCAAGGGACTTGGAAGCCAGAGGAATACAGACTGGATACCTACTCTGACCCAGGCTGTGAGAAGTAGAAAAGGAGGAATGAAGAAAGCATCAGTGAGTGTGGTTGCTAAGGGACTAGGGCCCTGTCAGCTATGGCCATTCCCAGGAGGGTAGAATCCCTGGTTGCTGCCACTGGGGAAGCTGGACTGGCTGTTTGGGAATTGCATTATTATCTGGGTATTTTGGATGGACATGTATGGATGGAAGACTCAAGATTGAGGTGAATGGAATGGAATGAGCTGAAATGTTAAGGGAATAAACCAGGAGGAGGCAGGGTGGGATGACTATCCCATAATTAAATCTATTGGCCTGGCCACTAAAAAATTTTAAAATAAAAAATTAGAATGAGCAAGCAAAGGACAAAGAACCCAACTATTAATAGCTACTATGGGGCCAGAAAAGATCTTGGCTCAAATTCAGAGGAAAGTGAAGTAAAAACACCTACTTCAAAAACAGCAAAGAAATACAGTAAATGGCCACAAGCTCTAAAAGGGTTTCTAGAAGAGCTTTAAAAAGGCTTCAAAATACTATTATGTTATAAGGAATGATAAACAGCTTGATTTCTATAAGAACTGGAAAGTCCTCCATGAACTGATGCAGAGTGAAATAAATAGAATCAGGAAAACATTATATACAATAACTGAAACATTGTGGGATGATCAAATGTAATTGACTTTGCTAATAAACCCAATGCAATGATCCAGGACAACTCTGAGGGACTTATGAGAAAGAACGTTATCCATCCCCAGAGAAAGAACAGTGGGAGTAGAAATCCAGAAGGAAACATCTGATTTATCACTTGTTTTTATGAATATACAATTTGGGGTTTAGGTTTTAAAAGATTACTCTATTATAAAAATGAATAATATGGAAATAGGATTTGAGTGGTAATATATATATATATAAACCCAGGAAAATTGCTTGGCAACTCTGGAAAGGGGCAGGGAAGAGGGGAGGGAGACAACAAGAATCATGTAACCATAGGGGAAAAATTAAAATTAAATAGTAAAATTTAATTTAATTTTTTAAAAAGACCTCAAAAAGCAAATGAGAGAGTTGAGGAAAAATTAGGGAAAAAATAAGAGCAATCCCAGAAAACTATAATAGAGCATCCAAATGGAAAAAAGAGATCCAGAAATTCACAGAAGAAAACAATGTATTAAGAATTAGAATTGGACAAGAGGAAGCTAATAATTTCCTAAGACAAAAAGAAATAATAAGGCAAAATCAAAAGAATGAAATTATAGAAGAGAATATGAAACATCTGATCACAAAAACAACTGACCTGGAAAATAGATCATGGAGAGGCAATATAAGAATAGCTCGGCTCTTAGAAAGTTACAATAAAATAAAAAGGTTAGCCACTGTATTCCAAGAAATCATCAAGGAAAACTGCCCAGAAATTCTAGAATCAGAGGGTAAAATAAAAATTGAAATAATTCATCAATCACCACCTCAAAAAGAACTAAAGATGAAAATGCACAGGAACATCATTGCTAAGATCCATAGCTACCAGTTAAGGAGAAAATACTATAAGCAACAAGAAAAAAATTTTAATACTGTGGAGCCACAGTCAGACTAACACAAGACTTAGTAGCTGCAACATTAAAAGAACAAAAGACATTGAACACAGCATTTTGTAGAATAAAAGAACTAGGTTCACAACCAAGAATAATATATACAGCAAAGCTGAACATAATCACAAAAGGTAAAAAATGGATATTCAATGAACTAAAGTAGTTTCAACTATTCCTTGGGAAAAAACAGAAAATTTGATCTGTAAGAAATATACATACATTATGAAAGACTAATCATAAAACAACTCAAAAGGTCAAATTATTTTAATCCTATATGGGAAAATGTCCTCAATGGGCCTGGGAATTACATTGTTACCTGGGTATTTTGAGAGGGGCATGTATGGATGAAATACTCAAGGTTGAGTTGAATGGAATGGAATGAGCCAAAATGGTAGGAGAATAGACCCGGAGGGGATCAGGTGTAATGTCTTATCTCATATGGAAGGAAAAGGAACCTATAAATGGAGGAATTTGCATGGAGAAGGGAGGAAGGGTGTGGAAGACTGGTAGTAAAAGAATCCTACTCTCATCAGATCTGGGATAAAGAGAGAACAACATACATAATTAGAAGAGTAAACATTTTCTGAATGTACACAGAAATAGCAGGAAGGAAGAGGGATGGCCTGAGGGAGGGACTGGGGAAGGGAGTACTTATCTAGATGTAGTGGAGATAAGGTGAGAGGATAGAGAGGGACTCTTAGGACAAAATAGGGGAAGAATTTTTAGGATCAAACTCATCTCAGGAAGTAGAAGGCATGGTTGTGGGGATAAAGGGATCTTTTTCTTTCTTTTTTTTTTAGTTCATTTATTTAATAATTAATTTTGACTTTTCCCATAGTTACATTAATCATGTTCTTTCCCTCCCCTCCTCCCACCCTGCTCCCATAGCCAATGAGCACTTCCACTGGGTTTTACATGTGTCATTGATCAAGACCCATTTCCATATTATTAAAATTTGTACTTGGGTGTTTAGAGTCTACATCCCCAATCATATCCCCACTGAACCATGTGATCAAGCAGTTTTTTTCTTCTGTGTTTTTACTCCCACAGTTCTTTTTCTGAATGTGGATAGTGTTCTTTTTCATAAGTCCCTCAGAATTGTCCTAGATCAATTGTCCTAGATGATGCTAGTAGAGAAGTCTATTATAGTCAATTGTGCCACAGTGTATCCATCTCTGTGTATAATGTTCTTCTGGTTCTGCTCCTTTCACTCTGTATCAATTCCTGGAGGTTATTCTAGTTCACATGGAATTCCTCCAGTTCATTATTCCTTTTAGTATTCCATCACCAAGAGATACCACAATTTGTTCAGCTATTCCTCAATCAAAGGGCATCCCCTCATTTTCTAATTTTTTGCCACCACAAAGAGCACAGCTATAAATATTTTTGTACAAGTCTTTTTCCTTATTATCTCATATAAACCCAGCAGTAGTATGGGTGGATCAAAGGGCAAGCAGTCTTTTAATGCCCTTTGGGCATAGTTCCAAATTGCCTTCCAGAATGACTAGATCAATTCATAACTCCACCAGCAATGCATTAATGTCCCAACTTTGCCACATCCCCTCCAACATTTTTTACTTTCCTTTGCTGACATATTAACCAATCTGCTAGGTGTGAGGTGGTACCTCAGAGTTCTTTTGATTTGCATTTCTCTAATTATAAGAGATTTAGAACACTTTCTCATGTGCTTATTGATAGTTTTGATTTCTTTTATCTGAAAATTGCCTATTCATGTCCCTTGCCCATCTATCAATTGGGGAATGGCTTGAATTTTTGTACAATTGATTCAGCTCCTAATAAATTTGAGTAATTAGACCTTTGTCAGAGGATTTTGTTATAAAGATTTTTTCCCAATTTGTTGCTTCCCTTCTAATTTTGGTTGTATTGGTTTTGTTTGTACAACCCCTTTTTAATTTAATATCATCAAAAGTATTTATTTTACATTTTGTAATATTCTCTAACTCTTGATTGGTCTTAAAATTTTTCCTTTTCCATAGATGATAAAAGGATTTTTGAAAGGTGGATAAAACAAGAATGAAAAGATAAAGGGATGGCAGACTTTTTAAAAGGTTAGCCATTTTGGAACCAGGAGGGCAAAGGCGGGATTTTGGGGAAGGGTATGAACTGGAGAGACATAAATCAAAGGAAATTGAACATTTGAGAAAGGATACAGTGGAAAGAAAGGAAGAGAGGGACAAATAATGAGGAGAAACAGAGTAGATGGAAATACACAGCTAGTAACTATGACATTGAGTGTAATGGGATAAATTCACCCTTGCAAAGAAAATGGATAACAAATAAGATAAAAAACTAGAATCTGACAATGTGTTATTTACAAGAAACACACTGAAAATGAGAGACACACCTAGAGTAAAGGTGAGGGTCTGGAGCAGAATATACTAAGCCTCAGCTGATCCAGAGAAGGCAGGAGTAATAGTTGTGATCTGACAGAGTTGGGGCTAAAATGGATATAATTAGAATGGATGAACAGGATAACTATATTATTTGGGGGGATGAGTACTATGGATAATGAAACATTATCAATATGGGACCCGTATGCAGAAAGTGCTATAGCTTTCAGATTTTCAAAGGAAAAATTAAATGAGATATAGGTGGAAATAGATAATAATAATAGCAGAGGATTTTAATTTTCCCCTTTCAGAACTAGATAAAGCTAGCCAAAAAATAAATAAGAAAAGAGTTAAGAAGATGACTAGAACCTTAGATAAGTTAAATAAGATAGATATCTGGAGAGCCCACACATACCTAAAGTAGTAGATCTAAGCCTGAGCATGTACATAATCCAAACATAGTTTCTGGTGGAACAACAGTGGCTTAAAGAGCATAAATATTATGCAAAATTCTCCTTCAACAGTCATCATACTATGGAGATATTCCTGCATTCCAGAGGGGTTATGATATTGAAACAAAAGTTCCACTGGGTATGACCAAGATGGCAAGACTTGGTTTTGTAAACAGTATGGTCTTGGCAACAGATTGTGACTGCTGCTTAAGGACCAATCTAGTTAACCATGGTCCTGGTAATTTATGTTAACAGAACCAGATAGGCTAAAGTGATCAAATTAAATATTGATAGGAATATGGAGAACCATGCCCAAAATTACACAGCTAGAGCAGCTATAAATTGATTTTTAAGGAAACAAGATGGAAATTTACATTAAGAGCTATAAAGCTATTCACATACATTGACCTAGGGATTCCATTGACTAAGATTATGCCCTAAGGCATTATTGAGAGGGTAAAAAGCTGTGTATGTATGAAACTATACATAGAAGCTTTGTAATGATGAAATAAATGAGAACACAGATGCAATGAATGGGAGAAATGGCTGAATATATTATGACATTTAAATGTAATATATTGTATTATGTTATTAGAAATGACAAATATTGGAAATTTCAAGAAAATAAAGGAAACATGTGGAGAGAAAAAAGAGAATAAGAATAATACATAGTATACATTTAAAAAAATAACAGCCATAAAATCAAGAGAAAAAAGTATCCAAGTAAAACAAATCCAAAGGGAACTCAAAAACTGAGAATGTTTATTTAACACACATGTATAATTTACGTATGTTTAAACAAATTGTAAGCGATGCGTAATTTGTTGTTTTGCAACTAATTTTCTTTTACACGCTTGTCTAGTTAAATGTTTTTTGGTAATGGTGGAATTTATTAAGTATACAATAAAAAAATTACCTTGGTCATCGTATCACTTCCCTAAACTTCAGTTTCTCCATCTTAAAGTGACCAGAACCTTCATCTACTCCAGAGAGTTTGCTAAGGAAAATAACAAGAAATAACATTGACAAAGCAGTACAAAATAAAGAAAACATTAGATAGATTCATGAAAGAATCCTAGACTTCTGCTCTGGAAGGAAATCTCCCTGACTGACGGCTATCATGGAAGAATTGGATCATGTCCAAATTGACATGGTTTCTCTTGATAAACCAAGGAGTTGGCAAAGAACACAACTCTACCCCAGATGGAGGAGCAAGGAAGCAGGCATAAAGGATAGGGGAGAAGAGGCCTCTCCCTCCTAGGTATCAAACCTAGCCAGATGCTCTTTATTTTCTTCTCTTGCCCCATGTATGGGTATGATGAAAGGATGACAGGGTTATGTTAATAACAAGCACCATCTTCTTTCTTCATTGATGGGGGCTCTGTTTTGTAGAGTTAATGCTAAAGGCTCAAGAAAGGGAATCATATATCATTCTGACAGGAAAGTCATCTATCACTATTTTCATCCCCATTTTTGTGGTCCCATCATCATCACCACTATCATTAACCTTGTCAATTTTCACAAGTCATAAGGCCCTTATCTGAATATAGCACTAAGCTAGTTGTTGTCCATAATGAATAACAGAGAACCAATTCCTACCCATTGAGGTCTTTGAGTCTGAGAGACACAGAAACAAGAATGGAAATGGAAGCACAAAGAGCTGAGCAATAAACCTATAGCATATCAATAGTCATTTTGATCTACATCTCATCTACTTTGCATATCTTGTATATAGTAAAATGTCCAAATCCCAGGAGTATGCCCCTTTCTCTCCTCTGACTCTTGCCACCACTCTAGTGCAAGCCCTCATCATCTCACACTTTGATTACAGCAAAAGCCAGATGGCAGATCTGTCTTTCTTAAATCTCTCCCCACTCTGATCCATTCTCCATTCAAGTACTAAAGTGATTTTCCTAAAACACAGGTCTAATCACATCTCACACACACACACACACACACACACACACACACACACACACACTCCAGACATATACACATTACTCAATAAACTTCTATTGCCTCCAGGAGAAAATAGCAAAATCTGTTTGACACTCAAAGCCCTTCATAACCTAGCCCTCTCCAATCTTTCTAGCCTTCTTACACTTTATCCTCCTTTCCCCCAGACATTCTTTGATTCAGTGACATTGGCTTTTCCAGGCAAAAGTACTCCATCTGAGTATTTTCTCTGGCTGTCCCCCACACCTGGAATACTATCCTTCCTTTGCTCCAGTTAATGACCCCTCTGGCTTCCTTTAAGTCCCTGATAAAATCCCACCTTCTACAGGAAGCCTGCCCTAGTCCCTCTTAATTCTAGTTTCAATTATTTCCTATGTTTCCTGGGTATAGTTTGTTTCATAGATACTTTATTTATTTACATGTTGTTAACTCTATTAGATTTTAAGGTTCTACGGGGCAGGGACTGACTTTTGCATCTTTTTTGTATCCATTCTATATGGCACATAGTAGATTTTTAATAAATATTTATTAATTGCTTTCTCCTTTCCTACTGGGATTCTAGGTTAACTCTTCTTGTTAAGCATCTTTTTATATTTAAAAAATGTAAGTTATAGGTAATATGACATCAATTGAGGGCTGGACTTGGAGTCAGGAAGACATGGGAACAAGTTCTATCTCTAATACTTTCTAGCTACAGAACCACAAGCAAGTAACTTAACCTCTCAGAGCCTCAACTTCCTCATCTGAAAAATGGAAATATCAAACATACCTTTGCATCTCTAAAATATACCCGAGTTGTTTAAAAGCTCAAATTAGATAGAAAATGTAAAGCTCTTTGTTTTCTATGTACATGCCAGCTATCTTGTAAATTCGGTAGCATATAAGTCTGAGTCATGGGTACAGATACTGCTTAGATTGTCCCTGAAAGCTTAGTCTTGCACACCAAAAGGCTTCCAGAGAATAACCCAGAAGTGACCAGCAAAGACAATGAGTATGGCACTGGAAACAGTAATGGAGGTTTAGGGTTCTAGCAGAATGTAAGCTCCTTGAGGGCAAGGACTGATTTGTTTTTATCTTAGTGTCCTCAAGGACCAGTATAGTGTCTTGCACATAGTAGATGTTTAATGAATGCTTGTTGAAATGAATGGGTGGAGGAGCCAAGATGGAGGTATCACAGTAAGATCTTATAATTATTTCCTTTCAGCCCCTGGATTGAGATGGTTGTGATCAAAGTAACAAAAAGCAGCTTTTTGTTATATTGGTATACTGGATATTCCTTTCAGGTCGTATCCAGGGCCCTTTTGTGTTAGCTTCCACCTTATTAGAATCAGTAAGCAGTCTCACATCCTTGTTTGTATCTACCCCACTGCCCAAATTCCAACTTCAGCAAAGGATAAAGAAACTGATTCTATTTGGTCAGTTCTTTATCCCACGGATTAACTATGAATTTCCTAGTGAATCCCCAAGTGTCTAAACTTTTCCTAGTGAATCCCCAAGTGTCTAAACTAAATTAACTATGAATTTCATAGTGAATCCCCAAGTGTTTGTCAAGTATGTGAGGCTTTTCCTGGCTACCTCTGAACCCCATAATTCTTTTTTTTAATTTTTATTTTGAATATTTTCTCATAGTTACATGTTTCATATTCTTTCCCTCTCCCCCAAGCCCCCCCAACTCCCCTTAAGCCAATGCACAATTCCACTGGGCTTTACATGTATCATTGATTAAGACTTAATTCCATATTATTGATAATTGGACTAGAGTTATCGTTTAGTGTCTACATCCCCAATAATATCCCCATCAGCCCATGCTGAATCCCATAATTCTTAAATAAAATGGAGGAGAAAGTGAAGAACCTTTCTCTACTCTTTGCTTTCCCCAGCCTTTCTCTTTCACATAGTCGCTGTCTGAAATGCTAGGCTCTGCTCCTCAGGGAATGAAATCCTGAGGAAATGGGGTCAGAGCTGAAGGAGCTGAGCATTGAACAGAAATGAGAGATCCATGGAATAAATGAGGTTAAGAGAACAGCATCTCCTACAACTCTAGACTGGTAGGTTATTGCTCCCCAAGCTGCTTCCTTCAACTCCCAAGGTAGCCAGATGACGTGCACTAGGTGGGACAGTTCTGAATTTGGATCTGCAGTTCTTTTTGATATCTATATACCCCCACTGACATATTTTTCACTATGCTTCTCACTGGGCTCTGATCCGTTCCATCTTCCAAATTTCCTCTCCCTCCCTCCCTCTTTCTTTCTCTCTCTCTTCCTTTCCTCCACCCCCCCCTCAATCTTCCAACCTCCCCTCTTGCTCCCCCCACTTCCTTTCTATTGTCAGGCTCCATGTCTCTCATTCCTTCCCTCTTCTCATTGTCTTTCTTAACTTGCTAAACTATAGCCCTTTTAAAATTAGTAGTTCTTAGGCTAGAGAGAGAAAAAGATGGGGCAATAAGCCCAATAAAAGAAAATGACTTGTCCTGCTCAGTTCAGTCAATGTGAACCCAGAGCCTCTGGGGACAACTAGGGCCATGAAATGGACTTTAAGATCCCCTGACCTAAGGCACAGGAGCAAAAATTCATTACATATTCTCTTGCAATCATTTCCTCTCTGCCTTTGTATATGCCTGTCATTCTGTATGCAATATCTTCTTCCCATTCTTTTCCTTGTCTTTGCCCATGTAGCACAAGCTCTGAGACTAATTTCTTGCCCTTCCATTTCAATTCCAGCTGGGTCCCCAGACAGTATCTTATCTCAAGGCTCTAGCTTTATCTCTGAGGGGTTAGGGGCATATTCCTTCCTTCCTTCCTTCCTTTTTATACCTTTACTTTCTGTCTTAGAAGTAATTAGTATCCATTTTAAGGCAGAAGGGTATAAAGGCTAGGCACACAGCTAGGAAGTGTCTAAAGCCAAATTTGAACCCAGGACCTCCCATCTCCAGGCCTAGCTCTCAATCCACTGAGCCATCTAGCTGCCTCAGGAGTATATTTCTAATGTTTATGAGTCCCCACTGGTGTCCTTCTGGTCACAATTATCAGTGACATCAATCAGTCAAGAAGATTGGCTTTTAGAATATTGTAGTAAAGTTGGTCAACTCCCCACCCTCAAGGTCTTTGATATTACTCTTTCACAGGCATGTATGGAGGCCGGGGGTGGGGGTGGGGGGGTGGAAACAAGGATATGAGCTCAAGTTTAGAGACCACATGAAGCAAAGTGGTAACTCACAGGAAGTTTCTAGAAATCCTTTTGCTAGAATCCTCAAGATATTCTTAAATATTATGTAGCTTTTTCTGCTGTACTCTTTGCATAGTCCAGAATTTGCTTTCCTCATCACATCTCTATCCTTGGCTCCCCATGCAGACAGTGCTCTTAGCTGTTCCAGAAACACTGCTGGGACACAAAGAGAAAAGAACAAATTCTCTGGATCCTTTGAAGTTTAAGATAGGTGAAAGCAAAGGGGAGCCAAGTCCTTCAGACAATCAGAAAAGATTTTCTGTCCACTAAAAAATAATACCAATGTATTCTCATTGGATATATATGCCAGGGCTTGGCATTGTATCATTTCCTTTAAGTGGGGTGGGGGTTATTATCTAAGCTGAAACACCCCGCCCTTACACCTATCATGAATTCAAGAGCCAATTCAAAAGTTACTTCTTGCTGGAAGCTTTTCCAAATGAACTCTACACAACTCTGAACCTTTCTTTGGTATTGCCATACTTAGTTCAACATCTCCCCACTACCACATATACACTCATTTTATAGTTGACAAAACTGAGGCCCAGAAAGTAAAGTGATTGGCACAGCTTCAAAACTGGTTTTACCCTCTACAGTATGTAGTGTTGTCATTGTTGAGGCAACTAGGTGCCACAGTCTGCAGACTCATCTTGTTAGGTTTGAATCTAACCTCAGAAAGTTAGTACACAGAAAGCCGTGCAACTCTGTTGGCCTCAGTTTTCTCACCTGCAAAATGAGCTGGAGAAGGAAATGGCAAACCACTCCAGGACCTTTGCCAAGAAAACACCAAATGGGGTCATGAAAAGTCTGTCGCACCTGAACAACAACAGTGAATTGTCGTTCTCAAGTTATATTAACTAGAATTCTGGACTTGGAAGACTGAAGATTTCTGAGTTCCCACCCCAGCATTAACTACTGTATAACTGAGCAATCATTCATCCATTTCCTCCTCTATAAAATGGGGATGGTGCCTACACTACATGATTGCTCTGAAGGTTAACTGAGATAAAGTACATAAGGCACTTCATGAGAACCAGCTATCATCATAATCTCCCCAACTTTTTCAGTATAGGAAGGACCATGACTACCACTCAATTTTTCATATTTCCCAGGTACCTTGTGGGCAACTCTGCACAGAGCAGTTATTGACTTGATGTGATTTATCTTAACTTACAGCCTTTTTCTCCAACTGACATTTCTGTTTTGTTCTGGAAGCAGAAGCCAAAATCCTTATTGGCTGCTCTGAGAATTTTTTTTTTAAAGAAAGAAAAGAAAAAAAAAAAGAAAAATATTTACTCAAGAAAGAATCCTCTTCCAACCTTCAACCCTTCACCCAAATAGGCAGAGGAAGGAGTCATGTTCTTTGGCTTTCTCTTATTCAAGATGACTTCTGGTCAACAAGATGGATTATGGAAGCAAAATTGGCTCTATGGAAAGTTCTCTGAGGACAGGGCTGGCCCTCTTCCTCCTCCTTGGTGGCTTTGTGGTACTTAGAGTTGTGGCCTTTCTGCAGCAAATGATTTCTAAGACTATGTGTGGCTGAGGTTAGTTAATATACTCATTTCTATTAGCTCTCCATGTGGTTCTGAGCTTAAAGGAGCTGGGTAATAGTGTGGGAAGGACAGAGCTTGTGTAGCAGCTTCCTTAGGATGCTACCAGTCAGCATCTGAATCCACATGGGACCATATTTTTTTTTTATTTTTTTTGCATTTTAAATTTTATTTTTTAGAAAAATTTTCCATGGATACATGATTTATGTTCTTACTTTCCCCTTCACCCCCCCCCAACCCTCCCCCTCATAGCCAACACACATTTCTACTAGTTTTAACATGTGTCATCGATTGAGACCTATTTCCATATTATTGATAGTTGCATTGGTGTGGTCGTTTCGAGTCTACATCCCCAATCATGTCTGCATCAACCCCACATGAGACCATATTCAGAAAACTACTAGGGCATAATTGAGGCAGCTCAGTTTTACAGTCTATAGAATGTAGAACTTGGAGTCAGAATAACCTGATTTCAAATCCTACCACAAATATTTATTTGCTGTGTGACCTGAGACAAGTCACTTAATCTCCCTAAGCCTCAATTTTTTTATCTGCAAAATATAGATGATAATACCTGCCTCCCAGAATCATTGTAAGGATCAGATGAGACAATATACAGAAGATGCTTTGCAAATCTTGAAGTGCTATATAAACGCCTTAGTTATTATTATTATTATACCTTTGTGGAATGATCTACATTTTTCTAGGGTAGGAATACTGAGACTTTATCTCAGGGAACCAAAATTTAGAGAGCCCTGCTTCTCTCACACCTACTGTGCCCCACATTATAATTCTACATGATCCTTGCACCATTGCCCCTTGCCTCTGTCCTTTGCATCTGAAGCATGATTTCTTCCTGCATGTGCTCTTATTGGAGTCATAGGCTGACATCCCCAACATTGTACTGGAGGATAGAAGAATCCAACTACTCCCACATATTTTCCAATGCCAAAAGTGCCCCCTTTTATGTTCTTTTGATATTTGGAGGGTCCAAGCTCATAAGCAGCACCTCCTCAAGTATGACTATTTGAGTTAGGGTGTTTCCCTGGAAAGCTGTCTATCTACCCTCAAGTTGTTGGTTTTTTTAAAAAAACCCTCATCTGTCTTAAAATCGCTATTAAGTGTCAATTCTAATGCAGAAGTGTGGCAAGGCCTGGGCATTTGAAGTTAAGTGACTTGCCCAGGGTCACCCAGCTAGGAAGTGTCTGAGGCTCAATTTGTATTTATTAATTGCCTACTATATTCCAGGCAGTATGCTAGACCCTGGAGATAAAAGTTCAAGCATTTATTAAACAACCACTATATGTCAGACATTGTGCTGAGCAAAAGATAGAAGATAGGCAAAAACATTCTCTGCTCTCAAAGAGCTTTAACTGATGGAGAATACAATAGACAAACAACTATGCCACCTGCCTCCTTGCTGTTCCTCCCATGAGACACTTCATCTCCCCACTCTTGACATTGTCATAGGCTGGCCCGTGTCTAGACTGATCTCCCACCATCTTTGCCCCTTGGGTTCCCTGACTTCCTTCAAGTCCCAGCTGCAATCTCACCTTCTACTGGAAGTCTTTCCTAATCTCCCTTAATTAGAATATCTTCCTTTTGTCAGTTATTTGCTATGTATCTCTAAAAACAAAGTTGAGCTGATTCTATCTTGAATTTGGGGTTATGTAGTTTATTTGTAGATAGTTATTTGCATGTTTCTCCCCTCTTAGACTGTGGCCTTCTCAGGAGCAGGTACTGTGGGGGGCAGCTGGGTAGCTAGGTGGATAGAAAGCCAGGCCTAGAGAGGTGAAGTCCTGGGTTCCAATGTGACCTCAGACACTTCCTAGCCATGTGACCCTGGGCAAGTCACTTAACACTCACTGCCTAGCCCCTACTACTCTTCTGCCTTGGCACCAATACATAATACTGATTCTAAGACAGGAGGTGAGGGTGTTTAAAAAAAAAAAAAGAGCAGATACTCTGATTTCCTTTTCTTTGTATACTAAGTGGCATGTAATAGATATTTAATAAATAGTTATTAACTGACTGGAAAAATGAATGTGTTCAGTTGGAGATAATCAGTAGAGGGAAGCATTAAGGAGAATCAGGAAAAGCTTTACTTGAAGAAGTTAAGATCTTAGCTGAGACTTGAAGGAAGCCAATGAAAGCCAAGAATAAATGTGAGGAGGGAAAGAAGTCCAGGCAAGGGGGCTGGCCAGAGAAAACACAGAAGAATCAAGTGATAAAATATCTCACTGTGGCAATACCAAAGAGGCCAGAATCTCTGGTAAGTAAGATGAAAACTGGAAAAGCCAGGAAAAGGTCATGCTATGAAGAGCTTTAAAATCCAAAAGATTTTTGATATTGATTCTGGAGGCAATGGAGAGTCACTTGAATTTATTGAATGGGAATTGATATGGTCCTGGCTTTAGACAAATCAGTTTGAAAGCTGAGTAGAAGATGGATTAGAGCAGTGATGGTGAAGCTTTTAAAGACTGAGTGTCCAAACTGTACCCTCATGCTACATGTGAGCTGCCTCCTTACCCTAGACAGGGGAGTGAGGAAGTAATCCCATTGGGCTGCTGAGCAGAGGGATGGGAGATGGTGAAATGTTCTCAGGCACATAGGGAGAGGGAGAGAGGAGCAGCGCCCTCCAGCATGCATGCCATAGGTTCACCACCATGGGTCTAGGTTATTATGAGTCTTAAAGGAGGGATGTCTTACAAAGAATGAAAGGATCCCTACTTGCAATGAGCTCATTTTCCAATGGGAAATGGTGGGTATATTTGCAGTCTAAGGTGGGATTCTCAAGGCCTTTCAGTTACCCCAGGTAAAATCTTCTCCCCCATTATCACTTTATCCCCACATTTTGTGGTAACTGTAGCACTAGAATTATTGGTAATGGCTACAAGTGCAGTCATGTCCTGATTCCTTTCATTCTCCTGACATCAAAGGAGCTCTTAACCAGTGCCCTGACCTCATGGAAATGGTGATCAGTGTGCTGGGTCAGGATTAAATAGAAACCCTGGCAAATTAGTTGAGCATATGACCAGAAATCTGTGTATCTCTAAGAATAAGGCTGAACTGATTATATCTTGAATTTGTGGTAGGGCTGGATTCTTTCTTACAATACCCAGTTAGCCCCCATCACCACTTAAATCATTATTTATATAAAAAAAAGGGGGATTGGATTGACCCTGTGGCTATACTAGGACAGCACAGAGAAAGGAATAGAGGCAGTCACACTGTAGTTTGAAGGATAGCCACTTATTCCTCTCTCCCATCATATTGCTCCTGGCACCTCTGCCGCTGTAGTCTCCTCAATTCCCTCCATGTCCTGTAGCTTTATTTTCCTGAACATTTATTTCCATGTATCCGCCAAATATTTAAGACCCTACTGTGTTCAGAGCCCTGTTTCTAGGCACCAAGGAAGCTTAGATAGGGCAAGTTCTTTGCTTTTTTGGAATCTATGACCTAGTAGTCAGCTTTGGTTGTTGTTTTTCTTTTGTCTACAAAGAAGGGGTCATGGATTATAGATTTAGAGACCTTAAAAGTCATCTAGTCCAACCCCCTTACTTTATAAATGAGTAAACTTTGGTCTAAAGAGGTTAGGTGATTTGTTCGATGTCACACAGCCTTTGTACTGGCCACCCTGATCCCTGGCATGGACTCCCTCTTCACCTCCAGCTAAGAGAGTTTTTCATTTCCTTCAAGACACAGCTCAAGGATTACTTTCTTTATGAAGCCTTTACTGATTTCCTTCAACTGCTAGTATCTTTTCTCCCAAACAACATTGTATTTAACCTCTTGGTATTTATTTATATTTATTCTTCATGTACTTCTATGCCCCATCCCCTCTTTTCTTGAGTATGTAAGGGATTGGTTTCATTCCATCCTTCATATTTGTGTCCCCTAGTACCTGACATATAATAATTACTCAATAAATGTGTTGTTGTTGATTAATAAGTAAAAGGACTAAGATTCAAACCTAGGTCTTCTGAGTCTGATTTCAGCAGTTTGTACTACAGACAATATTCCGTTGTACCACACTTATCTTCATCCCACTCCCCACCCCCCCAAAAAATGGTTAATAAAAGAACTCCAAAGGTGTGTCTGCTGACAAATCTGTCCCTGCTGTCAGCACAGAATGATCCTTGGAACTATGTAAGACCCACTTACTCCTGAAGGTAAGAATCAGAATCACTCCTTAGAACTCTGACTCTTGGCTACACCCCATGCACAGTCCCTTTTCCAAGGTTATAAGTAAAGTCTTAGACTCTCAGAATTTACAAAAGTCAGAGCAGACCTCAGAGACCAACTAGTTCAACTCCCTTGTTTTACAGATAAGAGAACTTTGGCGACTTCTCTAAGGTCATATACCTTATTAACCATCCTCTGGGAAGCTATTACCTTTGAGGAGGGACTTAGGACAGAGGGAAAATTGATATAGAATATAGAGGAGTGTTGTTCTTTAAGAAACCCTGCCAGGGTCAGGGAGCCAGGGACCACTTAAGCAGCCTCTGTTCCGTGCCAGGTAGAGTAAGAGAGCATTTTGTCTGTTGTCTGGAAGGAATTTATCAGAGGCAAAATTAGCTAAGGGAGAAGACACAGAATTAGGTGGAAGGGGGTGGGTGACGATCCTCTGAAAGGAAAATTATGTTTTAATTCCAAACTTGACACCCTTTTCTGCTTAATACAGTGACCGACTACCCTTCTTTCTGCTCTGGCCTCACCCTGTCTTAAGGTCTCCTTCCTCCCTGACTCCCAGGATAGGGATCTAGTGGGGGTGGGGAGATGGCAGGGAGGAAATGACAGTAAAAGGGGAAAGTTCTGCCCTGCTTAGTCTGAGGATAGGGAGTTGGGGGGGTGGAGTGGGGAGCTTTGCACTGACTAGCTGGACTGTGCTCTCTACTGCCAAGAAATACTGGCCCCATCACACACCCAGTCTGCCAGCTCCTCACTGGAAAGACTGACTGCTGGGTTTGGTTGGTAATTGTTGGGCACTCCTGTCTGCCGCCTGCTCTCTCCCTTCTCTTCTTTTCTGTAACTTTTAGGCCCTTTCCCCTGCAGGAACCCCCCAAGGGTAGGGTTAAAGGAATAAAATGCCTACTTCATCCTCTAAGATTTCAATCCCCATCCAGACTTCCCATTACTGGACATGCAGTCATTCCTAAGGCCGATGGAAATGGGAGAAGGAACTCCTTGGCTATGTTCCCAGGGACCCTCCACCCACTTGGCAGCAGGGAAAATGTCCATTGTCTGAACACCATGAAGCTTTCAGACCCAGCTTGTAGACAGAACTTAGCCCTCATTCTATTTGAGCCTTAGATAGAGATTGAGGCTCTGGGGTCCCAACTAATGTGATCTTAGACATAGCTTTGGGCCTCCATTTTCTTATCTATAAAATGAGAGAGTTGGATTTGTTGACTACTAAGATCTCTTCCATCTCGAAATCCTCTGATTCTTCTCTCCTGTGGGACAGAACACTGGGCTAAGGTGAAATCAAACAAATAAAGCACTTCTGCCCCTTGCTTCTGAACATATGACCCCTTAACCCCTACTTTATTGAGATAATTGAAGTTGTCTCTTGGGAGCTCTTCATTTTTGCAACACCATACCTCAAAATCCATCTGAATAAAGATTCCTTGTAACCTTTCTTTCCTTCTGTAACTGAGAGATGACCTAACTCTTTTCTTACTCTTTTTTTAAAACCCTTAACTTCTGTGTGTAGGTGGAAGAGTGGTAAGGGTGGGCAATGGGGGTCAAGTGACTTGCCCAGGGTCACCCAGCTGGGAAGTGTCTGAGGCCGGATTTGAACCTAGGACCTCCCGTCTCTAGGCCTGGCTCTCAATCCACTGAGCTACTCAGTTGCCCCCGACCTAACTCTTTTCTGAGGCTAAACTCCCTACTTACATCTTTGTTCTCTTTCTCTTCTTCCTGTTTTGTGGACATGTTTCATGATTATTCTAGATCTCCCTCATGTTCAAAACTAAAATCCAGTGACAACTTTTCCTGCTGGATATCCCTAACTGGATATTCTATTGGTTTCTCAAACTCAACATGTTCCAAACAAATTTCTTTATTTCCCCCTGAAAACCTACCTTCTTTTTTTTTTAATATTAAAAAAAATTTTCCCCATGGTTACATGATTCATGTTGCCCCCCTCCCAGAGCTGACAAGCAATTCTACTGGGTTATACATTTTTATCACTCAATACCTATTTCCATAGTATTCATTTTTGTAAAAGAGTAATATTTTAAAATCCAAAGTCCAAATCATATACCTATAAAAACAAGTGACAAGTCATATTTTTCTTTTGCATTTCTACTCCAATAATTCTTTCTCTAGCTGTGGATAGCATCCTTTCTCCTAAGTGTCTCAGAATTATCCTGGATCATTGGATTGCTATTAGTAGCAAAGTATTACATTTGATTGTCCCACAATGTTTCAGTTACTGTTTTCTCCTGGTTCTGTTTATTACACTCCGCATCAGTTCATGAAGGTCTTTTCAGTTCTTAAAAGAAATGAAGTGGTTCATCATTCCTTATAGCACAATAGTATTCCATCACCCTGATGGTGATTATATATCACATTTTGTTCAATTTGTTCAGCCGTTCCCAGTCAAGAGACATCCCCTCATTTTCCAATTTTTTGACATCATAAAAAGCGCAGCTATAAATATTTTTGTACAAACAGGTCCATCTCCATTTTTATCTTTGGGATACAAAGCTAGTAGTGGTATTGCTGGATCAAAGGGCATACATTCCTAGGAGTCATTCTTGACTCTTCCCTCTCCCTCACTTCCTCCCATAGCCAATCAATTCCTAAGTCTTGAAGATTCTGCTTCCATATCTTGCAAACCTATCTTTATTTCACCACTCACATGCTAGTTCTTTTGTTACACATCACTTCTCACCTATTGCAGACATCTTTCTTTTTAACCCCTTACATCCATCTTAGAATCAGTACTGTTTTATGGGTTCTGAGACGGAAGAATGATAAGGGCTAGGCAATGTGGGTTAAGTGACTTGTCCATGATAACATAGCTAGCAAGTGCCTCAGGCCAGATTTGAATCCTGTCAAACCACTGAGCTGCCTCCAGAAAAAGTCTTCTGATAAATCTTGCTGCTTGTAGTTTCTCTTCTTTCCAATCCATCTTCCACATGGCTGCCAAGCCTCTTCCCAAGACTTAGTTCTAACAATGTTACTCCCTACTCAAAAATCTTCAATGGATTCTTATTTCTTCTAGCATAAAACAAAGTACCTCAACCTACTATTTAAAGCAGTCTACAATCTGTCATCTACCTAGACTTCTTTCATATTGGCAAGAGACAAAGTCCATTTGTTTTTGTTCTTTATGTGGTCTATATTACCTTCAAACCTCTGTTATTGGAAAAATGAGTAGAAGGGAAGCCTACTGGCAGTAAGTAATAGGCAAGCAGCTGGGCTGAGAGTAATACCATAAGGCCACACAGGCTAGACACATTTTTCCTTAAAAGATACTAACTAGGGGGCAGCTAGGTGGCTCAGTGGATTGATAGCCAGGCCCAGACACGGGAGGTCCTGGATTCAAATCTGACCTCAGATACTTCCTAGCTGTGTGACCCTGGGTAAGTCACTTAAACCCCATTGCCTAGCTCTTACCACTCTTCTGCCTTGGAACCAAGATTCCAAGACAGAAGGTAAGGGTTTTTTAAAAGTGGGGAAAAAGATATTAACTGGGGTCAGCTGGTGGTTAAGTGGATTGACAGTCAGGCCTAGAGCTGAGAAGTCATGGGTTCAAGTTTGACCTCAGATACTTCTTACCTCTGTGACTCTGGGCAAGTCACTTAACTCCTGTTGCCTAGCTCTTACCACTTTTCTGCCTTGGGAACAACATACAGTATTGAATCTAAGGTGGAAGGTAAGGGTTTAATAAATAAATAAGTTAAATATATTAACTAAAGCCTCAACCATTGGCTGGCTTCCTGGTGGCTGAAGTATAAAAGTCAACACATGGAAAACCAGGAGCTCCTCCCTGAAGCTTCTGGCAGGAAGACTGGTTTATCTAAACCTAGAGGCAAGGAAGCTTTCTGGAACTGAAACCATGCTGTATTTTTGCCGAATATACTTTCCCTGCAATGGTTAACTAGACCTCCTTTTGTTAGTTGTTGGATAAGCTATGAGTGTCTTGTTTCATTCCATTTCTGAACCTGAAGCACCAGACTGTCCTGGATCAGGCCCAGCCTTCAGTCCTGGCGATGGCTGGCACCACTGGATCAGAATTGCCTCAGTGAAGTGGGACAAGGTTGATATAAAGAGAGGGGAGCCTTGGGAGACCTCCATGTTTCTATGAGAACAGGCCTTTGCTCTGGGGGGCAAGGAGACACGAGAGTAGACTGTCTGTGGGAACTGAACAACTTCAGACAGATATGAATGTGTTCTGTGTCTTTTAGAACTATTTCCCAAAGAGAATAAGTGCTGTAAACTGTCATTTGTTGAATTTGCATAATTTTTGTATTTGGCAAAGCTACTGATCTCCAGTCCCACCAGCTGTGATAGGCCTTGGCCCTCTCTAATGACTGGTATTTGGGGATTGCTAAGAACATTGCTGAAGAAACAGCCTGAGTCTTTTTATGCGGCTTTTGGGAGGTCATTTGGGCACTATGCCACAAGGACATTGTTGGGACTCTGGTGCAAGACACTGAGGGCAGGCGCTTGAAAATTCAATACTTGATCCTCCTCAGGAACCCATAGACCTTTCCAGAACTGAGAGTTTGGACAAATGGCTAGATGAAGTTGATTTGCTCAGAACAGAGGTGGAGAGGGAGAACTGCATTCCTTTGTTTTTTTTCCTTTTATTTCTTTTTAAACTCTTACCTTCTGTTTTAGTATCAGTTCTAAGACATAAAAGCGGCAATCAGGATTAAGTGACTTGTCTAGGGTCACATAGCTAGGAAGAATCTAAGGCCAAATTTGAACCTAGGTCCTCCTACCTCTAAGCCTGGCACCTAGCCACTATGCTATCTAGCTGCCCCTAACTCACTTTTTATTTTATTTTATTTTATTTTTTTAAACTCTTACCTTCCATCTTGGAGTCAATACTGTGTATTGGCTCCAAGGCAGAAAAGTGGTAAGAGAAGCAATGGGGGTTAAGTGACTTGCCCAGGGTCACACAGCTGGGAAGTGTCTGAGGCCATATTTGAACCCAGGACCTCCCTTCCCTATGCCTGGCTCTCAATCCACTGAGCTACCCAGCTGCCCCTCCTAACTCGCTTTTTAAAAGTTTAGAAATATAGATAGTTTCTGCTCTCCCTCCTATACACTATAACTCTTTTTTTTTTCTTCCTAGGACTTTCAGTGAAAGATGAGTGAGGAATCCCTATAGAGTGGGCCCCAGAGTAGTCCTAGGCATGGGGAGACAGTTAGGCCTCACTAGTGGTAATATCTGGTAACAATCATAGCACTCATGTCTGCACTGAGGTACCACACATAGAGAAACAGTGCTTGTTACTGGCAGAGTGGATTGTAGGGGAGCCTAGTGGCAGTCGGCAGTAGAGTAAGTAACAGTGGGACCCAACAAAGTGGGCACTGAAGGAGGCAGTGGCAAAGGCAAGTCCAGCCTGCCTCTTGGAATCTAAATCAGTGGGGCCCCTTCACATTGCTGCCAGCATAAAACTCAGAGGTCAGTGGATGACCCTTTCCTAGAGAAGGCTCAGAGGACCAAAGGTGGTCATGTTCAGAGGTAGCTTGCTTTCTGATACCAGGTGAAAAGAAAGAACTCAGTCCCTTTGGAAGAAGAGGTCCAGTCCCACAGAAGAAGTTGCTAAAGGGACTGATATTCCATCTCCTCCAACCACCACCATGGAAGAAGAGGAAGGCCTAGCTAGTGTTGAGGAGCATCAAAGAGTTGATGTTTTAGGGTGATTCTTGGCATTCACACCGGGATAGCCTGTATGTAAGGGGGTAATGATTTCTTACCTACCTTACTACAAATGCCCCTGACCCATAATGAAGAATAATGACTATTCCAGAAATGGCATCATCAATACTATAGTGTTGTTGTTTCTGATGCTTCTCTTCTTGATCACGAGTTAAAGAATGCATGCATTGATTGCACAGGGATGAGGAAGTAGTTCAACGAGAATGCCAGTTTTGAGTGTTAATGGTAGAGTATATTACCTTTTTTTAAAAAAAACAAAAACCTCTTACTTTCTGTCTTAGAATTGATACTAAATATTGTTCCAAGGGAGAAGAGCTTGGACTAGACAAAGAGGGTTAAGTGATTTGCCTAGTCAAGCAGCTAGGAAGTATGTGAGGACAGGTTTGAACCCAAGTTCTCCTATTTTCAGGCCTAGCTCTCTCTTTCCACTGAGCTACTGCCTCCTAATATATCTTTCTCCTTCTCCTCCTCCTCCTCCTCCTCCTCCTCCTCCTTCTTCTTCTTCTTCTTTTTTTTTTTTTCTTCTTCTTTTCTTCCTTTCTCCTCACTATCTAATTGTCCCTTCTTGAGATATCCTGGGAAGGAGTTGTCCTTCATTGTTGACTTAGATGAATAGTATTTTGATTAAATTACATGAACTTTTCATTCAGATTTTAGTAGGTGATTTCCAACTAACCCTGCTAATAACATATGATTAATTATTAAGAAGTATAGGATTGATTGACTAGACAGAGAGCCAGGCCTAGAGACAAGAGGTCCTGGATCCAAATCTCACCTCAGATACTTCCTTGTTCTGTGACCCTGGACAAGTCACTTAACACCTACTGCCTAGTCCTTTGCACTCTTCTGCCTTGGAATCAATATACGGTATTGATTCTAAAGTGAAAGGTATGAGTTTTTTAAAAAAAGTTTAGAATTGTGCTGTTTGACCAGTAATAATAAATGAAGGCTCAATAAATTGACCACTGATTCAGGCAAGTGTAAGTAGGTTTGCAGTTAGCATTTGTTAATAATAATAATAATAGCTACCATTTATATAGTGCTTTAGGGTTTACAAAGCATTTTATAAATATTCATTTTATCCTCACAATAACAGATTCCTACTTTATAGTTGAGGAACCTGAGATGGACAGATGTTAAGTGATTTGCCTGGGGTCACACAGTTAGTAAATGTCTGAGGTAGGATTTGAATTCCTGTTTTCCTCACTCTAGACCTAGTACTCAATCTGCAGCACCACTTTATACAGGGGGACTCATTCTGAACTATAAAAATTTGACAACATCCATAACATGGACCAGATCATTAAAGTCTGGGACTCTGTCCTTCCAAAGTGTGGAAGCAAAAAACTCTGGGGTTTCAGGTCTTCATTCTCTTCCAAAGGAAGAAATTGGGTGTTGTCTAAGAATTGTGTTGAATAAACTGTTTGTTTCTTCAACACTGTGTTATGCGGCATTTGGGAGGTCATAGGGAACTATGCCACAAGAATATTCTGATACAAACCTTTGGGAGGAATCACTCTTCGCTCCCATCAATCCTTCAGGAGACCATTAGATTAATTTAAAAAAATCTTTCTTTTATGCTATCTTTTTGTTTTTCTTTTCTTCTTCCAGTGTTGTTTATGTCAGGCTTCTGGTATCCCAGAGGTCAAGGTTATCCAAGAATAGCTCTGAAACAATTTAAGAAGTTATTCTCTTCAGGAGATTTTTGTGCATTTTTTTTTTTTTTGCCATTTAGCCTATTCTGCTTTTCAAGATATTTTCTTCAGTATTTCTCATGTGCCTCTTTTACCAACCTGCCAACTTTTTTTTTCATGATTATTTTGCATCACTCTCATTTCTCTTCACAATTTTTCCTCTAGGCAATGAGTGAAGCAAAAATAATTCACACAAACAGCAACTAATTCTATTTTTAAAAAATCTCTCCTCCAGAGCAAATTAATTGGGTTCAAATTTTGTCTTAAGGAATACTTTTGCAACTGCAATCATAAAACTGTACACATTGAGATTAGGTATTCCATAGACACACATGGTATGACATGTAATACAGAATCTATGGGCCGTCTGTTTCCATCACAGTCACGAGTAAAGTACCCACAAGAACTACACCTGTGGCTGGAACCAATTATCCCTTCTTCTCCCAACACCTTCCCTTTTCCCCACACCCATGACAGATCAATATGCAGGCAATTTTCTTTGCTTAGACATGGAAACTGTTTCAACACTGGCTTAAGAAATTACAATATACTAAAAGTACCATGCACACTTATAAAATGTGCATAAAAATTCCATGTCCCCATATTGGCCATCTCAGATAACTGACCCTATTCTCCTAATATTAAATGTAGAAACCACATAAGAAATAGAGAAATCCAAATAGAAATAGCATAAACCTGTCATAAGTTGTATTTGAGGGACAGTGTGGATGACAAATGGACTACTGTGTAAATTTTAGAATGAAGCAGACAAAAGTTGGCAGGTCAGTTAATTCTACCCCCTTCCCTGGATGTAAGATGCCCATGGTGTCAAACTGTCTCTCAGTTAGTGCACTGTCTTTGATTCCTCCCTTAGTTTATTAAGTTCAGCAATGGTTTCATCAAAAGCTGTTTTTTTGTTTTTGTTTTTGTTTTTTTGCAATGGAGCAGGCTTTCTCTGGAGAGTTCAAGATTTCATAATAGAATATAGAGAAGTTCAAGGCCAGATTCAATTTCTCTCTCTTTTGAAAATAAACCCTTATCTTCCATCTTAGAATCAATACTATGAATTGGTTCTAAGGCAGAAGATTAGTAAATGCTAGGCAGTGGGGATTAAGTGACTTGCCCAGGGTGACACAGTTAGGAGGTGTCTGAAGCCAGATTTGGACCCAGGACCTCTCATCTCTGGGCCTGGCATTTTATCCACTGATTCAATCTTACAGGATGCATTGGTTGCATCTTCTTTTTGTTGATTATGCTTGTTATGATTGATCTACTATTCCTTTCTTGTCATTACCAGAAGTGACTTGAGCCAAATAACAGTAGTAGCCTTTCATTTTCAAATAGAGAACTTTGTTTTTTGCTTGTGAAGCATTAAGAATCAAGAACTTTCCCAAAAGAGACAGCACTTAATTGTAGATATCACTTAGTTTAGTCTCAAATTTTTTCTCTGTATCATTGGGCCATCTACTGTTTTGTATTGGAAATAGGGAATGTAAGAAGGAGGTAGATATAATTATCCAGTTAAGGTGATGAGGACTTGAATTGGAATGGTACCTATGTGACTGTAGAGGATGGACGTAAGTGATGATGCTCACAAAGATATCATTAGGGCCTGAAGGGCATCTTGGAAGGTCTTTTCAGATACTGAGCAAAAGAAGGAAGATGCTGAGAAATCTAACCCATTTCACACATATCTGCCCAAACAATCTTCCTGAGGCACAGGTCTGACCATATATGTGTATGTAGTTACCCCAGAAAGAATGTAAGCTTCTCCAGGACAAGGACTATTTCCTTTTTGGGTTGGGATTGTTAATACAATGCCTGGGAAAAAGTAGGTGCTTAATACACACTTGTGAATTGACTGCTGTCACTCTCCTACTCACAAACCTTCAGTGACAACTTGTTACCTTTAGGAAAACTATGTACTTTTCATCCTAGCATTGAAGACCTCTGCAAACTGGCTCCAACAATATACTCTCTACTCAAACTGGCCTACCCTTTCCCTGAAATAAGCCTTCCTTTTTGGAATTTACATAGGCTATTCCCCATGCCTAGGATATCTTCTTTCATCACTTCTACCTCCAAGAATCTTTATCTTCGGGGGCAGCTGGGTAGCTCAGTGGATTAAGAGCCAGGCCTACACAGTATTGACTCTAAGACGGAAGGTAAGGGTTTAAAAAAAAAAAAAGAATCTTTATCTTCCTTCAAGGTTTAGCTTGGGTATCCTCTCCTCTATGAAAACTTCCCCCTAGACACTGGAGTTCAAATCCTACCTCAGACACTTAATAGTTGTGTGACCCTGGGCAAGTCATTTAAGTTCCGTCTGCCTCAGTTTTCCTAAACTATAACCACACTACTTCCCATGATTATTGTGAGAATAAAATGTGTTAATATTTGTAAAGTGCTTTGTATACTATAAAGCTCTTAGTAAATGCTAACTCTTTTTAATAAGCAGTATGATCATTCTAGGCCTGGTGCTCTCAGGTCCCCACTCAATAGACTTTAAACACAGAGAGAATTTCTGCTCTTGATTTCGGCTTCTTCCTTTCTGAATGTGCAGCTTGGGACTCTCTCTTGGACTTTTTGTGGCACAGATTTGGTCAGAAACAAGAGCAACTACTTGCATATGGTACCTGCTGGTCCAGATGAACCTCAAGTCTCTGATTGCTTCTTCTGCTTTATATTTCTTCCCCTGAGCATAAGTAGCTGAATAGCAATGCTAAGATGGGTGTTTCCAGAATCAAGTTGGTGAGTTTGGGAGCCTTTAGACCCAAACTTTTTTGGCCTACCGCCCCCTTTCCAGAAAAAAATATTACTTAGCACCCTGGAAATTAATTTTAAAAATTTTAATAGCAATTAATAGGAAAGATAAATGCACCTGTGGCCATCACCGCCCCCCTGGATCCCTGCAGCACCCACCAAGGGGCAGTGGCGCCCACTTTGGGAATCACTGCTTTAGATCCTCCAGTCAACACTGACCGACAACAGGAAGGGTTTTCTACAACTCTGTTGTCTTGAAGATGCCCACAGACAGGAGGATGAGCTGAAGCCACACACCAGATTCACACAAGACACTGACCTTGTGTGGGTTATTCAAACAGTATGAAGATGAGGTGAAGGAAAATGTAAATTCAACAATGAAAAGGCTTCTATGTGCTATACTGTTGTCAGACTTATGTCTTTGGTGTTCTTCTGTTTTGGAAGAATGAATGAATGAATGAGAAAGCATTTGCTAAGTGCTTACTATGAGCAAGGCACTATGGAAAGAGGAATTAAATAAACATCTTATACTTATTTATTTTGTAAATTAAATACTTTTCTAGATTATTGATTCCTTTTGGGGAGATCCTAGATATGTATCATAACTAAGTTATTTTTTTTTTAATCCATTACCTTCCATCTTGGAAGCAATATCATATATTGGTTTCAAGGCAGAAGAGTGGTAAGGGATGTGCAATGGGAATTAAGTGACTTGTGCAATGGGAATTAAGTGACACAGCTAGGAAGAGTCTTAAGTCCAGATTTGAACCCAGGATCTCTGGTCTCTAGGCCTGGCTCTCAATACACTGAGCCACCTAGCTGGCCCCCATAACTAAGCTTTAAGTAAAATTCCCTAAGTTCATGGAGTAGGAAAATAAAGAGGCAAATAATACAAGGAAGGGTCTATTCCATCTCTTCAGAGTTCAGGCTGCCCTAGTTGGTATAGGTCCAGAGTTGGAACCCTTTGGGGGAGAGGGTGCCCTGGCACCTTGGGACTGTTAGAACAGGTAACCTCAGAGCATAAGACACTAGCAGCTAGGTGAACTGGAAAGACTTCATCAAGAAAGTGGAACTTAGGGGGCAGCTGGGTAGCTCAGTGGATTGAGAACCAGGCCTACAGACAGGAGGTCCTAGGTTCAAATCTGGCCTCAGACACTTCCTAGCTGTGTGACCCTGGGCAAGTCACTTGACCCTCTTATGCCTACCCTTATGGCTCTTCTGCCTTGGAACCAATACATAGTATTGACTCCAAGATGGAAAGTAAGGGTTTTAAAAAAAAAAGTGGAACTTAGAGCCCTGAAGGAAAATAGGGATTCTAAGAGGCAGAGAGAAGGAGAGCAAGTACACTCCAAGAATGGGGTCCAGTCAAAAGACATGATGACAAGGGGTGCCTGAATAGAGTGCCAGGCCTGGAGTTGGGAGGACCTGAGTTCAAATCTGGCCTCAGACACTTCCTTACTGTATGACCCTGGGCAAATCACCTAACTTAAATTGCCTAGCCCTTACTGTTCTATCTTGGAACTGATACTAAATTAGAAGGTAAAGGTTTTAAAAAAAAAAAAAAGAAAATACATGGAGACAGAAGGTGGAATATCACATGTGAAAGAAAAGCAAGAAGTCCATTTTACTGGACTGTAAGAATGCATTCAGAGAGGAGAAATTCTCATGTCAATTGTGAGGGTACACTCACAATTAAGGGCCATCATATGGATGATGCTCTGTCTACCTAAGGAGATCATGCTCAGACAGGTGGGAGGAGAGCCAAGAGAGGGCAGTTTCATGAAAACTCAGAGAAAAGAGAGAATCCAGGAGGACAGGACAGTCAGTGTCAACTACATCACGGAGGTCAAAAAAGTTGAAGATTGAGCTAAGGTCTTTAGATTTGGCAATTAAGCGATCACTGGTAACTTTGGAGGGAGCAGTTTCAGTTAAGTGATGGAGTAGGAATCCAGGTTGCAAAGGATTTAGGAGAGAAGAGGAGGAGCAGAAGTAGAGACAAGTGTGGACAGCTTTTTCAAGGAATTTGGCTCAGAAAAGGACAAGAGATATAGGTTGATAGGTTATAGGAATGGTAGGATCTAGGAAAGATTCTTTTTTTTTTTTTTTTAATGGTGGGAGGCAGCTGGGTGGCTTAATGGATTGAAAACCAGGATTAGAGATGGGAAGTCCTGGATTCAAATTTAGTTTCGGACATTTCCTATTGTAACTCTCCCCTCCCCCGCTCCAGGAAGTGCTAGGCAAATTGGGAGACTGTGATTGATTCCTGAGATGTGGAGAACTGATGGGTAGAGAAAACTGTGTATAAATGAGAGCCTCTAGAACCCTGGGGGTCTTTTTGGTGCTCGATCTTGGGACTTAGTTTGATTAGGCATTCAATTCTGCCTTGGATTTGACATTGGTGGCTTCAGGAGATCAGACTTACTTGTGTTGAAAAGACTTTTGCAGACTTCCACCTGAAGAGACTGAGCCTCTCTTGCTCTTCTGGCTGGAGATTTGGGGGAGCAAGCTAGATTTCTTCGGAGCAGACTTAGAGTGATAGGCTAGAAAATTCCTTATCTCCTACCTACATTTCCCTCTCTTACTATCACTATTTTGCTGTACTAAAGCTACTAAAGCTACTAACATAATCATAATTTAATTTTTAATTATTATAAACAGCAACCACAACTTTTAAAAATTCTTATATTTGTCAAACCCATTTTAATTATTACAGCAGGGAGCAGGGAATAAGTAAGTAGAAAGACTGAAGGTTAGAAGGAGAAAAGGAGGGAAGAAACAATAGGGAGCAATCTGCTGGAAAAGATGATGGGATATGAGATTAAGAGTAAATATAGGTTCCTGGTTAAGATGGCAGCAGAGAAAAAAGCAACTGCTTGACCTCTCCTAACCCACGCATATAGGACTCCTCAAGAAGACATAAAAACAAATCCAGACAAACGAAGGGACCCCACAACAGTGCACAGCATTGAAGGTATGTGGAATCCGGGCATTTCCATGCTATAAAGCGGTGAAACAGCTCTCACTAAAACGCGAGCTGAGCAACCCCCCTACCCCACCCCACCCCACCTCCCACCCCCACCCCTGACACCACCTACAGTGCTAAAGCCAGCACAAAAGAGTTAGAGCAAGTTTAGGGCACCCATTAAGTCATTGGCAGCTACCTGGCATCACCAGGGCCTGCTCCTGAGAGCAGCAAGACTTAAGACCCCAAGAGGCTAAAGAATGCGTGGACTTTGAACATAGACCCTGAGCGCAGGCGTGGAAGCAGATCCTGAGCACAGGCATGGGCCTTGAGTGGGGACCGGGTGCAGAGGGGTGCATGACTGTGGAAGCAGTGCCCTGAGACTGTTAAAGGAGCTTCAGGCAGAAGAACAAGCAAGGGGACCACCAGGAGGCTTGACCCTGAGAACAACTAGACCTGAGACCTCAGGAGCCTAAAGAGCACAGACAGACCATGAGAATGAGGATAAAGCTGAGAGGGTGCTGGGCTAAAATGGCAAGCCAGTCACAGGAACCCCAGAAGAGAAAGATCAAGAAGAAACCTTTAACACTCAACAACTTTTGCACAGAAAAAATCCAGACAACAGAGCAAACAGCAGAGGAGAACAAACAAGTAACCATATCCAAACCTTCCCCCCAAAAAATGAAAACTGGTCACAAGGTCTTGAAGAGTTCAAATCTGAGATTATGAGAAAGATAGAAGAGATCTGGCCAAAAAAAATATAACAGTTTAAAAGGCAGAATTTCGCAATTGGAAAGTGAGGCAAGTAAATTGAAGTCCAGAAATGACCAGATTGAAAAGGAAAACCAGTCTCTAAAAGCTAGAATTGGGCAATTCAAAAAAGATGCCCCCAAATCAAAAGAACTGATAAGCAAATTGGAGACCAAAATCAAATGGCTGGAAAACAGGATAAACCAAATAGAAAAGGAAAATCAAAAGCTTATAGCAGAAAACCAATCTCTAAACACAAGAACTAGGCAAGAAGAAGCCAATGATCTCTCAAGACAGCAAGAACAAATAAAACAAAGTCAAAAGACTGATAAAATAGAAGGAAACATGAAATATCTCAATGAGAAATTGACAGATCAAGAAAACAGGTCTAGAAGAGACAATTTGAGAATCATTGGTCTTCCTGAAAAAGCAGAAATTAATAGAAATTTGGACTCCATGCTAAAAGAAATTATTCAGCAAAACTGCCCTGAAGTTCTAGAGGGCAATATAGACATTGAAAGGATCCATAGATCACCCTCTACACTAGACCCTGAAAAGACAACCCCCAGGAATACAATAGCCAAATTCAAGAGCTTCCAAATAAAAGAAAAAAATTTACAAGAAGCCAGAAAGAGACAATTCAGATATCAAGGAGCACCAATCAGGATCACACAGGATCTGGCAGCCTCCATGCTAAAAGACCGCAAGGCTTGGAATATGATATTCAGAAAGGCAAGAGAACTGGGTCTACAACCAAGGATTACCTACCCATCAAAACTGACTATATACTTCCAGGGGAAAGTTTGGGCATTCAACAAGATAGAAGATTTCCAAGTATTTGCACAGAAAAGACCAGGACTAAATGGAAAGTTTGATATCCAACCACAAAAATCAAGAGAAACATGAAAAGGTAAATAAGAAACAGAAAGGAAAGTAAGAAAACTCTTATTTTTAAAATTTTCCTCTTTAAGGGCTTCAATAAGATCTAATTATTTGTGTTCCTATGTGGAGAAATGTTATGTATAATTCTCTGTAGTGAACTCTATTCACTATTATAGTATCCACTATTATAGTAATTAGAAGAATTATTCATAGGGAGAGGGTGGAATACTAAATGGTCTAAGATGATATGGGGGGTGGGAAAGAGGGGGGTGAATAGTAGAGGACACCAAGAGAAACTTGAATGAATAAGAAAAATAGGATATTCTATTACACACAAAGAGGGCATGGGAAGGGGAAGGAGAGGAAGAGAGCATTAAGAGGTAATATTTAAACCTTACTCTCAGTGTAATTAACCCTGAGAGGGAAGAGTAGCTATATCCATTGGGATATAAAACTCTATCTAACCCTACTGAGAAAGTCAGAAGGGATAAACCAAGGGGAGTAGGGGAGTGGGGAGGTCAAAAAAGGGAGGGGAGGAGAAGAGGGAGGCATTAAAAATAAAAAGAGGGGAATAATAAGGGACGGGGTAGAAAGGGAAGTAAATCAAGGGAGAGGACAAGGGTTACTGGCTTAAAGAAAACCACTGGTTTAATAGGAAATAGTGTAAAAATAAGGGGTAGAACTAGGAGAGGATACCAAAATGTTGGGGAATACACAACTGATAATAATAACTCTGAATGTGAATGGGATGAACTCACCCATAAAACGGAAGCAAATAGCAGAATGGATCAGAAACCAAAATCCTACCATATGTTGTCTAAAAGAAACACATATGAGGTGGGTGGACATACACAGGTTTAAGGTAAAGGGCTTGAGCAAAATCTTTTGGGCTTCAAATGAGAAAAAGAAGGCAGGAGTGGTGATCATGATTTCTGACAAAGCCAACGTAAAAATTGATATGATTAGAAAGAGTAAATATAGTGGTTTGGTTTTGGAATTGGAATAAAGGGGATGATATTAACAGATTAGGATATGAAGAAGAAGGGAGAAGAGGAATCACATGGTGAATGGTCTCAATATTCTCAGTAAAGTATGAGGTGAAGTCCTCATCTGAGAAATAGAGAGAGAAGATGCTCTGGGAGGCTTGAGAAGAGAAGAATTTTGTTTCATTTGAATGGAATCGAATGGAAAATCATTTAAGGAAAAGTAAAAGGAATACTTTGCTGCAGTGAGGGCCCAAGTTAAGATTATATAGCATATATCTGTAGTGAACTTGGCCTGCAAGTTTCATGACTTCCTCAAGCTCCATTTGGCATCAGTTAAGTAAGGTCAAAGGAGGGAAATAATTGGAAAAAAAATAGTTGGAGTTTGGGAAGATGTGAGCAGTGATGGGACAAAAAAATAGAGGACAATATAGAGTCTAACTCATTACTGTTGAGTTGAGCTGATTAAAGTGTTGACTATAAGAGGAGTAGACTCTAGAGAGCAGAGGTAATGGTTTGGGAAGGATCTGAGATGTATGAAGAATTGGTTTATAAGGAAGGTAAAAAGATTGAATTATAGAAATTTCAGAATTCTTTTTTCTGTTAATATTTTATTTTTATATTACATGAAAATTACATGAAATTTACTCAATTACATGAAAAAAAAACAATTTTATCCTCCATTTTCTTTTAGTTTAGCCAAATTCTCTCCTCCCCTCCCTGAGATGGCAAGCAATCTGATAAGATTTTACATGTATAATAGGGTAGAACATCTTTCCATATTAGTCTTTTTGTTGACAGAATTCTTGATCATGGAAGTCAAATATTTTCAAATAATGACAAAGTGAAGGGTAGGATTATTCCTGAGTCTAGATGAAGTGAAGAGACAGGTCAAAACATTTGAGTAGCCTGATGAACTGAGATGTTAGTGTATGTTGAAGTTCCCTACTTAATTTGTGAAGTCAAATCAACAAGCATTTTATTAAGCACCTACTATGAGCCAGGTAAGAGCCGAGATACAAAGAAAGGCAAAAAGTCTCTCTTCTCAAGATGCTCTCAGCCTAAAGGAGAGAAACAATGTGCAAACAACTATATGCAAAAAAGCTGGGAACAAGATAAATGGGAGATCATCTCATAGGGAAGGTACTAGCATGAAAGGGAACCAGGAAAGGCTTCTTGCAGAAGATGGGATTTTAACTGAAATGAAGGAAACCAGGGAAACCAGGAGTCGGAGAAGAGGAAGAAAGAATGCCAGACTTGGAGCACAGCCAGTGAAAATACCCAGGCAAGAGCTGGAATGTCATGAACAAGAAGTATCTAAGAAGCCGGTGCCACTGGATTTTAGAATAATGTTGGATTGAGTGGTAAGAAGATTGGAAATGTAAGAAGAGTCAAGTTATGAAGGACTTTACAAACCAAATAAAGAATTTATATTTGGTAGTACAGTATAAAGGCTGGAGCTCGGTTGGAAAAGAAGCTTGTGAGCTGGGAATTGATCTCATAGACAAATGAAGGAGAATGGCCAGGGGGACAATAAATAATAGCCACCAGAATCTTGGTTAGGTAATAAATTTGGATAGAGTGTTTTAGATGGGGATGAGGTTGCTCATTGATTAGCAGCAGAAGAATCTGAAAGAGTCAATGTACCCATTTATATGTATTTTGTCTTCTCTTCACATTATAATCATTTTGGCCAATGCCCAAAGTGAATCCTCACCTAAGAAGAAGGAAAACAATTAAGCAAAAACATCATTTATAGAGATGAAGCCTGACAAAGTTGGCCATTTTCAGTCTTAAGAGTCCTTCACCTCTCAGCTAGAAGAGAGCACATATGTTCTATTATCTTCTCCCCAGGACCTTTACCAGTTTATTGATTTTTTTAGTTTGACTTTTTCATTTACATTACAATAAAAATGTATATATTATTCTTTTGATACTATGTATTTCACTGTATCAGTTCATACAAATCATCCTATGTTTTTCTTAATTCCTTTTATTCATCATTTTTTACAACTTGATAATAATGTAGTTCTTTTAGCCATTCTCCAAGTTGTGATTGCCTACTTTGTTTCCAGTTTTTTGCTGTAACTACTACTAGTTCTTATCTGCTAATACTTTGAATATCTGGGGGTAGCTATGTGGTTCAATGAATATCGAGCCTGGCCTGGAACTGTAGGACCTGGGTTCAAATTTGCCTCAGATACTTTCTAGCCAGGTGACTTTGGACAAGTCGCTTAACCCCCATTGCCTAGCCCTTATAGCTCTTCCTAGCCCATCTTGCTCTTCTGCCTTAGAACTGATAGTTAGTATCATTTCTAAGACAGAAAGTAAGGATTAAACAAATTTTTTTTTCATATCTTCTTTTCAAAGCTATTTGTTAATATCTTTTAATTATGTATCTATTGGAATGACTTGATGTTATTTAATTGTATCAATTCCTTGTATATGGTGGATATTGGACTTTTGTCAATGCCATTTGATACAAATATTTTTCCCACTTTATCATTTTTCTTCTAATTCTGTCTCTTTAAATTTCATTCATGCAAAACCTTTTCAATTTTACTTAGTAAAAATGTCCATTCAGTTTTTTTAATTATCTCCTCTACCCTTTGTTAAGTTAAGAGTTCTCCCTCTGGCCATATTTGTGAAACTTTATACACAATCTCATTCTCTTCTAAATGTTTTTTTATGCTGTGACCTTTCATAGTCAGGTTATATATATATATATATGTAAGATTTAAAAAAAAATGTTTTTAAGTCCTTAACTTCTGAGTATTGGCTCCTTGGTGGAAGAGTGGTGAGGGTGGGCAATGGGGGTCAAGTGACTTGCCCAGGGTCACACAGCTGGGAAGTGTCTGAGGCTGGATTTGAACCTAGGATCTCCTGTCTCTAGGCCTGACTCTCAATCCACTGAGCTACCCAGGTGCCCCCTATATGTAAGATTTTTGTGGTATTATGGTATAAGCTGTTGATCTAAACCAAATTCCTGAAAATCCATTTTCTAGTTTTCCCAGCAGGTCTTGTTAAAAGAGAATCCTGGAGGCAGTTAGGTGGTTCAGAGGATAAAGAGGGCTGGAGTCAGAGGACTCGGGTTCAAATATAGCCTCAGATACTTCCTAGCTGTGTGACCCTGGACAAATCACTTAACCCCAATTGCCTAGCCCTTACCACTCTTCTGCCTTGGAACCAATACTTAGTATCCATTCTAAATCAGAAGGTAAGGGTTTTTGTTTTTTTAAAGGGCTGGGGAAGAAGTCCTAATATTTCCCTAACTCTCATATATTATGAAACTATTATTTACTCAGTTTTCATATTCTTTCTTAAAATAGTTAATTGATGCTCTTCTTTTGCACTCTTGTCACTTGCCAATGACTCCTTCCTCCTCTCCCCCAGCACAGAACCCTCCCTTGTAACCAAGAAGTTCTGCTAAACAAAACACATAAGCACTGTGACCTGATAACTCTCATTCCAAATCTAGGGTCCATGACTTTTCTTCGTATAAGAAGAAGGCATGTTTCATCCATCACTCTTGTGGCAAGGGAGTTAAAACTGCTCGTCGCTTTGGCTAGAGTTCTGATGTTTTTCAGTTCTGTTTTCCTTTACATTATTGCAAAGGTATGACCAGGACGAGTGGTGTAAATTCTTTTCTTGGCTCTGCCTCCTTGCCTCTATATCATCTAAACGCCTTTTCAGCTTATTTTCTGCCTCTTCCATTGCTCAGGGTAATGAAATCTATGTAACTACTAATTGTTTGAAAACTATCTCCTTCAATTTCCAAGGAGTACCCTCGTTCTACTTTTGTGAGCCTTCATAAATGAGCCCATTTTTGTTCTAGCCGTAGCCTTCATGCTCTCATACACTTAGATCTTCTCTCCGCCTTTACCTTTCCAGTTGGGGAAGTCCTAATCTTTTTGGCTTGTGCCTATACGACAGTCTTTTCCTTCCCTATCCTAATCAGTTTCACTTCCCTTCTCTGGATCTTTTCCATCTCTTGTTAAATCTTTCCTGGTATGTAGGAACCAGAACTGGATGCCGTATGTAGATGTAGATAGAACATGGCTGTGTGCAATTCCAGGACTATGTTTTCTATTTTAATTACTATATAAGCAAAACAATGTGAGCTCTTTGAGGGCAGGGTCTGTTTTTAAAAATCTATCTTCAGGGCGGCTGGGTAGCTCAGTGGATTGAGAGCCAGGCCTAGAGACAGGAGGTCCTAGGTTCAAATCCGGCCTCAGACACTTCCCAGCTGTGTGACCCTGAGCTAGTCACTTGACCCCCATTGCCTACCCTTACCACTCTTCCACCTATAAGTCAATGCACAGAAGTTAAGGGTTTAAAAAAAAAATCTATCTTCAAATCCTTCGAATATAGCCCAGTGTCTTTTTTTTTTTTTAACCCTTACCTTATAGCTTAGAATCAACACTGTATTGGTTCTAAGGCAGAAGGGCAGTGAAAGCTAAGTGACTTGCCCAGGGTCACGCAACCAGAAAATATTTGAGGCCAGATTTGAACCCCAGTCCTCCGACTCCAGGCCTGGCTCTCTATCCATTGAGCCACCAAGCTGCCCTATCAGTGTCTTTTATGTAGCAGGTGCTTAATATAGGAATGTTTCATTAGGATTTATAATATTTTCCCAAATGATGAAATTTCAACTTCCCATTGCTTTTCATACACTCTATTCTTCTATTGATATTTAGTAAGTTCTTACTATGTGCCAGGTCGCGTAGGTGCTTCAGTATGCAAAGATAAAACTAAGTGGTCAGTTAGGCAGCTGGGTGGTATAGTAGATACAAAATTAGGCCTGAAATCATGAAGACCTAGGTTCAAATTTAGCTTCAGACACTTACTAGCTGTATGACCTTTGGCATGTCACTTTGCCTCTGTTTACCTCAGATTTCTCAAATGTAAAATGTGGACAATAATTTCCGAAAATAGGGAAAATAATAGCACCTAATTCCCAGAGTTGTCATGATGATCAAATGAGTCAATATTTGTAAAATACTTAGTACAGTGTATGGCATATAGTAGCCACCATAAAAAAAAATGCTAGCTATTATTATTACAGCAGTCTCTTAGTCTCCATATTGAAGGAGATTATATTCTTTCAGGGAAAACTACATGTACATTTTAGGTGGATGAGGTAAAAGGTAGTTCAGGGAGGAAAGACACTAGGAGTTGGGGAGATTAGGGAAAGCTTCAATAGAAAGAAATGCTGGAGCTGAGCCTTGAAGGAAGCAAGTGGTTTGATGAGGTAGAGATGAGAAGGATCGGCATTCTAGGCATGGGGGACAATCAGAACAAAAGTGGAGGGATAGAGGGCATAGATTATTTTGCAAGCAGGTTAGTTGACTAGATTAAAAGAAGGAAGGAAGGGGAATAGTTTATAAAGAGGTCGTAATGGGCTTTAATGGGCTTTAAACGCCAAACCAAGTTGCTTCTATTTGACCCGAAAGGCAATAGGGAATCATTGGATTTTATTGAGCAGGGTGAGTGATGTGCTTGATCAGGCCTGAACTTTAGAAAAAATCACTTTGGAATTCCATGACTTCTGCTTTAGCTGGTTTTGGTGGGGAACCACTAGATGACTCATTTGTTATTTCCTATATCCTTACATCCTTGTGAGATAGGATGATCCTTGTTGGTGGGGCAGCAGGGAAGGGGTGGAGGGTGGGTGGGGTGCCTTGCTGGGGATATCAGCTTCATAGTAACATTTGGAACAGACCCAGGACTAGGGCTCTCATCCCCAGATAGCCCTATCTCTTATTCCCCATTTAAAGGGATCTGGTCCCTTTGCATATGCTACTAACAACTCTGTTCCCCACCCAATCTGGAGAGGAGACCTTTGAATAAGAATCCTGAGGTTGCCGGTACCAAAGGCCCTAGCCAAGGTCTATGCCTAGTGCTTGCTGCACCCTTAAATGTGTTATTTTTACACTGTCTGGAAGGGAAGATGTATGTTAATGTGATCCCTAGTAAAGACCAAGGGTGGCTTGGAAAGCTCTTCATCTCTCCTGTCCTTTAATTTTTGCAAAGATCCTTGGAGAAATGACAGCTGGTGGTAAGGCTAGCTTGGCATTGAAATAACCAAAAGCAGAAAATGCCCTTTAGAGTCTAGTCTGCAGAAACCTGGGTACCATCCTATTTAGATACAACTTTTAAACTGACAGGGAAATAACTCATCCTCCACAATCCCAACCAGGCCATTGGCTCAGCCAGTTAGAGCAAGGTGCTAACAATACCAGGGTGGTAGGCTGGATTGTAGTGTGGTCAAGTTAGTCATAGAGAGGAAAAATATTCATTGGTTGTAGATTATATCTCCAACCCTGGTTATCTGATAGACAAATACATCCTGTCAGTCACAAGGATGACCCATCTTTGCTTTCTACTACTCAGAAAACAGCCCATAGCACAGATGACCTACATTTTATTGATGCGGAACCAGTGAGGCTATCTTGCTCTTATTGGGGCTAATAAATTACAAGAGACTAATTCCCCCTGAGTTTCACCTTCTCCTTGGGTTTAGTTAACTGCCTTGATTCTCATAGTTTAACAAAAGACTAGTCAGTCCACAGAGTCAATATATTTACTAGGCAGAGGGGCAACAACATGACCTTAGTGTTATCTGATAGTTTAAAGCAGTGGTTCCCAAACTTTTTTGGCCTACCGTTCCCTTTCCAAAAAAAAATATTACTTAGCCCCCTGGAAATTAATTTTTAAAAAATTTTAATAGTAATTAATAGGAAAGATAAATGCACCTGTGGTCATCACCGTTCTCCTGGATTGCTGCAGCACCCACCAGGGGGCAGTAGCACCCACTTTGGGAATCACGGGTTTAAAGTAACCAGAGTGGCCATTGACATTACCTCCAAATGTGTCATTTCTTTCTTTCCTTCCACCAAACAAGGACACTCTGATATGTCTACTCTGTCCATAGTTCCAGTGGAACTGGGGTAAAGAGCAGGAGGGGAAAGATGAGAGAGGAAGGGGAAAAATCAAAGAAATAGAAGGCATAATCCCTATTTTCTGGGCAACACGAATTAGAGATTAATGTCACCCCAGAGACTGCAGCCTATCTAACTCTCTGTTCCTTTGGAACATTTCTCTCTGGGAAGTGGCAGTAAAGTTATTTGGCTTCACTGATAGAGAAAAAATGAAGGCCAGATCATAAAGACATCTCTCTGGTCTTCCTGGTAAGTGAAGTTTGGATTCTGAGATCCCAGGGAGGACTTGTCTATTACAGCAAATCCAATTATCATAGAGAGGTCTCTGCTGCCATAACAACATGGCATGGTGTAACATAGCTACAGCCCTGGATTGCTTTGGCCCCATTAAATATAGAAGAGAATGTCTCTTTCATCATAAGATGTCCTTTGTGTTCAAGTTTACTGTTTTCTTCTCTAGGGAGCTATAGGTCAATAGGTTAGAGGAGTTGGGGAAAGGCAAGTTGGGAAAATTAAGTGTGTGTGTGCATGTGTATAGGGAGAGTATTATTGAATCAGGATTCCACAGTGATTTTTTAAAGCAATTTTCAAAATGCAGTTATTTGGCTGTTTAGTTTTGGCAGTTATTTATAAATCCAGCTGCAGAGGCTGGAGAACTGTGACCTGATCCTGTTGGGATCTGTCCAATGACTTCCTCTCATGAAGGGGTGGGTGTCCTGAGAAAGGACAAAATTAACAACAACTGGCCAGAAAGATAAGAGATACTTACTCCCAACCAAAGCGAGAACAAGGAAGGAGGGTCGATCAGTGGTTCAACTAACTATATGTTTTGAAAGGGACTTGAAAGGGAGCAGTTTATGGTTAAGGTTATTTATTATTGTCATCCATGGCTAAAGAGGCATCTCTCACAAAGGGCTCTTCCTTTGTACTCATGAAGCCTGGGTTCAGTATTGGGAAAGCCTGATGCAAAGAGAGGGGCTTTTCTTATACGCTCTTGCTCATTCTGCTTCTACTCTAGAGCCCCTGGAAAATTTCCAGCACCTTGAAGTAAAGCTATTTTTGTTTTGGGGTTGTTTTGTTGTTGTTGTTGTTTTAGTGTGCTATTAGCTCTGCTGAAAGGCAGACATGAAGGGAGGGGAGAGGAGTAGAAAGAAATCCCTTTTTCTCCCAAGAGGTAAAGAGTGATTCCTTCTTAAGAGTTGGATTCCTCCCCTCCCTGAAACTTTCCCCATAGTTGGCTCTCTTCTAGACTGCCAAAGCAGTACCCTCTTATTTGACCTGCATGCTTTGTTGTCTCTGTTACTTAACCATTACATTCTAGCCTCAATAGCTAGAAACATTCATCTCAGGCTCACTATTCTGTCACTTGTGCTCAGAAAAAGGAACACAAAGCCCAAGAGACAGCTAGATACCTGAGATCTCATCTCAGGCTCAATAGGCAAGTTAAGATATTCACTGCCATATGTATGTCACCATCTTAGCTGCTGCAGAGGAAATGCTCAACAGCTGTGCTAAGGAGGAGAGAAAAGCAAAGAATGATTTTTTTTTTTACATTTTTTAATGGTTGAAAAAAATCAAAAGATAATAATATTTCATGACACATAAAATTATATGAATTTTCATTTTTCATTGTCCATAAAGTTTTATTGAATACAGCTCCACTCATTCGCTTACTATTATCTATGCCTGCTTTTGTTTAAAATGGCAGACTGGCATTAGAATTCTCATTGTACCACATATCACAGTGATGCAGTTACAACTTGACAGCATTTTGAGTGACAATTAAAAAAAAATTACCAGGGCATACCCATCATGTCAAAAAAAAGAAAAGAGAAGAAAAATGGGCTTTGAATGATGAGCTTTTAAGACACAGTGGAATACGTAGACTGTTTTGTTATAGAAATAGATGGCAAAGCATTGTGTTCATTATGCAAGGACACTATGGCTGTGCCAAAAGAATACAATGCATGGAAACATTTCCAGACTAAACCCTCATCATAATATTCCCAACTCACAGAAAAGCATTGGTGGGGAAATTAGAAAGTTTTTAATGGAATATGTCAATACAGAATTATTTCTTGGCAAAAAAATGTGTTGCTCATTTGTCAGCTAAGCCAGGAAAGCCTTTATTGATAGTGATTTAATTAAATCATGTTTGATGCAGTAGCTGAAGAAGTAGGTCCTGAGAAAAACTTGTTTAACCCCTTTAGACTTTCAGGGTAGGTTGGTGGTACACTGGATAGAGTGCTAGGCCTGGAGTCCAGAGGACCTAAGTTCAAAACTGGCCGCAGACACTGCCTATTGGTGTGACTCTGGGCAAATTACTTAACCTCAGTTTCCTAGCCCTTACTGTTCTTTAAAATCCATATTTGGCTTGATTTGAGAATTACATTATAATGGTACCAATGCCTCTGAGGACTAAAGTGACCAGGAGCAAGTCATTTTCTTTATCGGTGTTCTAAGCAACTCTTTAAGACTATAAGATACAAAATAGCTGCCATCTGCAATACTTGGTATCAGTTCTAAGACAGAAGGTAACAGGTTTTTTGTTTTTTTTTTAAGAAAAAACTATTAACCTTTCAGCTCAATTAAAATAATGTGCTTGTGGACTGATATTATTTGGCACAGTACTTAACTGTGTGAAGAAATTTTTTTTAAACCTTTACCTTCCCTCTTAGAATCAATACTGTGTATTGGTCACAAGGCAGAAGAGTGGTAAGGGCTAGGCAATGGGAGTTATGTGACTTGTCCAGGATCACACAGCTAGGGAATGTCTGAGACCAGACTGGAACCCAGGACCTTCCATCTCTGGGACTGACTTTCAATCCCCTAAGCCATCTAACTGCCCACAAGATATTTTTAAAAATGAAATCTCATTATAGATCTGCATTTACAGATATTAACATTTGATATCAGTTTTGAAGATAGGGAAGATAAACTTTATTTTTTTTAAATAATGAATTATTTTAATTTTTTCCTCAATTATATATAAAAACAATTTTTAACATTCATCTTTCAGAATTTTTTGATTCAAGAGAACACTAATATTAATTTTTTTTTACCAAATACATGTAATGACAAATTTTTACCCAGGTTTTCCTAAGTTATGTGATCGAACTTATTCCTTTTATTCCTCCTTCCAGATCTGGCAAGCAATTCAAACTGGGTTATACATGTATTATCATATAAAACATATTTCTATATTGTTCATTTTTATAAGTGAGTAATCTTATAAAACCAAAACCTTAAAACATAAATCCAAATAAACTTTTGAAAAATTGTATGCTTTCATCTGCATTCTAACTCCAACAATTCTTTTTCTGGAGATGGACAGCATTGTTTGTCAGAAGTCCTTCAGAATTGTCTTGGATTGGGCAGCTGGGTAGCTCAGTGGATTGAGAGTCAGGCCTAGAGACAGGAGGTCCTAGGTTCAAATCCGGCCTCAGACACTTCCCAGCTGTGTGACCCTGAGCAAGTCACTTGACCCCCATTGCCCACCCTTACCACTTTTCCACCAAGGAGCCAATACACAGAAGTTAAGGGTTTAAAAAAAAAAAGAATAAAAAATAAAAAGAATTGTCCTGGATCATTGTGTTGCTGATAATAGCAAAGCCCTTCACAGTTGATCATTCCACATGGTATTGCTGTTTCTGTGTACAATGTTCTCTTGATTCTGCTTATTTCATTCTGCATCAGTTCATGTAGGTCTTTCCAGTTCTTTCTGAAATCACTCTGTTCATTATTCCCTACAGCACAATAGTATTTCATCACCATCATATACCACAATTTGGAAACACTAAACTTAAATTTTAATTAAAGAAAATGTTATTCCCCTCCAAAAATTCCATTCTTCTCATTAGCAGAGTTGTATTACAAAAAAACTGTACTCTTTATTATTATTATATTTTGAATTTCATCAATAAAAATTTTAGGGTAGTTTTTTTTCTCTTGTTAAGTAAATACCATCCTCAATTTTGCCTATTGGCCTAAAATACACCTAAAATATATACTTTCAAATAATTTATAGAAACATCTGACCCTTTACTGAAAATGTTTGCTAATCTCTGATCTATACATCATGGGAGTTGAACTAGATGACATCTAAGTTCTCTTTCAGCTCAACAATCTATGATTTTATCCTTGCCTCTGGGAAAATCCACTAATTAGACTTTTTTTTTTGAGTTGTAAAGTCAAGTTCATTCTGACAAAGATCTGATGTAGCAATATGGTGTTATAAGATTTGAAAAGCACTTTACACAAGTTATCTCTTTTGATCCCCACAACAACCCAGTGCCACTAATTAATCTTTATCTTTATGATCTGGAGGTGCTTAAGGACAGCTTTAATCAACTTTGTATCTTTGCTAAAGACTATTATTGAGTTATTCAAGTTTTTCAAGGAAACATTTATTAAATGTTTATTATATAATGCAAAGATATTTATCTTTACTGTACTAACAAGTACTAAGGTGTTGTTGGAGTGACTAAGGTGATTAGAATGAGGAGGTAAGTCAAATCAGGACAGATGACTGCCTAACGGAGTTGAATTTTGAAGGAGAAGGAGAGCTATAACTGAATGGAGGGGGGCATATTTTAGTCAAGGTTGTGAAAGTTTTCAGTAAAGAAAGACCTGGAATATGTACAGAATGGTGGACAATAGGCTGGGCTAAGGTATGTTAGACCAAATGAGTTAGACACTGGGGAACTTTGGAAGCCCTGAAACCAAGACTGATCTTGATTTGATCTAAACATTTTCTTTAATGTTATACTGTAATATAATTATGGTGCTATAATGTAAGGCAATAATGCCTACTGATAGAAAGTTAGACTTAAAAGTCTAAATGACTGACACTTCCCAGCTGTGTGACCCTGGGCAAGTCACTTGACCCCCATTGCCTACCCTTACTGCTCTTCTGCCTTGGAACCAATACACAGTATTGACTCCAAGAGGGAAGGTAAGGGTTTAAAAAAAAAAAAAGTCTAAATGACTGATTAAAATCCTGCCTCTGATATATACTCTAAGTGACCTGGGGCAAGTCACTTTTTTTCTCAATGTCCCAAGCAACTTTTTGAGACTGTAAGACACAGAGGGCAGAAAGGTGGCTCTGTGGATGGAGAGCCAGGCCAAGAGATGGGAGGCCTTGAGTTCCAATCTGACCTCAAACACTTCCAACCTGTGTGATCTTGGGCAAGTCACTTAACCCCCCACTGCCTAGTCCTTATACTTCTTTTGCCTTGAAACCAATACACAGTATTGATTCTAAGATGGAAGGTAAGGGTTAAAAAAAAAAAAGACTGTAAGACACAGAACAGCTATTATCTATAGTGGGAGAGTTTCCTCATTAGGAGTATTCAATGCCAGTGAAATCATAGGTCTAGAGTAGACCCACAAAAGCCAATATATTATGAAAATAATAATAAACATGGAGTTATATTTGGCAAAGAGGATTCAAGAACCCTTTTCATTTAATCACTGTAACTTTCACTTGTGTATACATATATTTTTCTTATGTAAGTGATTCTGTCTTAGGAGTATCTGTCCTATCTCTTCACATAGAAGGTAAACTCTCCAAAGTCAGGAGCAATGTGTAAATAAGATTGTGCATGGTCTTTGGTCTCAGTTACAAGTTACACACTCTCCAGGAGTTTAACAAACATTTGATATTTGTACTCTTTCTATTACAAATGCTGACTGATGATACTTTCTCATCCTAACGTATTGGGAATCTGGGAATAATGAAGCTGAAGTAGCAAGACAACCTGAGGGGGAGAGATGGGAGTCAGCATTTTCTAGGTAGGTCAGACCACTACCAACACCTTGACCACCATCTTCTCTCAGATCATGATGGAGATAATATGGGTTCTCAACTCTGAACTGAGCCTTAGTGCTTCCAGCACTGGGCTCTCAGTCATTGTCTTAGAAGGCAGCTTTTGTGGAGAGGCAGCCTGGCAATGACTGCAAATGCTCTAGTCATAGCTATTACAGAACAGAAAAGAAAATTATGCCACCAAAGTCCTTGGCACTGTCAAATGGTTCTGCATTAGAAATGGATATCAGAAGGGCAATAAGGTGGTTCAATGGATAGAGAGCTAGACATGGAGTGCAGAGGACCTGGGTTCAAATCTAGCCTCAGATACTTCCTAGATGTATGACCCTGGGCAAGTCACTTAACCCTGTTTGCTTAGCCCTTACCCTTTTGCCTTGGAGTTGATACTAAGAAAGAAAGTAAAGGTTTTTTAAAAAAATGCAACAAAATTGACAGCATTTTATCAGTGAAAAAGTCTTTTAAAAAAAGGCAATAACATATTCTTTGCCTCTGAACCCAAAAGACCATGGGACTTTTCTTAGCTTTTTCTTTTTCTTCTTTAAAAGACCCTTACCATCTGTCTTAGATTGATAGTAAGCATCAGTTCCAAGGCAGAAAAACAGTAAGGATTAGGCAATTGGTGTTAGGTGACATGCCCAGGGTCACACAACTAGGAAATATCTAGGGCCACATTTGAATCCAGCACCTCTCATCTCCAGGTCTGGCTCTTTATCTGCCTCTGACCATGGGACTTGCAATTGAAACCTTCCATATGTGTCGTTTCCCCTGTTACCACATGAGCTCCTTGACAGTAGAAGTTGTCTTACTTTTCTATTTGTATTCCCAGTGCTTTGCCCATAGTAAGTACTTAATAAATGCTTCATTCATTCCTTCCTTCCTTCCTTCATTCTGGGAAGCTAATGTACAGAAGAGTTCTTAGTTAAAAATCCTGGAGCAGTGACAAATAAGCTTGTGAAGAGGCATTTATTAAGTGCATGTTGCAGAAGGGACTTTCTACTAAACATCAGTCCTAGTGCTGATGGGGAATCATAAGAAATTGAAAAGTGCCCAAGTAAAACCCAAAATATGGTTGGGGAAGGAGCACATTTGTGCATGAAAATATCATCAAAGCAACCAATGTGTGAATTAAAAACAGTATGGTCCCATTATGAATGAAATGTGTAAATTTCTGTGAACAAATACATGGAAAACTGTTTAGGATGATTTAAAGTTTTTTTATTATAAAGATTATTATAAAGATATTTACCAATTATATGTAATAAATTTCCACATAAATTTTCTGAAGTTATATGATCTAAATGTTCTCCCTTCTATTCCTCACTCCCTGGCAAGCAATTTGATCTGGATTATACATGTTTTATCATGTAAAACATTTCCATTGTTCATTTTTGTAAGAGAATGATTATATAAAACCCAAACCTAAAAAACAAAAACCTACATAAATAAGTGAAAAATCACATGCTTTGATCAGCATTCTGAATCTAACTGTTCTTTCTGTGGAAGTGGATGGCATTCTTTGCTGTAAGTCCCTCAGAATTGTCTTGGATCATTGTATTGCTGAGACCAGCTAAGTCTATCTCAGTTTATCATTCCGCAATATTTCAGTTACTGCGTACAATGTTTTTGTATAGAACAATTTAAAAACTTGTTCTTATGTGTCTATCATTCAACACCTTTAATTTTTTTCCTCCAAAGAGTCAGGGTAAAAATGGACTCAGGATACTGTCAAATAGAAGGTTTCCTGACATTTCATAGAATGTATAATTTCTACTGACACTACACATAGAATCATCAGATTCTGCCTCCTCTTTGGGCTGTATCTTTACTATCTCTTTTAAATTTTCTCCTGTATTTTCTTCTGCAACATCAGTTATTCAGAACAGGGGATCATCAAACTTCAGCTGGAGGACCAAATCCTGATGGCCCCTGTAAAAGATAAAAACATTTTTAGCTTGCACACTGTATAAAACAGGAGAACTGAGTTTGGTGTAGGCAATAGTTTGCTAACCCCTCTTTAATTCAGGGTGCAAAAATAACATTGTTGCTATTCATAAGGTTGAACCTACATACCATATAGAACCTGTATAACTTGGAGTTGATACTAAAAGAAAGGTTTTAAAAAAAACACAACAAAATTGACAGCATTTTCTCAGTGAAAAAGACTTTAAAAAAGAGGCACTAACATCTGCTTTGCCTTTATACCCTATAACTACACTATAACTGGGTATACAGGTTCTATATGGCATATAGGTTCTACATAGGTATATAGGTTTAATACATAGATATATGAACTTTATGTTGGTGGCACAGTATACAGAAAAATGGGCTTGGATTCAGGAAGACTCATTTCATGAGTTAAAATCTGACTTACTAGCTGAGTGACCCTGGGTAAGTCATTTCACTCTGTTTGCCTCAGTTTGCTCAGCTGTAAAATGAGCCAGAGAAGAAAATGGTGAATTGCCCCAGTATCTTTGCCATGAAAACCCCAAATAGGGTCACTAAGAGTCAGATACAACTGTAACAACTCAACAACAAAAATAACTCTGTATAGGTTCAGTTTCACAAATCAGTTTGTTTTGATTTGGTTTAGTACATTAATGGATGTTTACAGGCTGTTATTTGATGTTCTGATCCAATTTGTGACCCTGATCCTTTAGGTCTTTGAATCCTTCTTCAAAGAGATCCAGGTCCTCCCTTCAAGTTCCAAGTGAAAACTTCTCTCAATAGCTACCTGGAAGCTGCCTTAGAGGCTGTTTGTTTCCCTAGATTCTAACTAGAATCGACTTCTCCAGTTTCTCCTCTCCAGAAGCTTTCTGCCTGTCTGGATAATATTAGTCTTATTTCGGCTGTTCTCTGTAACCAATACAAACCCTTGACAAATTCCAGCTGTTTTTTTACCCTCCTTCATAGCTGCTCTAAAACAGATGCCATTATTCCTTACATGTTTGCCCTCTTCCTCCATGTTTTCCAAATCTTTCCATTTTTCTTTCTTTGGGCCTCAATACTTTATATATCCTAAAACTGACCTCTCAAATAATTCTTAAACATTGAAAGATATTGAAAACCCACAGTTGTCATGATTATTCTTATCCTATCCACCCAAGAATAATCTGAAAAATATATTTTGTGGAGTAGGAAAGGGGGAGTGCCACTTGCCACTAAGCTAAAATTGTACTTTTTAAAGTACTCACTAGTTCTGAATAGATTGGCCTTCTCTCTTTGAACCTCCTTTCACTTGGAAAATATTGTCTATTCTGTTCAACTCTGAATGTTAAGCTGAGGGGCTACAAAAAGAAGCAGAATTCAAGTCTTGCTTACAATCTAATAATAAAAGTGATCTAATCTAATCTTATCTCATCTAAGCTCACAAATCTAATAATGGAGAGAGTGAATGTGATAAGTGTAAAGTCTAAGCAAACTGCTAAGAAAAATGTAGGGAGGGAAGAATCATTTTGAGCTAGGATAGAGGTGATGAGGGTGGATCTTCATGAAAGAAGTAGCACTTGAATTGAGGCTTGAAGGAAGGAAAAGGCATACCAAAAATGAAATTTGGGATGGGAAAGAAAGGGAAGGGGAGTGGAAGAATTCATTCTAGACATAGATTAAACACACAAAGACAAGAAGTGGGCAGGAGAAGTGCAGAGAGAGAATACACTATTTTGATCAGCTACATTAGTCATCCTCATCTTTGTCATCCATACTCAAAGAAGACCAAAAATGACCCCAAGGTCAAGATACAGTGTGCTTGACAGTGGCTGATTAGCTCCACCACAGATTGGGCATAAATAATCCATTTGAACATTTGGGATGGAGATGTCTCTAAATTGCACATCTCACATTTAGTTTGGTCAGATCTTTGATTATGTAAAAGGAGTAGCATGAAATATAACTCACAAGGCAGGTGGAAGACAAATTGTGGAGGACCTTATAGACATTACAACAATCATTTTTTAAAGAATTGTTGTTCTTCAACTGTTGTTCAGTTGTTGTGTCCAACTCTTCAGTGTTTTCCTGGCAAAGATAATTGACTGATTTGTTATTTCCTTCTCCAGCTCATTTTACAGATGAGGAAACTGAGGCAAATGGGGTTAAGTGACTTTTCCAGCATCACACAACTAGTAGGTGTCTGAAGTCAGAATTGAACTCAGGAAGATGATATGTCTTCCCTGACTCCAGACACCTTTTTATCCACTGAGCCACCTACTAGCTAGGAGGCAATAACTTCCCTTAACTAGTAGTCTTTGATTTGAGGCTGGATGACCACTTATTGAGCATTGAGGATGGTGTAGAGGGAATACTTCAGGGAAAATTTGAATGAGATGGCTTCTGGGGTCTCTTCCAATTTGAGAATCTATGATTCTGTAATTTGTAAACAATGGGTAGGAAAGAGGGGAGAGAGGCAAGTCAAATCAATAAGCAGACCTGGAACTCTATCCTGGTACTCTATCTAGTACATCTGGGTACTAAATAAGACTCTCTTCTTATTGGTGAAGACAAATGTCTCAGTGCAGTAGTAAAAAGACAAAAGAGCTTAAATTCTCTGCTATTTCCCTTCGGAACTCTTCAAGGACATTCTCTTTTCTGGACTCTTTAAGGGTCAAGTTGCTTAAGGGCACTCCTGCTTTCATTCTTCAAGAAGGAATATAGAAGAGGCCAATTCTACTTCAAGTCACTAATGGGAAAGATTCTGAGAAGACATGAGAGGAGCTGGCAGTCTCCATTGAGTCCCAATCTCCAGTTTGCTACTCGAGACCTTAGAGAGTTTTCCTTGGTGAGATCGAGGACCCTTTTCAGTTGAGCTGAGTTACCTTGCTCCCAGTGGGAGAGCTCTTCATTCTGTATTGTCCTGTAAATAGTCTGCTTTGACTATCTTTGATTTCTATTTTGTGATTTACTTCAATAAATGGATTTCTTTGCTATTCACTATATATGTTCATTGTGGAACTGGCATTAAGTGGGAAAGGGGTTAAACTTTAGTATCCGGCTTGGAGTCCATACCCCTCTAAAGTGATAGTGCCATCAGAAGTTAGATGGAACCCAATCATATCTCTTAGACTAATAATATTAAAAGCAGTAGATAGATATAATTCTTGCCTGGGACTCCTTTTCTCTGAGGAGAGCAAGTGGTCTCTGGCCCCAGACTTCTACTCCCCTTCAGCAAGGAACTAGTCTCCTTTGGAATAGGGTAGAGCCATGGGAGTATTGGTTGGGAAAAAGCTAGAAATGACTATTTGAGGGGCCTTGGAAAATCACATGTCTTTTCAAGTACTGAAGAAAACTTGTATATACTTTCATGACACCTTTAGGGCAAGGCCTTTCTTTTTCTTCTTTTAAACCCTTATCTTCTACCTTAGAATCAATACTAACTTAGAAACAATAACTGGTTCTAAGGCAGAAGAGTGGTAAGGGCTAAGCAATGGGGGTGAAAAGTGACTTGCCCAGGGTCACACAGCTAGGAAGTGTCTGAGGACACTTGAACCTAGGACCTCCCATCTCTACTCCTGGTTCTCAATCCACTGAGCTACCTAGCTGCTTCTCAAAAGGTAAGGACTTTCATTTGTATGTTTGTATTTCAAGTAGCTAGCACAGTGCCTGATACTAACATTTTACAAATCTTTACAGATTAATGGATGTAGTTGTGGTCAGTTTGGATTCCTTTGTTTAAGTTTAATTTTTCAATTAATTATTTTATTCCTCTTACATTCCCACTCCTGCTGAAAAGAAATAAAAATATAATAATAATGGCTTAACAGTTATATAGGGCTCATTATGTCTTAGGCACTTTGCTAGGTGCTTTTCAAACATGACTCTGGGAAGTGAGAGCTATTATTATTCTCATTTCACAGATGAAGAAAACTTGCCAAGGGTCATAAACTAGTATCTGAGGCCACAATTGAACTAGGTCTTCCTGACTCCAGGCCCATCAGATCTACACATATGCATGATTAAATAAAACAAATTCCTACATTAGCTAGGTCCAAAAATGCATTCTGTATCTTGAATCTATTATATTGCTGTCAGGAGGTAGTTAGCATACCCTTTATCTTTGGTCCTCTGGAATCATGGCTGGTTCTTTGAATTGATCAGTCTTTCAAAGCTGTTTGATTTTACAATGTTGTTATATTGTTCTCCTGGTTCTGCATCAATTCATTTAAGTTTTATCAAGTTTCTTTAAAACTATCCTTTTTCCTCATTTCTTATAACAGATGTGATCTATTACATAATGTTTTGTCATTCCCTGATTAATGGACACTCCCTTTGTTTTCAGTTCTTTGCTACTACAAAAAAGAGCTGCTATATTTTTGTACATACATTTGGGACCGTTAAAAAGGCCGCCACGGAGCCCGCCGGAGTCCTTTTATTCTTTCTTTTCTATCTTCAGGTATATATGCCTAGTTATGTTACTGTTACCTCAAAGACAAATATGTATGGTTTAATGAATTTGGGGGCAAAGTTCCAAATTGCTTTTTGAAAAAATTTTTAATAGCTGGATCAATTCACAACTCCACCAATAGCAAATTAATGTGCTTATTTCCCCGAAAGCCGGTCCAACATCACTAATTTTATCAGTTTATTGGATGTGGAAGTGATTCTCAGAGTTGCTTTAATTTGCATTTTTTTAAGCATTAATGATATGGAGCATTACTTCATATGGTTTTTGAAAGCTTGAATTTCTTCCTTGGAGAACTTCTTGTTCATATCTTTTTATCATTTACCAATTAGGAAATTACTCTTATTCTTGTAAATTTAGACTCCTTTGCAAACTATGGGTTTTCAATGCAGCTTGTCTTAGAGACGTCATATTTTATTTTTTAAAAAGTCAAGATACAAAAGGGTTAAATATTAAGGCTTGATGGGGGGGCGGGGCGGGAAGAGGATTTCCTTCCTGCCTCTATTAAATTAATAAGCCCAAGAGGCAAACTCTGCCCACTATAAAGATGAGAGAAACTTGAACTTCAATGGCAAATTGTTTAAAGGTTCTTTGCCCCAAAGAAAGATGGCTGACCATCCAAGCCATGCAAAGCCTCTACTGCTCAAAGATGGTTACCCTATCTGATACTATTTGATGGAATTTCTGCCCAAGTCCAAGATGGCGGAAGCCGCCCTCAACCGCTACAGGGATGGTCGCGGGCCGCGGTTTGGGTCAACAGTGTCACATGACATATTCCTAGCCGGAAGTTGAGGGAAAGGCGCCCCTGGCTGAAGCGCCTGCGCATTAGGGTAGAGACGCTGTGAGGCAGGAGGGGACTTAAGCTCGTCCTCAAGAGTTGGGACCGTTAAAAAGGCCGCCACGGAGCCCGCCGGAGCTAACGCTGCTGCTGCTGCTGCCCGGGTTGGAACCGCCGGGCCGCAGCCGGCGGCGATGCCTCGAAGGAAGGTGAGAGAAAAACTGGGTACTTGGCGGGCTCTTGAGGACAGCTTGGTGAGCTGCATGAACTCTGGTCCCGCCCCGTAGCGGCTACATCCCCTCCGTCCGCACCACACGGTCCAGCTGTGGAGCTACTTTCCCTGCCTGAGTCTGGCAGGAAAATGCGGGCTAGATACGGGCCTCGGCCTTGGCTTGCACTATTCCCGTTTTCTGGTTGGCTAGAACTGGGGTCTTTCTGAATTTCAATTGGTCACTAGGATGCGGAGAGCCATACTCATTGGCTCGCCACGCCGTCTGTTTGGGCCCAACGGTCACCTCCCCGCGTGCGGGGGCGGCTGCTGGTCCGGCCCTGCTAGACCACGACTGGCTAGTGGGAGCTATTCCTCTGCTCTTGATTGGTTGATCCTGGCAGTCTGTCGCGCGGGGACCCGCCCCCGGATTAGCTGCATGGGGGTGCCTATTGGCTAGGAGGACTTCCTTTCCTCCCTTCCGCTTTGGCGATTGGTGGGGGGTGGGGCTTTTCGAGTCTTCCTTACTTCCCAGGTGGGAGACATAACAAAGCTGCGGAGTTCTACGATTAAATGGGAATCTGCCATCCTGGAAGCGTACCTCTCCCTCTCCAGCCTGTTGATGCTGTCTCTTGACAGTTGCCTAACTGAGGGTGCTTGTTAACGGTGTTGGTGGGGAGAAGAAGCAAAATTATCCAGAACAAGGGAGGTTGCCTTTTTCATGGAAAAATTGGCTTATTGCAGTTAAAATTTTTAAAGATTTAGCTCAACTTCATCTTACTCCTCCTCCCTAGCTTTTTCATATAGCTTTCAGGTTTTCACAAATATTTTTTAAGTCGATCATTACTGCAGCCCATGGGCGCTGTTGTCCCCATTTTACAAATGAGGAACCTGAGGCAGACAGGTTGAGTGATTCGAGCCCAGAGTTATACAGAAATAAGTATTTAAGTTGGATTTGAACTCAGATCTTCTTGACTTTAGACCCAGCACTTCTTTTTGTTTGTTTGTTTAAACACTTAACCTTCTCCTTTAGAATATCCATTTTAAGTATCAGTTCCAAGGCAGAAATACAGTAAATGCTAGGCTTTTGGTGTTAAGTGACTTCCCCAGGGTCACAGCTAGGAAGTTTCTGAGGCTAGATTTGAACCCAGGACCTCATTCCTGTTTCCATTGGGCCACCTAGTAGCTCTCCCTGGACCCATCCCCCCCCCCCATTTAGTTCATTTCACCACATAATTTTATTTTGTAGATGAAAAAACTGAGTACCAGAGAGACATTGTAATTTGACCAGTCACATCTTGATAGCAGTAGGTACTTCATGGCCCATTGCTCTACTGTACCAAAAGTACCTCACTGTTAACCTCTTGAGTATATTGCCCTGAAAATACTTAGGTCTAGACTGTTCTACTTGTCTTTCCAAAAATTCCTCATTAATAAATTTTAGTTAAAAAATATTACCATCATAGAATTTGAAATGAAACTTGAGATGGTAATTGTTGTCAGGCTTACAGATCATCAAATTTTTGAGTAGATCCCTTAACTCAGTGTTACATTGGAAAAACAGAGATAGCTTCTTAGGATTTTATTTGATGAGATCATAGATCCATGAGAGTATGTGTCTGTTATGAAGGCAGATATAGTGTTAGATCTCTGTTAATAAAAGAGCATTCTACCTTGGAGATCCTTTTGCTCCTGGAGATATTTGCAAAACGGTAATTAGTGGTTAATAGAGATGAAAAAGTTGTATCTGTTGGTCTGCTGTTTTGAGCACCTTTTAACAACTTTATGTGGAAATGCTTCAAGGGGAGAGAGCTTAGGGGAGGACAAAGGAATTTCCCTATTTAATTTGGCTTGCATTCTTTCCCTTGCAATGCTCTTCCACAGAGCATGGGCTCTCATTTTATTTGAGTTAATGTCTGGTTCCTTTCAAATGTGACAGATGTTTAGAGAGAATGAGAGATTCCATCATGACACTGTAACATTGGGACTTAAACAAAAGCCGCTTTTAGAGGCAGAAGGGAAAGAACCTGGTGCTAATTTCTCTTCTTCAGCTTGACCCCGTGATTCCTTGGTCACATCATTCCAGCTATTTGAGGTTGGTAGTTTTCATTTCCAGAGTGTGGAACTGATGGTCAAGTCAAATCTACCCAGGGACATCTTAAAACAGAGTTACTGATATTGTAACTGCAATTTATTTACCTTAGAAATAAATAAATGTCCAGGTACTGTTTAAATGAAATATATTAATTAAAGAGAAATTGACTGTGTGCTGGTAAGAGCATTGTTCCTTTACCCTGTGCTTTGATTTTTATATACTTAAAGTAACTAGAGTATTACATATTGTTTTACTTCTGTTATTAATACAAATCCAAAGGATAAATGCTCCCTTTCTAATGTCTGGATTTGTGATATTACAGAGGAATGCAGGCAGTAGTTCTGATGGAACCGAAGATTCCGATTTCTCTACAGATATTGAGCATACAGATAGTTCGGAAAGTGATGGGACATCCCGGCGATCTGCTAGAGTTACTCGCTCCTCAGCCAGGCTGAGTCAGAGTTCTCAAGGTAAAGAGCATTGTTCTTCCTGACCACCTCTAGGAAAACAGGTGACTTGGCTGGTATCATAGGGTTGGTCCAGTTCTTAGGGAACCAATTCCTTTACTTGTTAATTTCTGTTAAAAAGTCAGGTCATTAAAAGTGGTGCTTTTAGGAAAAATTTAGTCTTTTTCTAACAGGCCCATATGTTTAGAGGCAAACTTTAGCTACTGTTTTTCTGGTTTTACATAAAATGGTTGATGGAAGAAACCTTATTCACCTTTTGACTTGTGCATGACTTCAGCCATTTTATTCTCATTTAGGCCACAGTTTTCTTTTTTGCAAAATGGTGTACCTAATAGAAGTGGTTTGAAATTACAATTTTATCTACAGCAGGGGCCAGGTACACATAATTGTGAGTACATATGTATGTGTACCCTTCTGTGGCTAGCTCTGATCACCTATCCCTTTTGTCTTCGCCTAGAACCAACCTGGGTTGGGGAGAGTGGATTGCAGAAAGTTCTGAGCACATAATTAAGAAAGTCTTTTTGTTGGAGACTGGATTGTGCTTTGAGCTGTTTAGAGACAAGACCTTTTGTTTTTATAAAGCTGAATGTGCTGCAGAAGTTAGGAGGAAATATCTTCCCATGAAACATAAAGTTATGTTTCAAGATATTAACAACCAGTTGCTACTTATGACTTTGCTTTTGTCTTTTTATTTCTAGCTGAAGTTTATTTACTTTCTCCTCTGATTTGACTTGTTCCCAAAATGCAAGGATCATAAAATGACATGGTGTTCTTGGAGAGGGCCATTGCCCTTGTTCAGGGCTTTTGGCAATTCACCAGAAGCTGTGTATATTAAACAACAGCAACACAATGAATATGAGATCAAGGCTTCTTCCTAGTTTGTTTGACCCCCTGGGGAATAGCTTTTCTCCTCAAAACACTGGATTTTGCAGTTTTCCTTTTTCCCTACTTAGGAATGTTGCAAAGGAAAAAAAATGTAACATATCTATCTCACATTTCTTTAGCAAGCTTAAAATATGTTTAAATCTTGGGTATGTTTTTCCTTGTGACAAGTTTTAGACTTCTAAGGTTTTAGCATTGGAGAGACATGGAATAATTCAGTTTTGAGTGCTTTAGGGCAGGTTTTACTATCCATCAAGATTTAAGTGCTTTCATGTGTATGGTGCTGTGAGACACTGTTTAAAGAAAATGAAATAGCTTGATGCTCTTGATGTCTGTAAATCCATTAGGATGATGATGTTTGAAAGAGTGTCCAAGAGAGTGACTAAGAGCATAGTTGGTTTTGGTGTAAGAAAATATTTGTGCATAGTAACTTGTGTAGGTGGACTGCCACTTTATGTGAGATGAGATCAGATATTTTGGGGACTACCTATGGTCGGTTGTTTTTCAATTAATAAACATTTATTAATGTTCTGCTATGAGGCAGGTGCTTCATAAACCAAGACAAAAATGAAACAGTCCTTACTTTCAAGGAGCTTTCATTTTATAGAGGGAGACAACAATGCATATTCTTTTTTTTTTTTTTTTTAAACAGGGAGGGGGGAGAGCAGTTGGGGGAAATGAGGAAGAAAACATTTTGAAGGTGTTACTTGAACTGAATCTTTTCATTTACTTATCCACCTAATCTATTTTTTAACATTCATCATTAGCATTTTCAGTTCCAAATTCTCCTTCCCTCTGACCTATGGTTGGTTATTGATTTGACTCCAACTGATTACTTATGTGGCTTGTGGAAAGATGGGTCCTGCATCAAATTAATTTGCTTTTGGATGGGAGGAACAATATTCTTTAATGATTTCTCTGATTTGTTTTTAAATGATACTAGATTCTAGCCCGGTTCGGAACTTGCAGTCATTTGGCTCTGAAGAGCCAGCCTATTCCACTAGAAGAGTGACTCGTAGTCAACAGCAGCCCACTCCTGTGACACCGAAAAAGTACCCACTCCGGCAGACCCGCTCATCTGGCTCAGAAACTGAGCAAGTGGTTGATTTCTCAGATCGAGGTAAGTGGGAAAAGATATGTTTAAAGGCGTTTATGAAGGAGTTGGTAAGCTTTTCAAAGTGGGTTGAGTGTTTACCTTAAATGGGTACCTGGGAATGGCATGATACTGGCTATGGTGAGAAATATGGCTATTAACTTAATGTCTGGTGTGTCTCTCTATTAGAGCAGTTTGGCTCTGGATTAGTTCTGGGCTCCAGAAATTCTGTAGCCATCCAACTGATCCCAGCCTGAGAGATTTCAGGGAAATCAGTTTATTTCATTGGCCATTGGGGATTTTGGGGTAGGGTGGACTCAGAAGTCTGGTACCAACTTAGTCTTTTAGAGTCCATTCAAATGAGGATAACTTTCATTGAATGTCTGTGTTGGAACTTATGGATGATTTTCCATCATCAGTAGGGCATGTCAGTTCATTGGGATAGTGACTCTTCTGTATAAGTCTGGAGGCCTTGGGAGTAAGTTGGACATTTGGGTTGATGCAGTCCATGTGGTTTCTGCTTGTAAAGGTAGTTGATTGAATTTATCTTCTTGTGCATATTATACTGGAAGGAGAGAGTGGGCTGGCAATAGTTTTGTTGTTTTTTTTAACTTCTAAGCAACCTAAATTATTTTTGGTCTTTGTGAATGGGGCAGGAGCCATCTAAATGAAATATTTTAAGTTTTTCAGACTAAACTTTAGCCACTCATGGAAACTGCTCACAAGAAAAAAAAATGATGATGGTTCTTTCTCTTCTCTTTTTTTCCTGTCCATCTCAATGATCATTGTCATGGCCAAAAGGGCCTTGATCAGTTGGGTGAAATGACAGAATCTGTAAATCAACATCTGCATAATTGAACATAGATTTTAGTTATGATGTTGTGTTATAGGAGCTCACCACTTGCTTCTTCATTAGATACCAAGAACACAGCAGATCATGATGAATCTCCACCCCGAACTCCTACTGGCAATGCACCTTCCTCTGAATCTGATATTGACATCTCTAGTCCCAATGTGTCCCATGATGAAAGTATTGCCAAGGACATGTCTATGAAGGATTCCGGCAGTGACCTGTCTCATCGTCCTAAGCGCCGCCGCTTCCATGAAAGCTACAATTTCAACATGAAGTGTCCAACACCGGGCTGTAACTCTTTAGGTCAGTTTATCCCAATTTTAGGTTTTCTTGTATCTCTCAGTTCTTTCCCCTCTGGGTTAAGATGAACTAGACGTTTTATGCCCTGTTTTGATTCAAACTCTTGAACTTTTCAGTCAAAAAGTATAAGTATTGATATATAATAATACTGTAAGAGATCGCATATGTCACACTTAGAGAATCACTACTTTATAAGAAAGTGAAATAACTTTTCTACCATACTTGAAAGAATTGCTTCCTAAGTCTTGAAAGTATATGGTTTGTATCCAATAATTTGGGGAGGGGAGTGTTTACATATTGCTTATGGCTAAATAGTCAGGTGAGGTTTTTTCATTGGATAGAATTAGGGGTAAATTTGAATTCACTGCTTGATAGGGAAGAAAGCCCATAACTTTTCCTCCATCGTTGATTCATATTTACTGATGGTTTAGAATGACTGCACTTGAGCCACAGAGACTGGCTTTTGAGCATTTATTTGTGAGCTTCTTTACATTGATCATATGAAGCCTCTTCTTTTCTTTTTCTGGAAGGCAAAGGAATCTTCCCTTTCTGCATCATTCGTCCTCTGCTCAAAATTAAAATTAAAATTGATTATTTCCACAGGGCACCTAACAGGGAAGCATGAAAGGCATTTTTCCATATCTGGATGCCCACTATATCATAATCTTTCAGCTGATGAATGCAAGGTAATTTGCTTCTTCTCATTTTTAGAGCATTATCTTTTTAGTGACCTCTCGAGCTTAAGGGAACTTCCATATCAAAGGCTGCTGGGGAAGCCATCTTTTCCTTCTCATTTGCTTAATAATTTGCACATGGATGGACTGATTGGAATAATGCATGCATCAGATTGTACTCTAAAATAGGCCCATTACCCTTTCCGGCTACTTACAAATGATACTTCCTAAATTTTCTGAGAATGTCCTTCCTAGACTACCTGTAGGTGCTTGGTTAAAACTTTGAAGGAGTCTATTTGCTTGGGAGTTGCTGCTGCTTTTAAGGATGTAGTTAGAGAATTGGTTGGGGCATCAGTGTTTGGCTTTTCTAACATAATAGCTACCATTTATATAGTGCTTTCAGGTTTGCAAAGTGCTTTACATAGGTTATCTCACAACAATCTCTGAAAAACTGAAAAAAATCTGAAAAAGCTTCAAGTATCAACCTGGGTCCTGAATGGGTTTCTTCTGAAGTATCTGGGTAGGTTAGCACAACTGGTTAAATCATTGAGCTCTAACCAGGGAGCCTGGGGTCACTTCTTTGATCTCTTTCTGAGGAAGTTAATTTCATCAAGGAAAATTCCAGTCATTGGCCATAAACTGCACCCTTAACTCTTGCCTTACTACCTGACATATTTTTGTTCTTGGTTACAAGTAAAGGTGTATAATTTTCAGAAATTTTAAAGCCTTTTATTAAAGTGAAAACAAATTAGGGAAAATTTCAAAATATATTTTCATTCCCTCTATAGATTTAGATTTTTTGTTTAGAGGCATATTATATATGACTAACTTTTTAGGCTTTCAAAGTTACCGTGTTAATAGAATGGAAGGAAGGAAAGATGGAAATAAACATTTATTAAATACTTCATTCCAGGAATGGGGCAAAGTATTGGGGATGCAAATACAAGCAAAACGTTTGCCCTTGTCCTCCAGGAGCTTCCATTTTAATAGGGGAAAACAGGTGGAGTAGCTGAGGTGGGAGCATTCTTGGTTCTGATGTCCAGAGAAGTCAAGAATAGGGTGAGCTCCATGGTAAAGGGGATGATGGACTGGCTTTTCAAGGGCAAGGATACCCCAGGAAAAAAGTTCCAGAATGAGCTAGCACTAGAGGGCTATGGCTCAGAAGTCCAGAAAAAGACAGGAACAGGGTTCTTTCAGGAAAAGAACTATCTCTTGTATTTTATCTTCCTATCACTAGTGCCAAGTATATTGCCTGATGTGAGGTAGATGTTTAATAAATGTCTGTTCAGTGACATGAGTTTATTTTTTTTTCCTAAACCCTAACCTTCTGTCTACTGTGTTTTGGTTCTAAGGCAGAAGAGTGGTAAGGGCTAGGCAGCTGGGATCAAGTGATTTTCTCAGGATCACATAGTTAAGAAGTGTATGAGGTCAGATTTGAACCCAGGACCTTCCATCTCTAGACCTGGCTTTTTATCCTTTAAACCATCTAGCTGCCCCCTACATTTGAGTTTTTAAATAAAAACAACACACTTCTTTTCAGTTCCTCAGTAATGTGAGATTCACAGAGTACTAGAGGAAACTTATACTTTTAACTTCCAACTCTGAAGCCTGTTCTCTCTTCTGAATCTTTTGACTGAGAAGGGCAAAAATTCCTTTCCTACTACTCTTGACACATGTCAGTGTCCATTTCACTCTGAAGCCCATTTAGAAAGATAAAAATAGATCCACTGTTCTCTGGTTAAAAAGTTGACAAGAAGATGGCTTCTCTAAGCAAGGAGACATTGGATCCTTCCTTGTCTTGTGAAGATGGTAGCACAGTGCCCCTATTTAAAAATCAAACTGTACAGCTTGTATTCAGTGTGCTTCACAGAAGTCTAGTTCAAATATGCACAGAATCCCCATGGTAACATACTATTTGAAGACCTTTAAAGAGGGGAAAACCATTACCTCTCAAGGCAACCTATTTTCCTTTGATACAAATCTCATTCTTGATCAAGTTTTTTGGTTTATTTTTACCAACGTTTTGCTTAAACTTTGCCCATTTGCAGCTCCCACCCATGGCTTTACTGTCCACTCCTCTGGGGCCAAACTGAACAAGTCTAATTCCTCCATCACATGAAGGCCTTTAAATACTTGAAGACATCTGCCACGTTCCCACTGCATCCTCCTTTCTTTCTCCAGACTAAATATGTCAGATGCCTTCAGCTGTTCCTCATATGACAAAGACCCAGGGCTCTTCAAGACTTAACAGTGATCTGTTACTATAGATATATTATATAAAAACACAAGGGAGGCAGAAGAGTTAAGTGGAATGAATTCTGAATTTGAACTCAGAAGACTTGGTTTTGCCATCTGCCACCCATCCAAGGATGGGCAAACCCTTATGGGCTTTAGTTCCCTCATCTATAAAGTGAAAGGGTTGGGGCAGCTGGGTAGCTCAGTGGATTGAGAGTTAGGCCTAGAGACGGGAGGTCCTAGGTTCAAATCCAGCCTCAGACACTTCCCATCTGTGTGACCCTGGGCAAGTCACTTGACCCCCATTGCCCACCCTTACCACTCTTCTGCCAAGGAGCCAATACATAATTGGGTGTTTTGCCAAAATTATTATGGGGGCAGAAAAGGCTATCAATATATCAAAATCTTCCCTGAAATATTTTATTCATTCTCTGATCCCACCCCACCCCCCTTGTCCATACTTCCCCCTGCCAATATATTCCAGACATTTTTGGCTTCTGTTGAAGGGAAAGTGAGGAAAAAATGGAAGAAAAAGTTTTATCCTTGAATTTTCATGGGGATATTTTTTATTTTAATAAATGGTTATATACATAGGGTTCATCATTCCCTATCCCAGTTCCCAGGGAGAATGGAAGACTGACTGGCTTAGGCAAGTGGCCACATTGTAAGGGTCTTGGATTTTGCTTTTTGTTTGAAAGGGCACTAGGCTTCCAGTGAGAGGACACACATTCCCCATTGAATTTTCCCAGTTAGCTGTGTGACTGCGCTCTATTCTCTGCTCTCACCTCTCTGGTCTTCAGCTCCTCTGTCTGGAAAAGAAAAGAGGCATAACATTACCTGACAGATCTCACAGGCATCCGATGATGCTAAAATGAGATAATCGATGGGAAAACACTTTGAAAGTAAAAGTGTTCTGTAAATTTAGGGACCTATTATTAAAATTTATTTCTCAACTTCAGATGATTTGTAGTCTGAACTTTGCCTAACGCCTACTCTCACCGTGTGCATAATGGTAGTTGGGGGTTTTTTTCCCTTCCAGGTAAGAGCACAGAGCAGGGATAAGCAGATAGAAGAGAGAATGCTCTCCCACAGGCAAGATGACAACAATAGGCATGCAACCAGGCACCAGGTGAGTGCCTTACTAGAGTAATGGCCACTCGTAATTTTGTGACACATCTGAGGCCTCCTTCGGAGCTTACTTTTTGCAGCTAGGTATGAGCCTCATATTAGATGTAGTTCATATGTTTGATGAATAAGGTATTGCCCATATCCATCGCTTCCTATGTGCTTATATTTGATTGGCTTCCAACCCTTTGCTACAGATTTGTTTAAGAAATGTATAAACATTAGAAAGGGCTTTGTAAACTGTAAAGCACTGTATAAATGTCAGCTGTCGGCTCTCTACCTCACAAGACAGTTGTGAGAAAAACTACAATTTGTTGTAGGGAACAAGCCTCCAAATTGTTTATTTATTTAACTTGTGATTATTCCATGACTGGTGGATTCCATGGGGTAGAAATATAATTCAGTTAGAATTTAAAAATACTTTATATAATCTCATTTGATTTGTATGTAAACCTAATTTTAGTATCCTAATTTTACAGATTAAAAAGCAAGGATTTTTTTTTTTTTAGCAAATAATTCTGTTTAGAAATGGAAAATGGAGATATTTTGTGCCTTCAAGGACCTTAAAGTTTAGTAATGGAGATGAGACCTATACGTAAATAATATCAATCAGAAAGTGATTAACTGTGTAAGAAAAATAAAAAGCAGGGGCTAAAGCAGTCCAAGGAGAGATGGGTCACTTCTAACTAGGAGCATCAAGGAAGGTTTCACACAAGACAAGATATATGAGCGACACTTTGAAGGAAGGGAAGGATATTAATAAGTAAAGATGATTGGGGTTTTGGAAATGGGCTGGATAGGACAAGGTGTGGGGCATTTGTTTCAGGCATTGGGCCAGATATAAAAAGGTATAGAGGCTAGAGAGGAAAGTAAGTGATAGGGCCAAACAGCCTTGTGGGACTGAAGGATATGATATAGGAGGAGAGATATTATGAAATAAAACTAAAGGAGTAGGATTTTTTTTTCTTGTTTTAAACCCTTGCATTCTGTCCTAGGAACAATTCTAAGACAAGAGACACAAGGGCTAGGCAAATGGGATTAAATGACTTACCCAGGATCAGGCATCTAGGATGTATCTGAGACCAAATTTGAACACAGGCTCTCCTGACTAAAGGCCTGGAACTCTACACTGTGCCACCTAGCTGCTCCTAAGGGAGTAGTTTTAACTCTGAATGGGGAAGACCAGGTTAAAGAGTTTGTATTTTGTTTACTACATAAATAACATGAAGGTTTTTAAGTAGGGAAGTAAAATTATCAGTCCTATACATTAGTGAGATTAATATTGTAGTGACATGAAGGATATACTGCTGAGGCATGAGATTGGAAATAGGAAGACCAGTTAGACAGCTCTTAGACAGTTTGATAATGGTCTCAAGTAGGATGGTTGAAAGCAGAAAGGAGGGAATGAATGCAAGAAATAATCAGGTATACTTGACAAGATTAGATGGGGATATGGAGAAGGGGGCAGAAGACAAAGATGACCCAGAAGTTCTTTTTTTTTTTTTTTTTTTTAAACCCTTCTGTCTTAGTATTAGTTCTTAAGACAGAAGAGCAGTAGGGGCTAGGCAATGGGAGTTAAGTGGCTTGTCCAGGATCTCACAACTAGGAAGTTTTGGAGGTCAGATTTGAACCCAGGTCCTCCCAACTCCAGACCTGATTCCCTATCCACTGTACTATTTAGCTGGCCTCTCCCTGCTTTAGAAAAAAATTATTTTTTATTGATTTTTTAAACCCTTCCCTTCTTTCTTCATATTAATTCTAAGACAGAAGAGTGATGACCCAGAGTTTCTGAGTAAAATTGTGATGAATGTAACAGATGCATGAAGTTAGAAGGGCATATTATGAATGGAAGATAACATCTTTTGGGCAAGTCAAGTTTGAAGTGTCACTGGGATTAGAGAGAAGAATGAGCACAGAGTTGGGGGAGGTAGCAGGACCAGCTGAGAGTAACATTGAAATCACAGGAAGGAAAGGTGATCGTTTGATCATAGCCTGGGAAGGAAGTCCAGGATTGTTCTAAATGATAGGAGAGGAGAAGGAGGAGGAGGAAGAGAGAGAGAGAGAGAGAACACGAACACAGATACATATGTGTATATGTATATATCTTTGTATCTCTAGGTAACTATGTGTGCGTGTGTGTCTATGCATACAAGTGTATCCATATTGTGTATGTATACATGTGTGCACATGTGTCTGTCTCTATGCATGTGCACAAATGTGTGTCTGTACACATGTGTTTATAGATGTGTGCATGCACATATCTGTGAGTGTGTCTGCCTATACCTATGTGGGCATATGTATATCTATGTATACTTGTGTGAATGCACAATACAATCTTTGTATACCTGTGTGCACATGCATGTATACCTGCATGTGTGTGTAAGTCTGTGTGCATGTGTGCACATATACAGACTAGTTTTAAAATTTGCCCAGAGATCCACAGAGTAACAGTTCTGTTCCCAGTTGTTCCCTTGGTTGGCCACCCCCTCAGTGCTTTCCATACTATAGTGGGATTCCAAATCTGAAGTTGCTCCACTTGCTAGTTTCCTTCTCCTGCTTTGTAGGCACCAACAGAAAGGCAGCTTCGCTATAAGGAGAAGGTGGCTGAACTCAGGAAGAAAAGGAACTCTGGGCTGAGCAAAGAGCAAAAAGAGAAATATATGGTAAGATTCTAAATATATGATTTTACCAAAATCTTGTGAGTTACATTTAACACTTTAGATTCGATGTGTTTCTTGCTTAATGTACTTCCTATTTGAAATTACCTAAAAGTGTACTGATACAAGTTTACTGAAATTCAGCAGAAGTTACTATAATAACATGAAGGCTGTTGATGGAGTTTCCTGAAAGGTGAGTGGGACATCATATGAAAATGGTATTTGGGTCTTCTGAGTTGTGGATAATTAGCACAAAAATCCTATCATTAAAAAAAAAGTCCTTTCCTGGCCCCATCATTCCCTCAAGCTATCATCCTTTCTCTTCCTTTCACAGTGAAACTCTTTGAAAAGGATGTCCCAACTCATTGCCATCATTTGTTCTCTCACTTCTTAGCGCTTTGCAGTTTTTCTTCCCATCTCATCATTCCACTGAACTGGCAAACCCCAAATTAGAAGTGAACTCTTATACTTATTCTTAGGGCCTTTTCTCAGTCCTCTTCCTTCTTGGCCTCACTGCAGCTTTGGACACTGTTGACCTCCTCTCCTGGATACTCCCTTTTTCCTAGGTTTTCATGACACTGCCCTCTCTTGGTTTTGCTTCTCAGTCTTTGCTGGATCATCCCTGTGCTGTCCTCTAACCTCAAGTCTCTTTCTACGCCTCTTCTCTTTTACCTTTGTACTCTCTTTTGTCATCAGCTTCTATGAGTTCAGTGATCTCTGCAGATGATTTTCAGCCTTAGACTCTTTCCTTAGTGCCATTCCCATAGTGCTACCTGCCCATTGGACATAAATATTCTAAGCATCTCATACTCGACAGTCCAAAATGGAATTCATTATTTCTCTCCTTCCCCAAAGTTCTTCCTTCTCCTTCTCAATTCCCCATTTTGATCAAGAGCACCACCATCCTCTGGTCATCCAGGTAGACTACCTAGGAGCCCTCTTCAATTCCCACTTATCAGTTAAGATTTGATTCCACCTTTGCAACATCTTGGACATCTGTCCCCACTTGAATGGCCATTTTCACCTCTCACATAGGCAACTGCAGTAGCCTTCTAATTACTTTCCTGTCTCCCATTTTTCTCTCTTTTCCAGTTCATCTTTTACCAAACTGCCAAAGTGTTGTTTCTAAAACCTAAGTCTGACCATGTCATCCCTGCTCGAGAAACGCTCAGTTTGGCCTCCTTGGCTTTAAGATCAGCTATAAATGGGGCAGCTAGGAAGCACAGTGGATAAAGCACCGAGCCTTTTTAAACCCTTACCTTCCAGCTTAGAATCAATACCATGTATTCTAACGGTTTAAAAAAAAAGACCAAATGAATACATCACACTTTGGCAGTTAAAGCCCTTCATAGCCTGGCTTCATTCTTATTGTCAGTTATTCCCATGTATGTACTCTTTGGTCAGGCCAGATTAGCTTTCTTCCTGTATCTTTGTATCTTTCTATACCACACTGTTTCATCTCTTGTCTGTGTATCTTTGCACAGGCGCTCCTTCATTCTTGGGATATACTCCCTCCTCACCAGTGCATCTTAGCATCTCTAGTTCCCTTTAGAGCTCAACTCATGAACTATTTCTTACTTAAGGGCTTTCCTGATTCCCTCCACTCCTCCCCTCCAGGCTGCCTCTGAATTTTGTCCTCTCTAGAATCACCGAGGATGACATAGTTAGCTCATGGTGTTAGATAACCAGGCCCTTGAAAAAAAGTTTAAAGAAGTAAAATTATTCATGACTCTGGCACACATGATTGAGAAGACTTGTGGATCCAAGTACCAGGAACCTGGAGATGTCATGCTATCACCTGCTGTTTCCTAGGAGCACAGACAGACCTATGGAAGCACTCGGGAACCTCTCCTGGAAAACTTGACCAGCGAGTATGACTTGGACCTTTTCCGAAGGGCACAAGCTCGAGCATCAGAGGATTTGGTGAGTCCTGAAATCCATGAAGAGTGATTGGGAAGGCAGCTTGGTAGCTCAGTGGATAAAGCACCAGGAATGGAGATGGGAGGTCCTAGGTTCATATCTGATCTCAGATACTTCCTAATTGTGTGATTCTGGATATGTCACTTAATCCCAATTGCCTAACCCTTACCAGGGTCCCGGGTCACACAGCTAGGAAGTGGCTGAGACCAGAATTGAACAGAAGTCCTTTTGACTCCTGTTCTGGTGCTTTATCAAACTCTGTGTTACCTAGCTGCTCCTCTTGCTCACTTTTCCACACTTGGGCATCTGGAAGCCAATTCTATCATGATAATCTTACCATAGTTATTGCTATGACTTTAGGAGTAGGAGTATATCATAGGAGCATCACTGACTACAGTTGCTCAATGGTACTTTGAGAACTTCACATGATTTCTCCACTTTGGCACCAGACACTTTCATCTCTGTTTTCCCTTCTCCTTTCTCCATCCCCCAGGCCCAGGGAATGAATGCCATTATGACAGTTTCCTCAACTAAAAATTGCCCATCTAGAGCTAGAAAGGGATCTTCAAAATGATCTAGACCGACTCCTTCATTCTACTGTTGAGGAAATTGAGGCCCAGAAAGACAAAATAATTTCCCCAGGGTCTCATGGGTAGTAAAGAGTACTGACTTTGGAGTTCAAATTATATATGTAGCATTTATAGGCTTTGCAGCCTTGGGCAATAAGTCACCTAGCTTCCATGAAACTCAGTTTCCTCATCTGTAAAATGAGGGGGTTGGGTCAGATGTCCTCTGAGGGCCTTCAGGCTCTCAGTCTTTGGGCCTATGAGCAAGGGGCAGAGCTCTGGTCTTGGGGTTCCAAAGCCAGCTTGTTCTACTCCACCACTTTGGTTCCAAGAACTTCTAAAAGGCTGTGACAGTGACACCTAGTGGTAAGTTTTTCTATCTAAAATGCTATAAAATGTTTGAAAAGCATTTTATAGATAAGAAAATGGAGGCTCAAGGTTAAGGGATTTGTGTAAAGCCACACAGCTAGCTGGGAGCAAAGCAAGCATTCAAGATCATATCTCCTGGTTCCAAGTCCAGTGCTCATTCTACTGTATCATGGCTGCTATTAGAGTCTAGCTAAAAAATTACTTGAGAACTTAAAATTAATCCTTTCCCAAGGTTGGCCATAACATTTGATACATGAAATTTATTTAGGATGATGTGATTATAATTATATATAAAGATTTAATGTATATGTAAATATATTTTTGTGTTATTGATATATTTGTATATATTTACATATAAATATATTTATATACTCTATAGATTTATGATTATTTAGAATGTACTTAGAGCTGTTCTTGATATGGGGCAGTGTGATTGGTACTGGGCTTAGTCTCAAACCTTTTTCCTTAACTCTTTTGTGGGGGGGGAAAGACTTGATTCTAATCTCTGTCTACTAGCCTCAAGTTTTTAATTTATCTCATCATCTCAGCATTAGGGTCATCTTATAGGAATGGAAGAGTCTCTCTATGGAAAAATTTATTTCTGAATTCTAGTGTTTCTCCAAAATAAGGTTGAATCAAAGAACAGGCTAGAGCTATCTTGCACCTTCTATTCTTCCAGGTTTGTTAGATCCTGGAGCTAGTTACTGGCTTAGAAGGTGATAAAATGCCATCATAATGACTATAAAAATAATTAATTTTAGTTCTTTATCTAGTCACAGGAAGATTGCTCTAAATATCCTTGTAATCACTAGCAGTCTTCCTTTAATGACAATATGATTATTGACAGTTTAAAGACAAGGAGCATTGCTGAGCCAGTGGTAGTTTACTCTTTATATCTCTTCAGTGATGTCAAGTGCTTTCCTTCTGTTCTGTCTCAAACAGAAAAATATCCAAACTAATTATCCAAACTCTCAGACCAGCACATCAAAATAAGGTATAAATATGTCCCAAATTGAAGAAATGTAAAGAGGTATTTGGGGATGTGAGGAGAGGTGCTAAACGTGTAACTTTTACTTCCCTTTTTTCATAATGGAATAGAAGTATTTCTTGCTTGCTGCTTCACTGCAGAGAGACTGGGCCTCATAAGTTGGGAATGTCACTAATAGAAAGAAATCCAGAGTTCTGAATAGAAGCAATTTTGGAGGATCAAACCATTGGTTACGATGAGACTTTACTTTTTATTAATAAGGTTGATTTAATTGTGTGTGTCACTAATAATACTGTATCAAGATAGAGTAGGGAAGGAGGCATTTCTGTTGGGGAATTTTCTAGGTGACCTTTAATTCATTTACCCAAATTAATTTTGGCTTGAAACACTGTTAGGCTTGAAATGTATTGAACTTATAAATGCTGGTTTAGATTTGTGGAATATTCTTATCCCAGATATTTTAAAAATAAAATACAGGAGATTAAGCTTTTTAAAAAAATTATTTACTTTTTCAGTTACATGTAGAAACAGTTTTTAACAATTGTTTTCTGACATTTTAGGATTCAAATTTTCTCCCTCTCCCTAAGGCAGTAGTTTGATGTCGGTTATACCAATACTTTCATGCAATACATATTTCCATGTTCATGTGATAGAAGACACATATCACACATAACAATAAAAAAAGGAGATTCAGCTTAAATTTGATTACCCCAGATGGCCACACATAAGTATTTGGTAGATAATTTCACATTTAATATTTGAGAGAGGAAGATAATACAGAGTGCTGGGCCTGAAATCAGCTGGCCAGAGTTCAAACCTAGTCTTAGATCCTTATAAGCTATATGACCCTAGACAAGTTACTTAACTATAAAATGAGGATCCTGGAGAAGGCAATGACAAGCCACTCAGTATCTTTGCCTAGAAATTCCCCCCACAAAATGGGTTGGATGTGACTTAAAAAGAAAAAAGGGATCTTTTAGTCATTGTTCTTCCTTTCATATTTCATTTTGGTTCAAGCTAATGGGACTTTTCATTCTGATGGCTTAGAGAATGCCAGTTGGAAATTAAATTCTTGTTGTACAAATATGATAGTCAGGAGTGATAATAAGCCATATTTGTCTATATCAGTGAATATGTCTCTTCTTACACACTTCTGGGAGCTGGGGAGGTTGGGTACTAGCTTGGTACATACAGCATGGGTACAGAGTTGGGATGTTCAGTTAGGAGATTATGGGCTTTAGGTTATTGATGATGATGATGACAAATTTCAATCTTCTGGCTTTTGTTTATTTGCTTGAAATAGGAGAAGTTGCGGCTGCAAGGCCAAATCACAGAAGGCAGTAACATGATTAAAACCATTGCCTTTGGCCGGTACGAGTTAGATACTTGGTATCACTCGCCCTACCCTGAAGAGTATGCCCGCCTGGGACGGCTCTACATGTGCGAATTCTGTCTCAAATACATGAAGAGCCAAACAATACTTCGTCGACACATGGTAAGCTTCTTTTACAGTCACTCTGGGTGCTTTGGTTGTGGTTTCCGAGGAATTTATTGTGGGTAGCAAATGCATTAAAGCCAGATTTAAATTTAAGCTAATATGAGGTCTGGATATTTGAAATCTATAGATAAAATATATAGCTAATAAGGCTCAGTAGTAGTTTGTTCATTTTTTTTTTAAACCTTTACTTTCTGTCTTCTTATCAGTCCTAAGACAGGGTTGAGTGACTTGTCCAGGATCATGCAGTTAGGAAGTATTTGAGGCCAGATTTGAACCCATGTCCTCCTGACTCCAGACCTCTTTTACCTCCTAGCTGCCCCATTAGTGCTAGGTTAATTCCAACCCAGGAGAATGCAGTTTGTGACTTGGTTGCCACTGAGTAGTACCTAAGGAAGCTGGTTCTTCTGTCCTCATAGTCTACAGTTGCTTATTTTCCTTTCCTTTTGCTGATCTAATTTTTTCCCTTTTTTCTTTCCATACACAGGCATACAGCATCTAGCAGAATTGTTTGGCCCAGTTAGAGGCACTTAGGCCTAAATAGTTTTCACCCATAATTATAATAACTAACATGTTTATAGTTCTTTAAGGCTTGTAAAGCACTTCACACATCATTTTACTTGTGTCTTCACAGTAACCCTGAGAGGTGGCTGCTATTATTATCATCCTCATTTTACAAATGAGGAAACTAAGAACTTGAGGCTAAGTGACTTGTTTGGGTTATCTTATATACTTTATAAGAATCTGGGGCAGGATTCAAATTCATAGGTCTTGCTGACTCCAAGTCCAGTGTTCTATTTGCCAATCTACTTGGCAAGTGTCTGCATGTACCATGGCATAGAACTTGAAGCATATTTGTCTTCCAGGTCTATTGTTCACACACAGATGAATATAAAAGCTGGATCAGATTGTGGTAAAACTGTGAAGTCAGCATGATGCATTTTAATCTCCCCTGCCACGTTTTATGTATCTCTCCCCTTCAAAATAAGAAAGGATTTGATACCATTTATATTTTGATTGAATATCTTAACTGTCAGGTATCTTTATTTTTGAACTTCTCATCTTTAATTACAAGATAGTGTTTTGTCTTTGGAAAGATATTTTTAAACATTTTTATTGTTACATTTTGTTTTGACACATCTATCACTTCCTAATATCCTATCCTCCCGTACTTTGCCTAAAAAAAAAAACTTAAGACCCTATAGCAATTGCAATTGTTGCAATTGATAGCTTGGATAACACTTACTTTTAAAGGAATTTCCAGCAATACAAGGAATTGTAGCTTTGTTTGAGGAGTCTGTTGTTCCTGAAGTTTTGCTATGCCTTTATTTTGTTTTAAAGATAAATCCATTTTATGCAATTTAGAGTGTCTCATGGGTAGGAAAAGGAGATTGGTTAGGGTGGGCAGTGCCCTCTTTGAACTTTAACCTTTCTCATCCACCCCTCAAACACTCTCAGGTACTGGCGGGCCAGCCTATTTCTCATGATATCCTTCCTTTAACTTCTCTTCCTTGAGCCATCACCACTGGTTGCTTCTTCACATCCTTCTCCCATCCTTCAAAATGTGGATAAAATTATGCTCTTTTTCTTCTCAGAACTCTCTAGCTGTAGGTAATCCATAGTCTCATGATTCAGTTCTTGGAGTAGAGGGAAGTCTTGACAATACCCTACAAGGATATATGAGCAAAGGAGAAACAAGATAGCTCAGTGGATAGAGAACCAGGCCTGGCATCAGGAGGACCTGGGTTCAGATTTGGCCTTGGCCATTTCCTAGCCATGTGACCCTGGGCAAGTCACCTATCTCCCATTTGCCTAGTCCTTGCTCTTTTGTCTTTAGAGTTGTTACTAAGACAGAAAGTGAGAGAGGGAGGGAGGGAGACAGAGAGACAGACAGACAGACAGACAGACAAAGACAGAGAGAGAGAGAGACAGAGAGAGAGAGAGAGACCCAAGCAGAAATAACTTTGGGTTTTGAACCAGAATATTAGAGCTAGAAGAGATATTAGATGTCATTTAGGGCAATCCCTTCATTTTATAATTGAGGAATACAGGGAAACAATTATGACTTTTCCCAGTCATACAGCTAGAAGGTGACCTGTCTTCTGGTCCAATATTCTTTCCTCTGTCTCATGCTACACAGCAAAGGGCCCAGTTGTGCCCTGTACTTACCTTCTGTTTGCCTCAGTCTCCTTTACTAAAAAATGGGGACCTTGGAGAAGGAAATAACAAATCACTCAATGTTTGGGCACAGTGTTTTGTTTTGTGGAAGGAATCCCTTTTCCTTTTTAACAACAAACCCCTCTATAGTATTTTCCAATGGAATTGAATTTTAATAAATTCTATTTGCATGTAGCCTTTTATACCAACATTTATGGTACCCAGAGTTAGCTGTGGAGTTGAATGTTGGACTCAGGCTAAGAAATGAGGCAGCTAATGCCCCCTAGTGGTCAAGGACATTCCTAAATCTCCATTTCCAAACTGGTTTCCAAGTATGGGATTGTCAGTCTTTTTTGAGAGCTATAGAAGAACTTGCTTTTAATTCTTCATGTAGGCAAGGATGGTTCTTTTCTTTTAATAATCATATTATTACATTATGGCTTAGTTTCTTCACTGAAAAATGGGGAACCTGCCTACTCAGGTGGGGATGGGGAATTGCTGATAAAGTTGATAGTAAAGTACTTGGCAGCTTTAAAGTGCCAGAGATAAGCTGCTTATGCATTTCCTATTGGCAGGAGAGATTTTATATTATTGTGGAGTATTTATCTGGCTTTTACGTATTGGATGATTTTAATCTTCTGTGATGAAACAGTGCCAGAAAATAAACCAGAAAGCTTAGTTGATGCTGCAGCAACTGCAGAAGCTTTTACTTTAGAAAAAAGCTCTTTGCTTCGTGGGACAGTCAGTCTTCTCCCTAAGTATATCAAACTGCCTTCCAGCCTCAAGTCTCAGTCAGATCAACTAATAAGCCTTAGTATTCCTTTAAATCTTGAGTGACAATATATTTCTGATGTGAATTTTCTTTTCTTATAGGCAAAATGTGTATGGAAACATCCCCCAGGGGATGAGATCTATCGTAAAGGCTCCATTTCTGTGTTTGAAGTTGATGGCAAAAAGAACAAGGTAATAAGAGGGGGTGACTGACCCAGAAACAGAGATGGTATAGAGAAGAGATTCTAATATTCTGACTCTCCCCTTGGGAACCAAGTAATCCCTTAAAATTAAACCTCACCAAAGACTAGCAAGAAAGATAAACCCATTTTAGTTATTTGAGAACTAAATTGCCTAGCCCTTACCTCTCTTCTGCTTTGGAACTGATTCTTCTAAGGCAGAAGGTAATTAATTCTAAGGCAGAAGGTAAGGTTTAAAAAAGAAAGTATATGCAAAATACATCCAGGATAGCTAGTGAAGAAAGACATTAGCAGTTGGGGGTTGAAAGATTGAAAAAAGGCTTCCTTTAGAGCAGTGGTTCCCAAACTTTTTTGGCCTACCGTCCCCTTTCCAGAAAAAATATTACTTAGCCCCTGGAAATCAATTTTTAAAAAATTTTAATAGCAATTAATAGGAAAGATAAATGCACCTGTGGCTATCACTGCCTCCTGGATTGCTGCAGCACCCACCAGGGGGTGGTAGCACCCACTTTGGGAATCACTGCTTTAGAGGATGGTGTCTTGAGTTATATCTTTAAGGAAGTGAGAGATTCTGTGAGGTAAAGGTCTAAGCATGTATGATGGCCAGTGCAAAGGCCTGGAGATGAGGAACAAAGCCCAGCTTTTGGTTGGACTGTAGGAAAAATAGGTTGGGAAGGTATTTAAAAGCCAAAGAGGAGTTTATGTTGAAAGGCAACTGGGAACCTCTGGAGATGGTTGAGTAAGGAGGATATGAGATTAGTTCTGTGATTAAGGAATATCTCTTTGATAGCAGTGAGAAGGATGGATTGACCCAAGAGGACTTGAGGCAGGGAGGCCATTGCAGGAATCCGAGAGGCAATAAATGGGAGGCCATTCCAGTAATCCAAGTGAGAGGGAATGAGAACCTGAACAAACATGGTGGCCACTTGAGGAAAGAACCAGTTGGCTGCTTAAGATGTAGAGGTGGAAATGGCAAGAGATTGGATTTGTTGGGGTGAGTGAAGAGTTAAGAACAACATCCATATTGGTAGAGAGATGCTTTCATTGAAGTAAAATTAATGAATTCTGTTCTGATTATATTGAGTGCGTGATATGTATCTCAAGGCTAGCTTATTTGAAATATCCTATGGGCAGTTGGAGCTGTGGGACTATACTTCAGAAGAGAGACTAGGGCTGCATGTACAGATCTCTTTTGTGTGATACTGTGCCCAGCCTGTGGCTTTCCCCTCCCCAGCATTTTGATCATATTTTGGACCTTCCTCTTCCCTTAATAACAGCTCCTTTCCAGCCAGAATGCCTGACACACCTTTCTGTTTCATTAGCCTTAACTGATGAGTTTTAGTTTCAATCCTAAATCTGCTAGCCTGTGAACCAGTCCCACCTATCTCTTTCTGTTTTCAGATATATTGTCAAAATCTCTGCCTGCTGGCCAAGCTCTTCCTGGACCATAAGACACTGTATTATGACGTGGAGCCCTTCCTCTTCTATGTCATGACAGAAGCTGACAATACTGGCTGTCACCTGATTGGGTACTTCTCCAAGGTTAGGAGTATTTATTACTTGGTGTGAATTATGCATCTAGTTACTGGGAGGGGGTATCTGATGTAATACTTACCATGTATTACTTACTAAATCTTGGAATTGTGGAACTCTCAGGATCTGTTGAAGTTCTTCCTATACATACCAAAGGTTGTCTGATAAAAATGTGCACTTCTTTATTAAAACTCACACATTTCCTCATTTCAGGGTGTGCTTGCCAGGGCTCCTAATTGATGAGAATTAGGGGGAGGGAACATCTCTTCAATCTTTGCTCTCTCTGTGGTCTTACCTTGGGAATTCCTATCCAGCTTTGAGCTGGACTTCCTGAAAGACTTATCTGTGATAGTGTCATTGTTTCCTTAGAAGGCACAAGCCAAATGCAGACTTAAAACATTTGGATTTCCCAGCTCCAAGGGAAATCCAGGCTGCAGGGATTATTGTCTGTATTGCCCTCTCCCTAGTAGACTGTCTCCTTTTGAAGCTACTCTTTAATGAGATTAGTTGGCTGACTCATCAGTCTGCATTGCTTCACCCCCACTCTCTACATGATTCAAAAGGGCCAGAGTCAGCCCTTTTTTGATGATGGAGCTGAAGCCTTAAGTCTCCAAGCCCTGGAAACCCCTGGATTAATAGCTTGGGTCATCATGGAATGGGTAAGCCAGCTAGCTGGGTAACTCACTCCTCCTCGCTGGTGAACATGTTTCCCTCATGCATCTGGCATGGCCCACTTGAGTCAACTTGTCAACTCCTTTAGTTCTGGACTCATGTGACTGATACATTTTCTCTTGATTTTAGGAAAAAAATTCATTCCTCAATTATAATGTTTCCTGCATCCTCACCATGCCTCAGTATATGCGACAAGGTTATGGCAAGATGCTCATTGACTTCAGTAAGTATGTTAGTGTGTGTATGTATGTTGTTGGGATTGTTGTAGCACTGAAATGTCAGGCAGCATAGCACGTATTGAGTACATACCGTTTTGAGACTTGGACTAACAGGGGTGGGGAATGAGGGAAGAACCAAAGGCTAGAGGAGGCAGGGATCATAGGATTTAGAGCCAGAAGAGACTTTTGAGATCATCTTTTCCAATCCTCTCACCTTTGGTACTATTTTCAGGGTCTTTCCAATGTGATAGAATCAGGAGACACACAGGAGATTTAAAATAGGGATCGTCCATTTGGAGAGATTTCTATGGTGTCTAGTTATTTGGTGAACATTTGATGCTTAAAAGCAGGAAAGGCAGGAATATTGGGAGAGTATTCTCTCAAGAATATTTACCATCACCTGTTCTCTGAGGACATTGCCTTAGGGTCAAACTTCACAGTTCATTCTATGAAACCTTTTTTAAGGTAGCTGATTAAGGGTCTTTGCTATTTTGACAATAAGAGCCAATGTTTATATAGTACTTTAGAGTTTGTAGAATACTATACATATATTTAATCTCATTTGATACAACAACGTTCTGAGGTAGATGCTGTTATCCCCATTTTATAGATTTGGAAACAAATCTGAGAGTTGTTGAGACGAGATAATAGATGAATTCTCTAGGGTCATGCAGCTAATTGTGCTCTGGTGAGGCAATAGTGGCTTTTTTTGCCTGCTGTAACTCTTTGTTAAATGTACTATTTACTATTTAAATATAAGTGTATAACACTCAGTGCCCATCAGGTGATCTTTGGGGGGAATCAAAAAATGTAGCTACCTGTAATTAGCTAACCAGGGCCTTACTAATAAGCTTGATTATTTTCCCCCTTCTCAAGTAGAATACTCAGAAAGGTGTTTTCTCCCCCCTCCCCACATGGGAGGGATAGGGTGAATGTGACTGTATTTTCTCATAAATTTGTTCAATGTCATCATATTATCTCTTGGTTTTCCCACCGGGGAATTCAGATCTAGAGAGCATCAGTCAGTGCATATTTTGCTTTCTTTGGCAGGTTATTTGCTTTCCAAAGTAGAAGAAAAGGTTGGCTCCCCAGAGCGCCCACTGTCTGATTTGGGCCTCATCAGCTACCGGAGTTACTGGAAAGAAGTACTGCTTCGATATTTGCATAATTTTCAAGGCAAAGAAATCTCTATAAAAGGTAGGCTTCTGGAATGTGTGGTGTTCTAGGACATCAGAGGTCAGGGACTGTACAACAAAGGTGTCCTAATCTTTATCCATTTGGGGTTGTGACCTTTGGAAAATCATAAAGTCCTCTGTTCATGAGTCTCACTTAAAATGAGGAAGGTGGAGTATGCCCCCAAAGTACCCTAGCTTTAGAGCTCCAGGGAACCTTAGAAGCCATTTAGACCAGCCTCCACCTAGGCCCAGAGAGGTTGCTCAGTGCCACACATGAATGTTCAGCTTCATAAATTTGCAAAGTTGCTCAAAGCCAATTGCTCAAAGCCAACATTTTGAATTCTTTGTTAAGTTTGTTGGGTTGCATGAGCTGCTTTGCCACATCTGGCTGGCTAGCCATTTGTGCCTATCATCCTTGCAAAACCTTCCTAAGATAGAATTCCTTCTTCTTGTTCAGATATGCTAGTATAGTATTCTGGAGCACTAAACTGTTTGAACTTTATGCAAGTTATGATGACAAGTACAGCATGGTAGCTCCCAGACAGTGATGCTAAAGGGAGATGCTTTTGTTCCCTTTCATTTGTAGCCCCCTCCTTCCTGTGCCAACTTTCAGAACTCCCCTGAAGGCCACACCTTCCTGCTCTTTAGGCATATCAGGATTAAGCACAAAAGGCAGGATTCTGAATCCAGTTGAATTCCATTTGAGGAGTAAGGAAGGGGGAGGCCTGGTGGGTGATAATAATGGCCCTCTGCTCTCTGAGCTCATGTCCTTGATGGGACCTTGCATTACAGAAATCAGCCAAGAGACTGCTGTAAATCCTGTGGACATTGTTAGTACTCTGCAGGCCCTTCAGATGCTCAAGTACTGGAAAGGGAAACACCTGGTTCTAAAGAGACAGGTAAGATGTTTTCTACCTGCTTAGGTGGAGCAGTCTGTCTTAGAAGTCAATGGAACAAGGTATGGGATTTTACCAAATAATACCCAGACTTGCCTTTAGGAGAGACATTGAAATTCTTTCAGTCTTAATTTCCTTAGCTTGCTATGTTGTTACTGAGCCATTTCAGATGTGTCCAGCTCTTTGACCCCATTTGGGGTTTTCTTGGCAAAGCTACTGGAGTGGTTTGCCATTTCCTTTTCCAGCTTATTTGATTGATGAGGAAACTGAGGCAGGCAGAGTTAAGTGACTTGCCCAGGGTCACCTCACTAGTTAAGTATCTGAGGTCAGATTTGAGCTCAAGAAAAAGGAGTCTTCATGATTCTAAGACCAGTGTTCTGTCCACTGTGCCACCTAGCTGCCCTTTCTGCTAACTGTAGCTCTCACCTTTTGCCTCCTCCCTTAAGTTGATCTTCTTCATTACCAGTATTTTTTGTTAGGCCCTTCTCTGTGTTGGCCAATATGAGCTATGTAGCTCTAGACTGCGCTCTGCAAGAATTTCTGTTTCACAAGGAGAGGAAACTTTGTTGTTGGGAGATGGCTTGTTTTGAGAGAGGAACCTGTCTGCCACGAAACCTGGGGCTCTTAGAGATGCTTTAGATTCTTTCAGTGGCTATTGCCTCTCCTTCTTTATCCACATCACAAATTTAGGATGAAAGAGAGGTAACTGATTTTTTTCTGTCTCCAGGGAGGGCAGAACATGAAAAATTGGTTTTAAATTTTAACTGGAGAGAATCTAATTCTACTTAAGGTGGATTTAAACTATTTTTCTCCTCAAGTTTTGAATAACCTTTGGAATGAGAAAGCAGGTTCTTGTCCTGCTTCCCTCTATTAGTGATGAGCTCTGTGATCCTGGGCAAATCTCTTAACTTCTGTGAACCTCTTGTCATTTTCATAAGTGAGGATTAAATACTTTACTGACCCCATAGTGTTGTGAAAGAACTTTCAGAAACCACTTCTAAAAGGATGATGCTTTGCACTGAGGCGCCTGTGGGCATTATGTGTGGGAAACCACTCAGGTGAACTTGTGTCTTACTGCTCTGTGTTTCTCTCAGGATTTGATCGATGAATGGATAGCCAAAGAGGCAAAGAGATCCAATACCAATAAGACCATGGATCCCAGCTGTTTGAAATGGACCCCTCCCAAAGGAACTTAAACTGGCTGTGGATCCTTGAGCCAGCGAACCCCCGCAGTAGGAAGCACCCTTGGGATCTGTCTGTCCATTTCTGTTGCTGTTGTGATTGGCATGTACAGTATCCTTTGGGAAGGCCGTTCCCCCTTGGGACTGTCCTGGCTCCAACCCTTTGTGTAAACTGCAGACGCTGGTTCTGAGGAACTATTGTTTCGGCCTCAGTGAGGTTGCCTGGAATGCATCTGTATTGGACTCTTTTGAAGCTCCCACACAAGCACTGACCCAAGGAGTTCGGATGTGGTACTGTACCTGTCCAGTCACTGGTTCTCCCCTCATGTTTCAAGCCCCACACGGTTGTGTCGTGTCCTTTAAAACTGTCTGTACTAGTGCTCCTTCAAGTTGCAGAGCAGGATCACTCCTGTTCCCTTTTGAACCCGGTTATTTACACTTTGACAGTTCCCCAGGTCTCTTTTAGAGGGGCAGGAAGGAGGCAAAGATGTAGAGTGTGGGGGAGAGGGCTGGGATTAAACCACATTGCATTTTCACCCCATTTTTTGACCTTAGCTCTCTTGTTTTGATTTAAGGACTTCTAACACACTCTCACCTCCCACCCCTTTAAAAAAATCCCTATCAGGCTGACCAGGGTCAGGGGTAAGCGCCAGTGTAAGTGGAGGTTGGGGTAGAGGGGAAGACAAGTTAAACGGCGCATGGAGATTTTGTGCTCTACTTTGGGACCACTTCCAGGGAGGGCTTCTTGTTTTGATGGAGGGGAGAGAACACTGGCTTCCCTGCCACACTGTTGGGGCAGTTCCCTGGAACCAAGAGCAGAAATGACAGCCTTTCTAGGCCTTGCCCTCTTTCACACTAGCAGTCACTGAGACCATTTCCAGTGTTCATTCTTCACGTTGTGTCTTAGCTTATTATTCTTTGTATTCTGGATGGCTCTTTCCCCCCCTCCCCCCCAGCACCATTCTGGCCCTGTGCAGCCCTTTGCCCTTCTTTGCAGGGTCATAGCACATGCTGGTGGTGGAAGCACGTGCAAAATGCCTTTACTTTCACCCTGGTTGCATTGACCTTGTCCCAGCAGCCATAGGAGGAGGAAGAGACTGAACAATCATCTAGCGGCCACCACTGTCATGGCCATGCAAGTCAAAGTAATAGCATTCTCCCCCCGCCCCCAATATGGCTAGTTTGCTCCTCTGGTGGCAGCCACCCCCACCCCTGAGAACAGAAGCGCTTTTACCCCTACTCTGCCCCTAGCTCCTCCTACCCTCCCCCTTCCCTGCTCTTTCTGGTCTGCAGTTCACTTCTGGTTTTGATGTTGTTAAAGTGATTTGGGGAGGGAATGAGCCACTCTGGCTCCCTCCTTGCCAGTCTCCATATGTGCTCTCTATCTCTGAGCAGCCTTTGATGTTTGCCAGGTCACCCCTGCCAGCCTGCTCTCCTGCAATACTGTTGTCTTGGTGTGGAGCCCTCACCACAAGCCCTAACCTGTGGTCAGTCGTGCCTTGCTCCTGTCACTTCTATACACTATTTATAATCACCGTGGGTTTGTGGGGGGCTGGTTTCAAGCATGCTCAGTGGCGGCTCCCCTCCTTTTCCTCCCAGCCCCAAGCTTCCGTGTCACTTTTGAATGGCGATTACAGAAGCAAGCTGGCTGGGGATTTTCTCCTGAGGGGTAGAGGCCTTTCTTACACAGAAGCTGAACCCTTTTCCAGATGTGGTAGAATGTGCTGTTCTGTATCTATTTCTCAATAAAGCATGTTCTCTGCTCAAAAGTCCTGTTTCTTGCTGAGGCTTTCACATGGGCTGGATTGAGATAATAAAATTATGTGGTGTTTTTTTTGTTTGTTTTTAAACCCTTACTCTCCATCTTAAGAGTCAATACCAAGTATCATTTTCAAGGCCAAAGAGTGAGTAGTAAGAGCTAAGTAATTGGGTTTGAGTGACTTGTTCAGGGTTCAGTTAGAAAGAGGCTGAGATGAGATTTGAACCCAGGACCTCCCATCTCCAGGACTGGCTTTATCCACTGAATCACCTAGCTGCCCTTTATGTATTCTTTAGCTATTGAGGATGCAGTGCTTGGGTCTGTTGGTATAACATACGCTTTATTTAAATTCTTACCCTCTGTCTTAGAATCCAGTGGTAAGGGGGGCAGCTGGGTGGCTCAGTGGATTGAGTGCCAGGGCTAGAGATGGGAGGTCCTGGGTTCAAATCTGGTCTCAGACACTTCCCAGCTGTGTGACCCTGGGCAAGTCACTTGACCCCCATTGCCTACCCTTATCACTCTTCTGCCTTGACTCCAAGATGGAAGGTGAGGGTTTAAAAAAAAAATTGAGTGATAAAAGCTAAGCAGTGGGGTTAAGTGATTTGTCCCAAGGTCACATAGCTAGAAGTGTCCAAGGTCAAATTTGAACTCAGGACCTCCTGTCTCTAGGCCTGGCTTTCTTATCTACTATCACCCAGCTGCCCCTGAGCATATATTTTCTATTGTTTTTCCACTGGTAGACAGTCATGCATATCCTTTCACCTGGCTTTCCACATCTGGAGAATGATAAAGGTCAAAGAGTCACATCTATGACCATGAAACCTGGGATTTTTTCTGTTCCTTTGTAGACTGGCTTGTACAGGAAATGAACCATGACTCGAGCGCCATGCCCTAATGATCTGGAGATAAAACTCTTTGTGACTAGAGGGGTGAGATTGTTTTTAGTTCCTTTGATTTTTGTCCTCTTCATTAAGATCCACTAGTTAAATCTGGTTGGAAATAAGAGTAGGTCCCTTGCCCATTCCACTCCTCATAGAAGTATCAGTTTAGGATTTTAGGCCATCCAGTCCAGTCCCCCTCACTTTGCAGATGAGGAAGCCTAAAGAGAAGTGACTTGCCCAAAGTCACACCAGTAGTGAATGGCAGAATTAAGATTGGAACCCAAACCTCTGATTCTAGGCCTCTAATGCTCTTTCTGCTGGAATGCCTCATACCCTTCCACCCGTTTTATCCTGGTTTGAATGGACAAAAGAGAGACCTGGTTGTGCTTGGGCACTGGAAATCCTTGTTCAAGATGGCAGGATCAAATGTCTAGAGCTTCTGAAAGGGAACTCCTTTCAACCCCTTCATTTCGCAGATGAAGAAACAGGCCAAAGGACTTTCCCAAGGCTTCATGGGCAGTAAATTTCAGGGATGGAACTTGAACGGAAGACCTTAGACTCCAGAGCCAGAAGAGCCCTTTGTGATAGACCCATTCCTCCCCATTTGAGAGGGATTAGGCATGTGACTATAGGATCATAGATCTAGGGCTGGAAGAGACATTTTGGGTGATCTAATCATTTTGTAAGAAGGAAACAAATTTGTTAGCCTAGAAAATGCAAGATAGGGAACCATGAAGTTTTTTGTTTTTAAATTTTGTTTTGATTCCCTTACCTTTTATCTTAGAATGTATAAGCATTGGTTCCAAGGCAGAAGAGTGATAAGTGCTAGGCACTGGGGGTTAAGTGACTCCCCCAGGGTCTCACCTAGCTGAGCAGTGAACCCAGATCTTCCTATCTCCAGGCCTGGCTCTCTATCCACTGAACCACCTACCTGCCCCAAAATGGAATTTTAATACTGAAAACAAAATAACCTCAAACAACCTCCTCCACCCCCACCCCCTCAGCCTTCCCCATCTCCTTTGCTCTCTTTGCTCTATGTAGCATGCTGCCTTTTAAGCTAGACTTGAAAAGGAGACTGAACTCCTCCAGGTGCTCGCTGGTGGGAGCAGTCCAATCGTCCATGCCCTTTATGTCATCTTTTACCAAATGCTAATGAAGGTACACAGATGCCCTTAAAAAGGAAGAAATGATTGCGCCATGGCAAAAAAAAAAAAAATGTTCTTTATACAGACTCCCTGCTTCTTTCCACCTTGTGCAATACATTCGCCAAAGCCGAATACTGTGGTGTCACTCTTTTGTTTAGGGGCAGGAGTTGTTTATTTGTGCCCAAGAATGGAGAAAATAGTCCAGGCTCTTGCACAACGTGAACTCCACTGCTCCTCCCAAATGTTCTAAGATCAAATATAGACAACTTCAGCCTGATGAGCAACTCGCCTCTTAGGCAGCCAGCAGTGCGTCTTGCCAAGTGTGCGGTCATTTTTAGTTTTGTGTTTGTGGCTGAAAGCATCTTGCTTCACTTTCCTCATATACCAAAGCTCTCCTAAATCTCCAACTCTTTAATTCATGGAAATGCATGTGGAGATGTCAAGAACGGCCTCCATTAGCTGGCCACCTAGGAAGGGAGGCCAGCCATGTCCAGAGTGTGCTCTGCTCTAGGCTTGCACCTTACATCCCAGCCCACCATCTCCACTTCTGCCCAGCACAGCTCAGAGCTTCCTCTGTCTGGCCATCCTGCTTCTCTCTCTTAACCCAGCCTGCTCCAAGAAACAATTCTTGCTCTAATTCCTATCCCTCTAGTAAGGAGCATTCCAGATGAGAGGTGACAGATTTCTGACCCTGAGTGATTTTTGTTTTTTTGTGCTTTGGAGCATTTCTACTTACTTCTTCCTCCTCTTTGGAAGCCATTAAGGCAAAATGGCAGACCAGGCATTCGTTATTTCAAAAAAAATAACCCTTTATGACTTAGATAAATTCTTTTAAAAAATTATTTTTTTTAAACCCTTACCTTCCTTCTTAGAATCAATACTGAGTATTGGTTCCAAGGCAGAAGAGTGGTAAGGGCTAGGCAATGGGGGATAAGTCACTTGTCCAGGGTCACACAGCAAGGCAGTATTTTTAAAATAGAATTTTATTATTTTAATATTTTTCCATGGTCACGATTTATGTTCTCTCCCTTCTTCCCTTCCCCCTCCTGGAGCTGACAAGCAATTCCACTGGGTTATGCATGTATTACCATTCAAAACCTATTTCCATATTTGTTTCTGTAATGGACTAATAGGAAGTATCTTGAGGCCAGATTTGATCCCAGGACCTTCCATCTCCAGGTTCCACTGAGCCATCTAGCTGTACCCCTTGGTATCAATTCCAAAGCAGAATAGTAATAAGGGCTAGGCAATGGGGCAGAGGGGGTTTAAGTGACTTGCCCAGACTCACACAGCTAGAGGCCATATTTGAACCTAGGACCTCCCATCTCCAGACTTGGCTCTCTATCCCCTGTGTTATCTAGCTGCCCCACAACCATTCACTCCCAACACTCCACTTTGATATTCTATTTCTTTAATCAAATACCAATAATGGTTCTCCATTGACCACTGGCTCAAGTCCAGAGTTCTTATCCTAGTATTCAAATATAAGGTTCTCTGTAATCTGATCCTGTATTATATATGAAAAAAAAATCAATTTCTTGTACCCAATCTTATTTCATATCAACATACAATGTACTTCTATAATGAGGTGGCTCTGCTCGCCAGCCACTATGCCTGCTGGTGCCCATATTTTTGCCCATCTGGAATGCCCCCTCTTCTCCGTTTGAAATCTCAGCAATCCTTTGAGTCACTTCAAGTCTCCTCTCCGAGAACACCTCCCTCAGTCACCCTTCCAATGGACTCCCCACAGCACTATCGCTTTAATACATCATGCTCCTTGCTTGTATTCAATTTGGCCCTTTATTTTATCCTACCACATTTAGTTTTCTATTTTTTTAGCAACCCTTTCTCCCTAATTAATCATGAGCCCTTCAAGGTCCAATTTCTGCCACCTGGTGCCTACTAAGCACATAACTGGGCACAAAGCGGGCAATAAAGATTTACTGAACCAATCTTGGTCATGAATGATGCGCCATCTTCCATATGCCATAATAGCACTCCTACACTTCTTCAGCAGGAAACTGCTTTAAGTGTGTGCCTGGGGGTAGAGACAGATAATGCTCTGGAGCCCCTTTGAGATGTCTAGCTAGGGGAAGGGATCCAAGTCTGGGTTCCTCTGAAGGCAGCTGGCCCCAACAGGAGTTATACCAATCATCCCCCTGGCCTCCTCCACTGTGCCCCAGCCATGAAGCCAGCCAGCCCCGTCTCTACCAATCCCGAGTGCCAGTCCGCCAAAATCTCTCAGTTTGATGGGGAAGTCACTTAGAATAAAAGCAAAGCTGGAGGGAGGCAAGATTGAACTACCCCTCTCAGATGCATGCATAGGTGGATCAGGGTTCTTCTTCCAACCTTCATGTTACTTTTTGATTTTTTAAACTTGCCTTCTGTCTTAGAATCTATACTAAGTAACAGTTCCAAGGCAGAAGAGCTGTAAGGGACTGGGGCTAAGTGACTTGCTCAGGGTCACCTAGCTAGGGAGTGTCTGAGGCCAGATTTGAATCCTGGACCTCCCAATTCCAGGGCTGGCTCTATCCACTGAGCCACTTAGCTTCCCCATTTCATGTTACTTTTCCAGCACACTCAGTATCATGGGGAGAGGAAGGGCCACACTATGAATGAATCCCATCCCAGCATGAGGGATAATAAAATAGGGCTCTGAGTATCTTGAGTCCACAGGCACAGGTCATGGTCACGGACCTCTGGTCCAGGATGAGATGTGTCTGGGGCCAGAGCAACAGAGCAACTGAGCTGCATTCTTAGCCTGGGGCCTCTGACTTGGCCATGTCCTCCCCCTCTGGCCTCAGTACTGTTGTTTACACTGTCCTTGGCACCTGAGCTGCCTTTGATCATCACTGATCCATGTCCTTTCTAGCCTTCCAAACCTGACTTGACTCCCCTCTTCCCAGGAAATCTTCCCCATTTACACTTAATCCCTGACACTCAAGACCTGTGCACTCAGTTTGTGCTCTACCCGTTAGTTCCTGCTGATACATACGTGCATTATAACACGGGAGTGTGTGTGTGTGTCAGTCACCCCAATCTTCTGTCTTGGAATTGATACCATGCATTGGTTCCAGGACAGAAGAGCAGTCAGGGCTAGGCAATGAGGGTGAAGTGACTTGCCCAGAGTCACACAGCTGGGAAGTGTCTGAGGCCAGATTTGAACCTAAGACCTCCTGTCTCTAGGCCTGGCTCTCAATCCACTGAGCCATCCAACTGCCCCCCAGAATAGTAGTCTTGACCAGATTTGGAACTCCTCTTTGAGTGTGATGGTCATACAGTATTTCTCTTCTTATGATGCTTAACATAGTCTCACAACTAACCAGGCATCCCTAGATTTTTTTTTTAAATAGGTCAACAGGATTAAGTCACTTGCCCAGGGGTCACACAGCGAGGAAAGGTCTGAGGTTAGATTTGAACCCAGGTACTCCCAACTCTAGGTCCCGTGCTCTATCCCTGGGCCACCTCACTGCCCCCATACCCAGACTGTAAGGCAGACACCTGGCCCCAGTTCTTCATTTGTACAATAAAGGAATAGACGACCTCTAAGGTCCCTGCTAGTTCTAAATCTATGATCCTTTATGACTCCACCACACCAGCGAGGAGTCGAAGTTCAGGCCGTTACAGCTTTCCTTTCTCCTTGGAAACAGAGCTGGCGTGTCATTGCCTGGTGGGAGCAACAACAATGGGACCAAGTGGTTTTGGTGAGTTAACTCCAAGTCCCCAGATCTTGTGCCTGAGGGAGAAGCCCCAGAGGGATGGGAACTAGGGGGGCATTTGAAGGGGAAAAAGTAGGCCGTTGGACAAGATGGCAACACATTTTAACATAGCAATCTGACAGGAGAGTACCACATACTCGAAAAAGACATGATCAGTTTGGTGTCAGTGCATGGTCAATGTCAAATGCCAGTGGGAGATTATATTGGGGGATGCTGGGAGGCTAGCAGACCATGGCCTCACCAGGTGTGCTCTCCAAGTGATGGGGGATGTGGGATACTGGGAGTTTTCATTCTCAGTAGGGTAGGGTCAAGGTTCCCGCTTTGATACTTGGTCCTTATTGTCCCAGGCCACAGAGAGGGCTGAAAAAGAACAACAAAAAAACCCTTACCTTCTGTCTCTGGGCCTGGCTCTCAATCCACTAAGCTACCCAGCTGCCCCCCCCCTTTTTTTTTTGGTAAAAGATTAAGAGAGGCAGTTCCTTCTACTTCTGGAATCATAGAATTTCAGAGGCAGATAAAGACTTGGATGATCTTGGATAACTCTCCCATTTTACAGTCAGATAAGACTTGGGATGATGATCTTGGATAACTCCCCCATTTGACAGAGATAGATAAGACATGAGATGGATAACTCCCCCATTTGACAGAGGCAGATAAGACCTGAAATGATCTTGGATAATTCCCCCATTTTACAGAGATAGATAAGACTTGAGATGATCTTGGATAACTCTCCCATTTTACAGTCAGATAAGACTTGGGATGATGATCTTGGATAACTCCCCCATTTGAAAGTCAGATAAGACTTGAGATGATCTCAGACAACTCCATTTTACAAATGAGGAAAATGGAGGTCAAGTTGAGTGATTTATCCAAGGTCACCAAAAAAAATGGCAGAGTAGATATCTCTGCACTCCTTGGGTCCAGGGCTCTTTCTTCATAACCTCAGATCAACTCCTAGGTATTGAACCTGTAGGCACATAAGAGATTTTCACCTATCTATAACATCTATAAAATTTCAAACTTCTGCGGGGCAGGAATGCCACTAAAACTTTATAATTAACTCAGTTATGAGAACTAATAGAACAGAGAGGGAAAATGGTGGTCCAAGATGATCCCTAAGCACCGGTTAGTCCCCCAAATCCCTTCTCTCTAGTTTTGGAGTGCTTTTTATGACATCTGAAAGAAAACCTTGAGGACTTACAGAGAGGATTTGGGGTAGATGATCCCTGAGACTCCAATTTTGACATTTGATGATTTCTCTCTAAGTGTAAAATATTAAGGGATTTTACTCTCCTAATAATTTTACCTTCCTAAGAATATTTGCCTTAGGTTTTTAGTGGAGGGAGCTTACCTACCTTATTACCCACAACAGAGGCTGGAGAAAAGTGATCTGGGAGGGTGATGAGTATAAGTACGGCAGGGGGAAAGCCAGACTCCAATCTTTTAGAGTTAAAATTTTCTGTGTAATCATCCACTTGCAGGTAGAATTGTGAAGTCAATGAGTTTGCCCTTCTACCTCTTCCCACCCATTACATCTCACAGTTCCAAGTGGATATCTCCTCTAATCCCAATCCCAATCCCAATATTTTTTGTAACTCACATTTTATGGTGTTTTAAGATTTGCACAAATTGGCATATTCATTCTCTCCTGTGAAGGGCAAGTGCTATTATTAACTCCATTTTACAAATGAGAAGACTGAAGCTTTGAGGGACTTGCCCAGAGATATGCAGTTAGATATTTCCCAAGATAGGATTCAAAACAAGGTCTTCCTAATTTCACATCCAATGTGTTGGCTAGTTCTACATAAGTGTTAGCTGAATATGAAATTAATTGCTTATGGCAACTAAGAGGTTAAATAACATGTCCGTGGTCATACAACTGTAAGTCATAAATGGGACTTGGAGCAAGGCCTTTGTGACTAAGAAGCTGGTTCTCTCCATTCTACACTGATGTCTCTCAGGGTACATAGCATCAACCTCATTTTACAATTGAGGAAATGACAGATATAGGATTCAAAACCAGGTATTGTGACTCCTCCATTTCCAGTTCTTTCTCCTCTGTATCTCTCCAAGGCAGGAAATCCATTTTCTGCCTGAGAGGAAGGTAGACTCATGAGCTAATGTTCTTCAGAACTGAGGTTAGATGGATGGAAAACTCTGTTTCATAGCAGGGCATTTCCAGGGGCTACTGTTGGGCCCAGTTATTCTCTCACCCACTCATTCCCATACCTCATTTGTCATTGTAAAGGATTCAAGGCTCTTGGAGGGAAATAGGGTCAGAGCCTGAGGAGGAGTTGCTCACTCTAGGAATAATAACAACAACAATAATGATGATGATGACAAATAGCAAACCTTTACATAGTGCTTCCTATGTATTCAGCACCAGGCTAAGCACCTTAAAATAAATATCTCATTTGGTTCTTACAACCATGCTAGGAAGTAGTTATTATCCCTATTTTGCAGATGAGAAAACTGAGGTAGAGAGAATAATAAGTGTCTGAGCCATTAGACATTGCTATGCACCCTGGATTTGTTAGAATTTGTCTGTCTTGGAAGGGGAGCATTTTCATTTTGTCAAGGGGTGCCATTTCCTTGGATTGACAAAACTTGGGGGCTTTTTTATTGAGCTGCATTGGGGACCAGCTGCAGAATATCACCCACCTTGGTTGGCTGATCTTCCCATGAGGCCTATAAACATGTCTTCTTGGTGCCCTAATGGGAAGGCAGAAAGAGCAGACAGACAGAGACAAGGAAAGACAGAAAAAAAGTGCTTTTGTCTTAAGAGGCTAGAGGCTGGTGCCTTCTAAAACGAGTGTTGGAGGAGGGGAATTTTAACTTTGTGGATTATTCATGGCACTATTCTCTTTTCATAAATTGTTTTTGGATTTTAAAAAATTACATATTTATATATAATATTTGAAATAAATAAAAATTTATTTTCTCTCCCTCTTCCTCTATCATCCCATGGTTGCTTTTCAAATCTCAAGTAACAAGCCCTCCCAATTCTCCAGCCTGTGGCTAAATTCTATGTCTCT
>NC_058133.1:198444478-198520245 GCF_016433145.1 Gracilinanus agilis
CTTCCTTCCTTCCTTCCTTCCTTCCTTCCTTCCTTCCTTCCTTCCTTCCTTCCTTCCTTCTCTCTGTTTCTGTCTGTCTCTATCTCTTTCCCTTTCCCTTCCTTCTCCTCTCTCTGTCTCTCCATATCTCATTTAGTCCTGGTAGCAACCCTGTGAAGTAGGCACTGCTATCCCCATTTTACAGATGAGAAAAATGTGGCTAAAGAGATTGGCTGCCTTGCCTAGGATCACAGAGCTAGTAGATGTTTGAGAAAAGCATCCAGTCTCATCTCTTTCCTTCTCTCTACTTCAGTTACATACAACACATTTTTCACTAGATCCTGTCTTAACCTCTCCATCACTCCTCATCCAAATCCATACTCTCTGGGAATGTAGCATGTGACCAACACCCCACTGGCTCCATCACACAGCACAGGATAGCAGGGCCTTGTGGGCAGCCCTGGGCCGGGGAGCAGGCCTCTTCTCTATTCCTCTATGTTTTGAGAAGAGAAATCTTTCAGAAGAGGCTATGGAGGAGAATGGTCAATGCATTCCTTACCTTTGTGCTCCACTGACTGGATCAGTGACTTCCCTGGGAATAAAGAGAGAAACAAGTGTCAGACCTTCACTCCCTGTCCCCCTTAGAAGTGATATGTAGGAACCACTATGGAAGTGTTTTTTGCATGATAATACATAAAGGACCCAGATCAATTGCTTACTATCTCTAAGACCAGGGAGGGAAGAGAAGGAAGAAAATGATTTGGATATTACAATTTTGGAAAATGTTATGTTGAAAATTATTATTACATGTAATTGGGAAAATAAAATATTTTTGAATGAAAAAAAATTTTTTAAAGGAGCTATATGTGGGGTGAGAGGTAGAGTAGGGGGAAGGAAGGTAGTCTCAGCACTTCCTATGGTTTCTTCCCCAGAGTCCCAAGTACAGGGACTCTGACTGTCAATATTTACCATATATTTTTTTAATCTGATTTTTAGGGGCATAGAGATGGTACAGTGGACAGAACACTGGGCCTGCAGTCAGGAAGCTTCCTTTTCCTAAGTTCAAATCTGGCTTCAAACATTTATTAGTTGTGTGACCCTGAGCAAGTCACTTCACCCTTTTGGCCTTAATTTCCCCATCCATCTAATGAGCTAGAGAAGGAAATGGCAAATTGCTTCAGTATTTTTTGCCAAGAAAACCCCCCAAAAGTCACATAGAACCTGACACAACTGAAACGACTGAACAACAAAAATATCTCATTTTAAACCTAGAGAGAACCATGGAGATTCGCTATGGAATAATGGAAAGCAAACTGGACAGGGACTTGGGTTCAACTCCTACCTCAGAGACTTACAAGTTATATAAGCAAATTACACTTCTTCAAATCTTAGTCTACTCATCCCTTGAATGGAGATGGTAATAGCATCTCTAGTACCTATCACACAGGTCATTGTGAGGCTCAAATGGAACGTTGGGAAAGCCCTTTGCAAACTTTAGAAAATGATAGAAATGTCAACTTTTTATTAGTGACTCCACAGTTTAAGCCCCTCATTTATTTATGTTTGTTTGTTTGTTTGTTTTTGTTTCCATGATTCCATGATTCATATTCTCTCCCTTCCCTCCCTTGGAGCTGACAAGCAATCCCCCTGGGTTTAATAACATGTGTTATTGCTTGATACCTATTTCCATATTATTCATTTTTGTAGTAATCTTTTAAAACCAAAACCCCACATCTTCTACCCATATAAACAAGAGATAAATCATATGTTTTCTTCTGGATTTCTACTCCCACAGTTCTTTCTCTTGCTATGGATAGTGTTCTTTCTCACAAGTTCCCTCAGAATTGTCCTGGATCATTGCATTGCTACTAATAGCAAAGTCAGTTACATTGGCTCATCCCACAATGTTTCGGTTACTGTGTACAGTGTTCTCCTGGTTCTGCTCATTTCACTCTGCAGCAGTTCATGGAGGTCTTTCCAGTTCTTATAGAAATCCACCAATTCATCATTTCTTATAGCACAAGAGTATTTCATCACCATTACATACTACAACCTGTTCCCCCACTCCCTAATTGTTGGACATCCCTTTAGTTTCCAATTCTTTGTGCCACAAAAAGCACAGCTATAAATATTTTTGTACAAAGGGAACCTCTCCCATTAGAAAAAAAATCTTTCAAGCACCTCTTTTTAAATGCAAGAAATAATGTAGTGGAACAGACACTTCTGGAGAGACAGGAAACCTGGGATCTAGTTCTGACTCTGCTGTCTACTAGCTGTGCAAAAATGGGCAGGCATGTCATTGACTGTCTGGGTCTCAGTTGTCTTTGGTGTAAAAGAGGGATAATAATACCTTTCTGGCCAAAAGGCAAAGGACTGGACCAGTTAGGCTATCTAAGTCTCTTCTAGTTCTCAGATATGTTATATAAGAGGGTTGAGTTTTCCTAGGCTGAATCTTCTTCTGTGTGTGAACTGATAGGGGAGAAAATGGCCTCAGGGAATACAGGCACATTTTAAGGTCAGAGTCAAACAGAGTTAGTGCCATTAAGGCTCAGAGAATTATATCGTAGGCCCAGGAAAGGACTCTAGAAATCACCTGATATACCTCCCTCTTTTTTTTTAGTTTAAATTTATTTGCTTGTTACATTAAAATTTTCACCTGTCTCCCTCCCTTCCTCCCTATCCCTGTACTAGATGGGGACCATCATTTGACAAAAAATACATCTATATCTATATATAAAATATATATGTCATCAATATGGAAGTATGTTTTGCATGATTACACATCTATGGCCCACATCAAATTGCTTACCATCTCCGAGATGGGGAGAGGAAAAGAGATGGTTTAGATATTATAATTTTGGAAAACACATGTTGGAAATTATTATTATATATACTTGGGAAAATAAAATCTCTTTGAATTAAAAAAATAAAATTATGTCACACATGTTTCTATTAATCAGTTCTTTCTCTGGAGGTGGACATTTACAATTCTTCAATATTTTTGTTGTATGTAATGTTCTCTTGGTTTTGCTCATTTCACTCTTCATAATTTCATTTTGGTCTTTCCATGTTTTTCAAAATTTAATCTGCTCAGGGGCATCTAGGTAGCACAATGAATAAAAGAGACACGAAGTTCTGGGTTCAAGTGTGGCTGCAGATACTTCCTAGCTAAATCACCTAACCCCAATTGCCTAGTCCTTATTGTTTTTCTGCCTTAGAATTGGTATTGATTCTAAGACAGAGGGCAAGGGTTTGAAAAATTAAATTAAATTAACCCGCTCTTCATTTTTTATCTCCATGTACTATTCCATCACATTCATTTGCCATTCCCCAACTGATGGACGTCCTTTCATTTCCAGTTCTTTGCCACCACAAAGAGTTTTTTGTTTTAGCAAATGATGGCATTGAGGCTTTCGGAGAGGTAAGGCGACTTCCTAAGTAAGAGCCAACATTTAAACACAGAGCCTCCAGACCTACTATTGATAGTTCATGCTAAATAAGTCTCTTTTATTTAATAGAATTGAATTGAAGGAAGATTTGCTATTGAATACAACAGTCTTTGGTGGCATCCCAAAGGCTATTTAGATTATTAAATTTTTTATTTCTATTTTGGATTATTGGTACTAGTATTTCCCAAGATAGTCCAAGTCAGTCAACCAATCAAAAGACAGTTATTAAGCATTTAATATATACCAGGGATGTGCAAAATCAGTGATATTGTGGTCTGGGCCAGGGGTGTCAAACACAGGCCCTGAAGCCAGATTAAAATGACATGGGGAAATATTTAACAAAAGAAAATATAATAGAATATAGATAATATTAACATGTGGTTTTGTAAGCCCACAGGGATCCTTGTATACTGTTTAGCATATTTCTATTTGAGTTTTCACTGGTTTGGGAAAATTATTACACTTTGTAGAGGCTCAGCTAATTACCTTTGAATGTTAAAGATCTGGGGATGGTCCTGTGGGCCCTATTGCCTTTCATACACTCTCTTTTCTTACCTTGTTATTGTTGTTTAGTCTTTTTTTTAGTGACATACTCCTCTTCATAACCCCGTTTGGGGTTTTCTTGGCAAAGATACTGGATCTAGTTTCCTTCTCCAACTCATTTGACACATGAGGAAACTGAGGCAAACAGAGTTAAGTGACTTGCCCAGGGTCACACAGCTAGAAGGCCAGATTTGCTCTCAGGTCTTGCTGACCCTAGGCCTGGGTTCTATCCACTGTGCCTCTGAGCTATCTCTTTTCTTAACCCAGAATTCCTTAATCGAACCATCATTTGGTCCACTCAATCCATTCTCCACAGTTTAGGGAGCCAACCCTGGATGGGCCCTTTGTCACTTCCCTTCTGGCCCTCCTATCCCCTGGGTCACTCACCTCTTGCCCGTTTCCCCATCAGTCCATAGAACTGGCCTGCCTTTCCTCTTTTCTCCTCCTTCACCAACTGCTGCAATGAAATCCTTGGGATCTCTTCTTCCTAGAGAAGCCAGAAATAAGAAGAAGAAATGGAGTTTACATAAACACTTTACAATTTGCAAACCTGCTTTATATATATGTATATGTACATATGTATATATATGCCTTATTTTATTTCACCCGATTATATTATTATATACCTCATTATTATAAAAATCAATGACTGAACCAGGAACACCTGGTACTAGGAACTATTGTTATTCAGTGATTTCAGTCCTGTCTATTTCATACCTCCATTTGGGCAAAGTTCCTAGAGTAGTTGACCATTTCCTTCTCCAACTCATTTTACAGATGAAGAAACTGAGGCCAACAGGGTTAAGTGCCTTGCCCTGGCAACACAGCTAGTAAGTGTCTGAGGTCAGATTTGAACTCAAGTCTTTCTTGAGGTTCAGTGCTCTATCCACTGAGCTGTCTCCCTGCCCTGTGGCTACTAGCACCAGCCCCATTTTATAGCCATTTGGTATTGTTTGTTTTTTTTTAACCCGTGATTTCATCCATCTAGAGATTTCCTGGTGAGAAAATTCCCTCTATCAAGACAGGTTGGTACCTTTCCTCTAATTTAGGGTCTTAGAGAGTTGCCTAAAACAGTGAGAGATCAAGTGAGTGTAACGGGAGTTCAAATCCCCTCTCAGCCGCTTAATAGTTTTGGACCTTGGTTAAGTCACTCACTCACTTTCAGCCTCAATTTCCTCATCTGTAAAATATGATATAGTAAATAAATAATAAATTGGAAATAACATATCATTTGTTTAATAAACAAACATGAACTAAAAATAAATAATAAAATGTGAATGATAGTGATAAATAATAAATAATAAAAATAAATCAGAAACGACATTATTTATTTAATAAACACGAACCACAAACAAAATAAACAAATAATAAAGTGTGAATGAGGTAATGATAAATAATAAATAATATAAACGAATCAGAAATAATATATTATTTAATAAATAAGCATGAACTTAAAATAAATAATAAAAATGTGGATAATATAGTGATAAATAATAAAGAATGCATTATTTATTTAAATAAATATAAGTAATAAATACTACAAATAATAAAATGTGAATACTATAGTGAATCTCATAGGGTAGTTTTGAAGATTAAAAAACGATAACAAATGTAAATTAAGAAAAAAAAAAGGCCTCAGTAGCGAAGCCTAGACCCCTGGATGCTTTTCTCTACAGTATCAGGGATCTAATTCCAATCAAGTAAGAATGTCTCCCAGATTGGCAAGGAGGAATAAGCAAAGGACTTTATTTTGTCATAAACCTTTCTTCACCCCACCCCCAGCCAATTTTCTTTCTCATTATCTTCATCATCCCTTTCCCATGTTGTTGCCATCTTGTTGGAAAAGTGATCCAGACTGGGCTTGTCCTCTCCCTACAGGAATCCGTACTAAGAATACAGGATAGGGCAGTTAGATGACACGATGGATAGAGGCCTGGAGTTTGGAGGTCCTGGGTTCAGATTTGGTCTCAGACACTTCCTAGCTGTGTGACCCTGGACAAGTCACTTGCCTCCATTTGCCTAGCCCTTGCCCTTCTGTCCTAGAGTTGTTACTAGGGCAGAAAGTAAAGGTTTAAAAAAAAAAAGGTATAGAGTGAGGGGGATATTGCCAGGGATATTGATGGACCCCAAACTCTTGGTTCAAACCCTAGTTTCTCTTCCTTGACAGGTGACTTGGCTCAAGTCCTTCATTATCTCTGAGATGCCCCAACTTCCTGATTTCCAAGAGATGACTGATCACTTTTGGAGAGAGAGAACATAAGACGGGGCTATGTGAGCCATTTATTCTCCTTAAGCTAATAATAGAGGAAAGAGCACAATTTGGAATTGGGATTTAAATCCCAGCTCTGTGTACCACTTGTGAGCCCTAGAGAAACTGCTTAGCTTCCAAGAATGAAGTCAGCAGGCACTTATTAAATGCTTGCTCTGTGCCGGCTATGGTGCTAAGTGTTAGAAATACAAATCCAAGCACAAAAAGACAGTCTCTCCCTTCAAGGAGGGTATAGTCTAATGGGGGAAGGTATAAAAGGTACCCATACCAGAGCATGGTGGTGAAAGAAGTCCAGGGAGTAGGAGTGGAGAAGGAAGGAACCATTGAGCTTCATTTTCCTCATTTGCAAAATGAGGGAGTTCTGCTAGACACACTTTAAAATCCACGTTGAAATCCCATGAAGTTCCTCATGACTCGCCTTACCTAATGAGGCAGAGATCTCTTCTGATAATGTTTAAGACAAGGGTTGACACCCTTCAGGAATAAGTTCCAGGGCAGCTAGGTGGGGCAATGGATAGAGCATTGGATTCAGAATCGGGAAGATTCATCTTCTGATTTCAAATCCAGCCTCAGACTCTTATTAACTCTGTGACTCTGGGCAAGTCATTTAACCCTGTTTGCCTCAGTTTCCTCATCTGCCAAATGAAATTGGAAAAGGAAATGGCAAACCACTCCAGGATCACTACCAAGAAAATCCCAAATGGGTCTCAGAAAGTCAGACGTGACTGAAAAACATCTGAACAACAACAAGGAGTAAGTTCAGTGGAGGGAGATGGATATGACCTCTCTGGGAAAATCTGTGCTAGAAGGATATCAGGGAAACACACGGGAGTCTGCCAATGACATGGGGGAGGAGATGGGTTATATAAACCACCTTTGATTTTTCACAGCCTGTCTTCTTCTGAGCAGTCTCCAGGATGAGGAAGTGGGATGTTTTCTAAGCCCTGGGCTGATTCAGTCACTTCCAATCAGTCTCCTCCCAAAGAACGTCAGCCCCAATCCATCTGTCTCCAGGGCTACAGTTTCTCAGCCAGACAGGGAACCTGAAAAGTCACTTTGGAGATTTGGACCCACTTGTGAAAAGCTCTTTGAAAACCACTTAACCCAGGGAAAAGACTAATTCTTGAAAGACAAGTTTAGAAAATGGAGTGGTTTGTTCCAGTGTGAATACCAGATGGTTCCTTGAGTCTTCTGTTCTATGTCCCAGAAGGAATCTCCTAACTGGTGAAAGGATGGAATTTTAGAGCTGGAAGTAACCTGAGAGATCATCTAATCCACTCCATTCACTTTTCAGAGGCAGAAACTAAAGTCACGAGAAAGTGACTTGCTTAAGGCTGTTTGGCTAATGAATAAGAGCTCAGGATTTGAATCCAGATCTTCTGACTAAAACTAATGTTCTTCCCATTATATCACACTACTACTTAAAATTTTTTAAATACCTTTTTTTGGTTGCCTTTTGTTTTTATATCACTCTCATCCTCCTGGCCACCACCAAATAATAGTAATAAATAATAATAATAATAATCTCTTTTTAGACACTCTTTAGCTGTCTAACCCTGGGCAAGTCACTTAGCTCTATTTGCCTCAGTTTCCTCATCCATCAAATGAGCTGGAGAAGGAAATAGCAAACCATTTCAGCATCTTTGCCAAGAAAACTCCAGATGGGGTCATGAAAAGGGGGACACAATGGAAAAAGAGAATCAACTGACACAGTGACCTGTCTGACAATGTATGAAAAATTATGCTCCAGGCCCCCTCTCTTCTTTTCTCCTATTAGGGTAGCGCTTCCATATTTTCTTTCTAGAGCCAAAACTGTTGTTGTAATTATTTGGCATTCCCCTTTGTTCTAGCACTCTTTTTTATTTATGTTATTATATTTGTTGCCTTTTTATCCTATCTTTTTCAAAGAATCCATCTAGGATTTTTTTTTTTTATCTTTTGGTCTTTTAGTTTTAGCTCCTCTTTTAGCTACCCTCTTTTAGTCTATAAATAATTGTCAGAGTAAATCTTCCCTGAAGTTTAACTTTAGTCCCTTCCACTGTGGTCCGAGTCCCAAAACCAAGACAGAGAAAAAGAAATGGGACTGGATCAAGCTACATCAGCAGATGCTGGCCCTGGAGAATCTTTGCCTTGATTTCTCTGAGGAGCCAAGTATGGCTCTGGTTGCTTGTTTATAAGTTTTTTTTTTAAACCTTTACTTTCTGACCTAGTAACAATTCTAAGATGGAAACAAGGGTTGTGCAATTGGGGGTAAGTGACTTGCCCAGGGCCACACAGCTAGGAAGTATCCCAGGCCAGTTTTGAACCCAAGTCCTCTGGGCTCCAGTCCTGGCACTCCATCTACTGGGATACCCAGCTGCCTATTATTTATTCATTTATTTAAGATACTGATAGTCAATCCTCCTTCTGGACTAGCCCTTCTGAGGGCTCGACGCAGCCGGTGGAGAGCCTTCTCCTTCCCCAGCTGGCTGTTCCCCTGTCCCTCAGCCAGCTGCTGGGTGTCCTCCCTGCTGTCTGTGTGTTGTATCTGAGAGAATCCCAGAACCATAGAACATCTGGGAACTCTGAATCCAAGAACCTCATTTTGTAGATGAAGAAATTAAAGCCCAGGAAGAGAAGTGACGTGTCCCTTAATCACTCAGCTAAGTATCAGATAGAGGACTTGAGTCCAGGTCTCTTAACTCCCTGGCCTCAGACGTTTCTTAACTGGGTGACCCTGGGCAAGTCCTTTAACCCTGTTTGCCTCAGTTTCCTCATCTGAAAAATGAACTGGAGAAGGAAATGCCAAACCACTCTTGTTATCCTTGCCAAGAAAACCCCAAATGGAGTCACAAAGAGCTGAACATGATTGAAAAATGACTGAACATTTAATAATGATATATAATATAATAAAATATTTTATATTAATATATTAACATCATAGATTTATATTAATGCATAAAAATTAATTATAAATATAAACAATAAAAATATAATGTATAAAATAATAACAATTCCATTTCTGGTCCAGTGTTCTTTGCAGATATCACCCTACCGCCTGCTATACTCAATGTACTTAAACACATAAAGTAATCAGTCAAGCGATAAATGTTTATGAAGCACCCTAAGCATTCTGGGCAAACAAAAAGAGGTCGAAGGTAATCCCTGTCTGCAAGAAGCTTGCAGTCTGATGGGGGAAACAACATGCAAACAAATATATAGGAAGCAAGGCGTATCCAGGATAAATAGGACCTAAGAGGAGTTAGGGAAGGCTTCCAGTAAAAGACAGGATTTTAGCTGGGACTTAAAAGAAAGCTAAGGGCTATGTAACTAGATAAACAGATACGGATATCCTACAAAATATGGCTAAACTCTCTTTAAACATCATAAAATATTTTTTCTTTTACCAATCTGTAACATGGTTGCTTTACATTAGTATGAAACATTTAAAATTCACTGTATATAGGTAGCACAGTGGATAGAGCACCAGGCCTGGAATCAGGAGGACCAGGGTTCAAATCTGACCTTAGACATTTCCTACATGTGTGCCCTTAGGCAAGTCACTTAACCCCAATTGCCTAGCCCTTACCTCTCTTCTGTTGCATATTTAGTATTGGTTCTAAGAAACATGGTAAGAGGCTTTGTTTGTTTGTTTGTTTTAACCTCTTACCTTCCACCTTAGAATCAATACTATGTATTGTTTCAAGACAGAAGCCCCGTGGTAGGGGCTAGGCAGTGAAGGTTAAGTGACTTGCCCAGGTTCACACAGCTAGGAAGTGTCTGAGACCAGATTTGAACTTCCCATCTCTAGGCCTGGCTCTCCATCCACTGAGTCACCCAGATGCCCCCTTGAGGTCAATTTCTTGCTTCTTGCTCTGTCCACAATTTTATTGTCTTGGGAGCAAAAATTCCAAGCTACAGGCCTTAGATAGAGGTCTTTCCCGCTTCTAAACTTTCCTGATGTCTAGGAAACTCTCTCTGATTCAAGCCCCCTGGCTATTCTCCAGAGGATAGGTTGTTCATTTATTTTCTGTTGTGTCTGATGCTTAGTGACCCCATTTGGGTTTTTTTTTTGGCAAAGATACTGAAGTAGTTTGCAATTTCTTTCTCCAGCCCATTTGACAGATCAGGAAACTGAGACCCACCGGGTTAAATGACTTGTCCAGGGTCACTCAGCTAGTATCTGAGGCCATATTTGAATTTAGGTACTCCTGATTCCAGGCCAGGAACCCTTTCCATAATACCAGAGTGCATATTCTTTTATTCATCTGCATTTGCCTTTGTCCCAGGAGAACAATGGGACCCTGTCTCTTTTTTCTCTTGGCTCTTCCTAAAGTGTTCAATGCAGGGAGTTTAGTCAGAAGACAGGGGCGGTCGGGGCTCAGTGGATGGAGAGCCAGGCTCAGAGATGGGAAGTTCAAATCTGGCCTCAAACACTTCCTAGCTGTGTGACCCTGGGCAAGTCACTTGACCCCCATTGCCTATCCCTGACTGCTCTTCTGCCTTGTAACCAATACATAGTACTAATTCCAAGTTGAAAGGTAAGGATTTAAAAAGAAAAATAAAAAAAAAAAAAGAAGAAGAGCAGGGGAGGAAAATGGGCATTCCATCAGCTCAGGAAATGAAATACTAGGTACTTATTTCAGATACCCAAAGTTTTCCTTCCGTGAAAGGCCATCCTCTTTAAAGTAGACACCTATCTGACATGGATCACGGGTACAAAACTACAGAGGGAGAATGACTCAGAGGAAAGAGTGATGGATCGGGTCAGAGGACTTACGTTTAAATCCCAATTCTATGGCATGGGACCAGGGTGACCTTGGAGAAGTCACTTTATTCATCTAGGCTTCAATGTCCTCAAAGTAAGGGACTCTGGGGACCCTTCTAGCTCTAGCTCTCTGTCCTTATGCTCTCTCTACACATGCTAGTGTGAGTACACACACACATACATACACACACAGAGTTCATACATATATGCATATAGCATCAATACCATACCAGCCCCCAGACGTGGGAAATATTCCCACTTACACACATGGAAGCATCCTTGAAGCATGGGTGAGACCTAAGGGATTGGCTCTTCCAGCCCTCTCTAAACAGTTGTTGAGGGGAGGCCTGAGTTCCTACAGACAAGGGGTTCTGAATCTTTTCTTTGGGTCAGGGACACCTTTGGCAGTCAGGTGAAGCCAGAATCGTGCCTCAGACTCAAGTTATTAAACAAGTGAAGGAAATGGCTAAATTTCAGTTTAGTGAGATTAAAGATGTACCCCCCCCCCACCAATCTAAGTGCCCAGGCTTCCTTGAAATCTCTCTATGGAACCTCTGAGGGTTCATGGCGCCCCGGCTTAAGAACCCTTGCTTTGGGTGAGGAAACTATCTCCTGAAATTATTAAATAACCACACAGCCAACAGACCCTTAAACACTCAATATTCTATTTTATTTTGCTATTTTAAAATTTATTCTTTTTTATTCTATTCTTTTTATTCCTTTTTATTCTATTTTATTTAATTTTATTCTATTCTTTTTATTTATTTATTTTTATTTATTTAGCATCAATTCTAAGACAGAAGAGTGGCAAGGACTAGGCAATCAGGGTTAAGTGACTGGCCCAGGGTCACACAGCTAGGAAGTATCTGAGAACAAATTTGAACCCAGATCTGATGCTTTATCCACTGTGCTACCAAGCTGCCACCCAATTCTGCTATTCTTAGCATGGTTTCTGTGTACTTGTTCTTTCTTTTTAAAATTTTAAGAACTTTTTATTTGTTTTCCTTTGGAATCCCAAGTGTTCTGTTTCATATATTTCAAAACATTCCGAGTTGTCCAGAGGCTTTGCCAGACTGCCAGAGGGGTCTATGACAAAGAAGGTTCAGAACCCTTGTTCCAAAGCGTGAGACGGAGCATTGACAAGACAGAATGCAGGTCAAAGCATACTGTCTTTCACCTTAGTCTATTTATATTTTTATTTTGGTGTTTTGGCTTTATAGGACTGTTCTCTTACAACAATGACCAATATAGAAGGATGTTTCACATGATAATACATGTAGAACCCCGATCAAATTGCTCACCATCTCCAGGAGGAGGGGAGAGAAGAGGAAGAAGGGAGATAGTTTGGATCTTATAATTTCAGAAAACATACATTGAAAATTGTTATTATGTGTAATTGGGAAAATAAAATATCTGTTAAAAAAACCCAATGAACTTAAAAAAAGGACATTGACTAGAATAAAGCTCCCAGTTCAGGGGAAATCACATCTCCTTAGAACCCCAGACTATTCTAGAAGATGATGATCCTAGTTTGAGGAACATAGGAAATAGGATTGTGGACAAGACAGTGGCTTTGTCCCTCCTAACTCCATTGTGTGGTGGGGGAGCTGTTGTCACCTCCTGCCTACCTCTCTCCCCCTGTAGGAAGGCTGGAGAGTTCACCATAAGCTGGCCCCTGGCCCTAGAGCCAGCCCTCTTTCCTTACAGTACCTTCAGTTTCAAGACCAACCAGGACTTATCTTCAGAGCAAGGGGCAGGCTCCTCTTTCTCAGAACCAGCCATCTCCAGGGACAGGCACATCAGGAGAAGCAGGACAAGGTGAGAGGGCATAGTGAGTGATATTCGGCTCTCGTGCTCAATCTGGAATCAAGATTCCACTCTAGGGATGTATCCCTTATTCCTCCAGGCTCTCGATTCTTTGGCTGAACGTACAAGGACAAGGGGGGAAGCTCTGCCCTGGGTCTTTCCTGTGTATTGCCTGTTTCACCCAACTCTGAGGTTCTCAGCAATTCCTTCGCACTATTTATCTGACAAGCTGGGGACCAATCTCTTAGCAGCTCCCCTCCCCAAAGAAAAGTGAGACCAATGATTGCCAGGAAAGAGCCTTAAGAAGGAGGGATTTGATTTAGTAATAGAGGGGGAAAGTATCCTTCCTATTTCACCCTGTGCCTCCACCAACATAATTAGATTCCCTGGGGTATTGATATCAGCTTAGCCGGCTGATGTAAATCCCCAGAATGGCACTCCTCCTACCCTTTGGCTAGCTTCCTCTTGAGGCTCACAATAAAGTACTGTCAGTCGCTTGAGTTTGAAAAAGAACCTTACTGAGAGACTGGAATAACAGGCCAGCCTCCTTGAGGTTCCATTTTCTCACCTGCAAAATCGGGAGAGAGTTGAGGTCATTGTCCTGTGTTTACATAGTGGGACTTTATCCTGCCACCTCAGAGGGGGTGACTAGCAGGGAAAGGAGGCAGCAGGATGAAGGCCCAACTTACAACACGAAGGACAGCCTCCAAATCTGACATCAGATCTTCCAGTTTGACTATGTAGGGTCCTGTCCCTCACGTGGAGCCCTTCTCCCATGTCTGACTTTGAGCTCCCGTCTCTGACACTGAACCCACCAAACCCTTCCTTTCCAGACCCCAAGTCCTCATTCTCGACACTGACAGTGATGAAAAAACTCTCATCCTTGACGTTGAGTCCTGTCTCGGATACCGAGCCCCCATTTCTGCCCATGCGTTTCTCAGCCCTTGGTATGTGTTCTTCCTTTGTTTGCAGGGGACCAGAGAAACCATGGAGTGATGTCTTAACTTGCCCCTGGATTGGATTTGAGTGAGGCAGAGTTGTACAAAGTCATCAGCCTCCCTCTCTCTTCCAGAGTCATCCAAGTTGAATTAAGTACCTAGTCAGTGATTCCCAAAGTGGGTAACACCGCCCCCAGTGGGTGCTGCAGCGATCCAGGGGAACGGTGATGGCCACAGTGCATTTATCTTTCCTATTAATTACTATTAAAATTTTTTAAAAATTAATTTCCAGGGGGCTAAGTAATATTTTTTTCTGGAAAGGGGGCGGTAGGCCAAAAAAGTTTGGGAACCACTGGGCTAGATGATGCCTGGTGGTAATGGGATTTTAGTAGGTCAATGAATGATTGTGTAGGACCAGAATCAGAAGGATCTCAGGGTTTGGGAAGGCCAACAGGATAAAGCTCACAGGATACCAAATGCTACTAAACAGGGTTTATTTAAGGGAAGAAAAGGAAGGGAAAGGAATTGGGATGATCTATCTAAAATATGAATAAACCTCCCTACCAAATCTAGCTGTTATCTTCAGAGAGATGGTATCTGCACTATCATTTACCTCTCTACCTAAAAGTCCACTTCACTAATCCCAATTCCCCCTTAGATGGTGATAGAGGTGGGAAGGTGGGAAGGTAAGCAGGAACAGGACTCAGGGAAAGGTTCTCTCTGACAGATGGCTTTAGGTGTCTCAGTCGGCTCTGTTGGAATATCTCTCAGTCAGCCACAGCAGTATCCACAAGAACAGAGGAATAGGAATGGGTTGTTGCTAAGATGGATCAGAAGGACAGCCACAGAATAGGGAGAATAGCCAATCTCACAAGATCCACCTAAGGAGAAAAGACACACTCAATCTACTGCTTCAGCTGTCTCTTAGAAGAAGCACACTTTCACTTCCCTAGAACTCTGGAACCTTCCTGCTTCTGCCTTTCCAGCAGCTCCTGCTCCTGCTCTTTCCTTATTTCCTTATAACAAAGTCCAGTGGCAAGACAAAAGCCGGGGCCACTGGTGATGCAGTGGATGACCCTGGTCTCTTTGATGTCAGACAGTGCCTACTTTGGCTGTCTTCGTGACCTCTGGAGCAAATTGTTCTCATCCATCCATCGGACAGGGAAAGTCTTCATGTGCTTCGGGTAGACACTTCCCCAACTCAGTGGGGTTTGAAGTCTGTCCATTAGCCCATCTGCCCAGATGGTTTTACTGGGACGTGGGTGGCCTCTGGTCATCTTCATCAAGCCCTCTGAAGGAAGAATTTTTTCCTCAGACATTCCTGGAGAATATTTCTGTAAGAGGTGTGGCAAGAGCCATGATGGTGAGGGAAAATCAGTGAAGAAGAGAGTGGGGAGTGAAATACTGTCGATGCACGATCAGGATGGGAAGGTGGCCATGGAAAACAGATTAGAATGGCCGAGAAGAAGCTTGAGGATGTGCATACTGCCCCCTCTGCGGGTCCTTAGGACCGATGTGGCCCCCGAAGAGGTCTGACTCCAAAAGAGGGCAGATATCAAGCCAGAATCACCTGGCTCCAGGAGAGAAGACCCTGGGGAGAAGGACAAGGCTGATGTGATCCTGTCCAAAGTCACTCCCTAGGGAGAATAGATCCAGTGAGAGGCTGGGCCACTGAGGCCCAGGGCCCTATGTCACAACTGTCCATGCTGCTGATTGTCCTGGCTTTGTTGAAATGACCAAAGACCATTGGTCATCTCAGTCCCTAACCATCTTCAAATGAGGATCCTTGAAGTTATTTTATTGTATTGTTTTTCTTATCTTTATTCATTTAAAGAGCACTGGTAATCATCCTTTTTCTATGACTAATTCTTTTGAATGTATGTTTGGGCGCAACTTATAAAGGAATAAATAACATTGTGCTTTCAAACATCTCTTCCACTTTACAATGTCAAACCAAATCTTGCCAAGAAAAATGTAAAAAAAAAAAAAAACAACAACCTCAAAAGTCTGACAAGCATAGGTGAGAGTTGGGTGAAAGATGGACTCCAAAGGTGGATGAGCAAGCCCCGCCCCCCCCATCACAAAAATGAACTCCTTATCCGGGATACTGAGCCCCCAACCCTTACACTAAGCATACCATCCCTAATATTAACACTGAGCTCCCCATACCTGATCTAGAACCCCACCCCATGCAGAGCCCTTATTCATGCCAATGAGACTTGCTATCTTTAGTACCAAATCCTGCTGCCCACTCCTCCATCCATGAAAACAATCTCTCTATCCCTGGGGCTCAGTGGATTGAGAGTCAGGCCTAGAGATGGGAAGTCCTGGGTTCAAATCTGGTCTCAGACACTTCCTAGCTCTGTGACCCTAGGCAAGTCACTTAACCCCCATTGCTTAGTCCTTATTGCAGTTCTGCCTTGGAACCAATATACAATATTGATTCTAAGATGGAAGGTTTAAAACCCGCCCCCAAAATCCCTCTTTCCCTGACAGCAGGCACTTCATCCCTAGCATTAACACTGAACCCCTTATATTTGACATTGAATGACATCCTAGATGCCCAACTATCATTTCCGACACCGAACATATTGAGTCTTTTACAGCTAGCTGGGCTTGAGGATAGTTGAAAGCATAGAAGTGTAAGAGATCAGAAGAAATTCCAAGGAGCTTCCAGTGTAACTGGAGAAACAAGACTAATGTACACGAATCGTCAGTGAGGAACATACACCAATATATGTAAATATATTTTTTTAAACCTTAACTTTTGGTCTACTAAATCTGCCCTTAAACACTTCCTAGCTGTGTGATCCTGGGAAAGTCACTTAACTCTTATCCTTCCCACTCTTCTTGGAACTGATACCAAGACAGAAGCCTAAGATTAGATTTAAAAAAAAAAGAATTCCTTAAGAGCTGGAACTGTTTCTTTTTCTTTTGGCTTGTATTTGTTTCTCCAGCTTTAAGCACAGTGCCTCAGCCTATAAGGTTGCCTGTTGATTTGTTGTCATGCATAGACATGCCCTACATTGTTGATGATTTGGATTTGGATGGATAGATGCATGTGGAAATGTTGTTCCATCATTTTTTCAGTCGTATCTGACTTTTCGTGACCCCATTTGGGGTTTCTTGGCAAAGATACTGGAGTGGTTTGCTGTTTCCTTCTTCAGCTCATTTGATAGATGAGGAAACTGGGGCCAGCAGGATGAAGTGACTTGCCCAGGGTCACACAGCTAGGAAATGTCAGAGACCAGATCTGAACTCAGAAAGGCAAATTTTCCTGACTCCAGGCTCAGCACTCTATGCTACCTAGCTGTTTAATTTAAGTTGACACCAAACTGGGAGGGATGATTAACATAGCCAACTTCAGAATTAGGATCCAAAAATATTTTTTAAGCTAGAATAATAGGATAAATTGAGTAAGAGGAAAACAAACAGGGATAAATGAAAAATCCAACACTCTGGTTTTAAAAAAAATTAACTGCATGAGTACAGGATGAAAATTAGACAACAAGGTTCATGGGAAAAGATAAGGAAAATCTTTTTTGCCATTTATATAGCATTTTAATATAATAATTAATAAAATAGGAATTAGCTTCCTCTAAATTTCAAGTGATTGGCAGAATATGCCTAGGTTTCCTCTTCTTCCCTATCATGATTTTTAAGACATAAGTATCACTTTCTCTAAAATTAGTCATCATCTCCCCCCCTTAGTATTCAATTACTTATAGTGCTGCAAATGTAGAAAAGCAGTTTAATGTTATAGCTTCCCCCCTTCTGAAGGATGAAATTTGTTCATTTAAAGTTACATACTCAACTTTTGGAAATAAGAGTTTCCCAGGACACATCTGAAAAAATAGTCTCTCTTTGTGCCTCTATCATGCTTCTTTACCAAGCTTATGTATGATCTACGGTATTTCCTAAATTCCACATTAATTTTCTCCAGAACTGATACTATAACTCTTCTTCTTTGTGTCTCCTCTCTCAAAAACTTTCATGCTACTCTCATCTCAAAAATTCTACTACTGAGGTACAATGAATCACTGTTTGATTGAACATCTCCTTAATTCAGTTTAAGCTCAGGATTTGAGGTTATGTCTGACTATAATGAGGAAATCTATGAGAGGAATAATGTTTTTTTCTTTTTTCCTTCTTTGAAGGTTTTCCCAGAAGGAACAGGTTACAGTAAATGAAAAACTGACATAAGTATAGAATAAAGAATGAATTATTCATTGATTCCTAGAAAAATATGACCCAAATGTGGCATTATTATACAGCAGAATAAAGGAATAAAATTTAAATGAAGAGGCATGTATGGACAGGTTCACCAGTTGGGGCAAGAAACTGTCTCTCATGTGTGGTTTCATGGAATATCCCAAGGAGAGAGCAAATATTAAGATCTATTTCTAGGAGGCAGCTGGGTAGCTCAGTGGATTGAGAGCCAAGCCCAGAGATAAGAGGTCCTGAGTTCAAATATGACCTCAGACACTTCCTAGTTGTGTGACCCTGGGCAAGTCACTTAACCTCCTTTGCCTAGACCTTACCACTCTTCTGCTTTGGAAACAATACATAGTATTGACTCTAATGCAGAAAGCAAGGATTATTGAGAGAGAGAGAGAGAGAGAGAGAGAGAGAGAGAGAGAGAGAGAGACTTCTTTTTTTAAATATAAATAAATAAAATTAATTAATTTAGAATATTTTTCCATGCTTACATGATTCATATTCTTTCCCACCCCTCCTCCCTCCCCCCTCCCGGAGCCAACAAGCAATTCCACTGGGTTTTACATGTATCATTGTTCAAAACCTATTTCCATATTATTACTATTTGCAATAGAGTGATCATTTAGAGTCTACATCCCCAATCATAGCCCCATTGAACCATGTGATCAAGCAATTATTTTTCTTCTGTGTTTCTGCTCCCACAGTTCTTTCTCTGGATGTGGATAGCGTTTTTTATCATAAATTCCTCTGGATTGTCCTGGATCATTGCATTGCTGCTAGTAGAGAGGTCCATTATATTCAATTGTGCCACAGTGTATCCATCTCTGTGTAGAAGGTTCTCCTGGTTCTGTTCCTTTCACTCTGCATCAATTCCTGGAGGTCTTTCCAGTTCACATGGAATTCCTTCAGTTCATTCCTTTTAACACAATAGTATTCCATCACCAACAGATACCACAATTTGTTCAGCCATTCCCCAATTGAAGGGCATCCCCTCATTTTCCAAATTTTTGCCACCACAAAGTGCGCAGCTATAAATATTTTTGTACACGTATTTTCCCTTATTAGAGAGAGCTACTTCTAAAAGACCACATCTATTTGTTTGTTTGTTTGTTTGTTTATTTAAAGATCTTAGCTTCCATCTTGGAGTCAATACTGTGTGTTGGCTCTGAGGCAGAAGAGTGGTAAGGGTAGGCAATGGGGGTCAAGTGACGTGCCCAGGGTCATACAACTGGGAAGTGTCTGAGGCCAGATTTGAACCCAGGGCCTCCCATCTGGGGAGGCCTGGCTCTCAATCCACCGAGCTATCCAGCTGCCCCTTTAAAAGACCTTATTTTGCAAAAAATTTTGAATCAGAGAGAAGAGTGGCTGGACCATACATTCCATTAGTTTAGTTTTCCCTTTTATCAGGAAATTATCAGAAGGTCTACTATCAAAAGAAAATATTTGCTTCTCAAATTTTGAGTATCAAAAGATCTTTAATGACCCTATACCAAGATAAAGTCAAAATGGATATATGATTTAGATATAGAATGATAAATTAAACTAAATTAGGGGAACATAGAATAGTTTACCTGGCAGATCTCTGGAGAAGGAAAGTCTTTATGACCAAATAAGAGAGCAAGAATATTATAAGATGTAAAATGAATGATTCTGATGTTAAATTAAAAAGGTTTTGTACAAACAAAACTAACCAAGATTAAAAGGGAAACAAAAAACTGGGGAAAATTTTATGACAAATGTCTAATTTTATAACAAAGATCTAATTTCTCAAATTTATAAAAATATAAGCTATTCCCCAGTTGACAAATGGTCAAAGGATATGAACAAGCAATTTTTAGATGAAAAAATAATCATGAAAAATGTTCAATATCATTCTTGATTAGAGAAATGCAAATTAAAATAATGCTGAGGTACAACCTCACACCTATCAGTAATATGGCAGTAAAGGAAAGTGGTAGGGGCAGCTGGGTAGCTCAGTGGATTGAGAGCCAGGCCTGGAGATAAGAGGTCCTGGGTTCCAATCTAGTCTCAGACACTTCCCAGTTGTGTGACCCTGGGCAAGTCACTTAACCCCCATGGCCCACCCTTACCACTCTTCCACCAAGGAGCCAATACACAGAAGTTAAGGGTTTAAAAAAAAAACAAAAAAAAAAAAATAAAGGAAAGTGGTAAATGTTGGAGGGGGTGTGGCAAAATTGGGACACAACATTGTTGGTGGAGTTATGAACTGATCCAACCATTCTGGAGGGCAATTTGGAACTATACCCAAAGGGCTATAAAACTGCATATCCTTTGATCTGGTAATACCACTTTTGGGTATGTATCCCAAGGAGATAACAAAAAAGAAGAAAGGACATACTTGTACAAAAATATTTATAGCAGCTCTTTTTGTAGTGGCAAAGAATTGGAGATTGAGGGGATGTCCCTCAACTTGGGAATGGCTGAACAAATTGTGGTACATGTTGGTGATGGAATACTATTGTGCTATGAGAAATGATAAGCAGGATGATTTCAGAAAAAGCTGGAAAGATCTGCTGGAACTGATGCAGAGTGAAATGAGCAGAACCAGGAGAACATTGTACACAGTAACAGCAATATTGGATGATGATTATTGGTTAAAACTTGGCTGGGCAGCTGGGTAGCTCAGTGGAGTGAGAATCAGGCCTAGAGACGGGAGGTCCTAAGGTTCAAACCCGGCCTCAGCCACTTCCCAGCTGTGTGACCCTGGGCAAGTCACTTGACCCCCATTGCCCACCCTTACCAATCTTCCACCTATGAGACAATACACCAAAGTACAAGGGTTTAAAAAAAAAAAAAAAAAAACTTGGCTACTCTCAGCAATGCAATGATCTGGGACAATCCTGAAAGACTTATGATGGGGAATGCTGTCCACCTCCAGAGAAAGAGTTGTTGGAGTCATCTTTTACATCAGTGTATTTCTGGTTTTAATTTGGGGTTTTGGTTATGTGTGAATTTGCTCCTGTGCTTTTGTGAGAATAACAATAAAAATTTTAAAAAATTTGAAAAAGATTATTAATGATTTTACAATAGCTAATGAACATGACTTATTTCGATAAGTACTTTTCATAAAATCTTCTAATAATTGTCAACTGATCATTCATGGGAAACTCTGATGAGTTGTTGTGTTGTTTTTTTAACCCTTACCTTCCATCTTAGAATCAATACTGTGTATTGGTTCCAAGGCAGAATAGTGGTAAGTACTGGGCAAGAGAAGTTAAATGACTTGCCCAGGGTCACCCAGTTAGGAAGCGTATGAGGTCAGATTTGAACCTAGGATCTCCTGTCTCTAGAGCCTGACTCTCAATCCACTGAGCCACCAGGCTGCCCCCTACTAGTACTCTTTTTTTTTTTTTTTTTAATCCTTAACTTCTGTGTATTGACTTATAGGTGGAAGAGTGGTAAGGGTAGGCAATGGGGGTCAAGTGACTTGCCTAGGGTCACACAGCTGGGAAGTGTCTGAGGCCGGATTTGAACCTAGGACCTCCGGCCTCTAGGCCTGGCTCTCAATCCACTGAGCTACCCAGCTGCCCCCATACTAGTACTCTTTTAATGAAAGATTTCCTAGAGGACAGTTCTGTTCAAGTGTGAGTTCGAATAAATTCTGTTTCTTCCCATTACCCTTGGAGCTCCCTAATTCAGGTATGGATGGTTAAGGGTTAGATGACCTCTGGAATCCCAGACCAGATTCGGTGATCCTCTGTCCTCTCTCCTCCTCCCCCATCAAACTTAGTGCTCTCTAAAGGTGTAAAAGACTATTCAGGTATGAGTTGGACTAAGTGACCTCTGAGAACCCAGCTCAGATCCTGTAATTCTATGTTCCTTTCTCAGATAAGGAGCTTCTTAAGTGGGAATAAGGTCTCCTATGGCACTTTCTGCAATATCCAGACCTCCAACAAAGAACTCTGATCCCTTCCAACTTTGGGGGGTGGGAGCGGGGGTGGGGAGGAGAAGGAAAGGGCAGCGATAGAAGATTTTTCTCTGAAATACGCTGGAGGTGTACCGTCCTTTGGGGGTACATTCACAGATTGTGGGCTCCTTTGAGGCTAGGATTACTCCTCCTGACTTCTTGGGAGGGATCCTGGCTGATCTGGACTTTTCTGTTTCTTTAGTGTGGGGCAGGATGTGGTGGGGACGCCCATGCAGACGCCCCCTGGGCTGGGCACCGGGTGGAGGCTGCACGGAGCTAGCGGGATGTGGAGACGAGTTAAAAGGGAAGGCGCCAGAAAAGAAGGGAGGGGAAAACCCGAGCCAGGAGTGCGGGAAGGGAGAGAGGGAGAGAGACCCGAAAGAGAGAGGTAGGAGGGGAAGCAAGAAGAGGACAGAGGGAGGCGGGGAGGTCGCACGGGATGGAAACTGCAGCTATTTCCGTCGCTTCCACCTCGGTTGTGGTCTTGGCCAGCGTTTCCAGCCTACTAAAGCCATCCTGGGCGGCCGATTCCTCGGCCAGTCCTCTCTGCCTTCTGCCACCAGGGCGCTGCCCCCGGCCAACCGCACCTCGCCGGGGCAGGAAAGACAAAGCTAGGCCGACTGCTGCAGAGTCGGCGCCGCTCTGTGATTACCGCAGCCCGCTGTTGGCCCCTTCCCGCCCACGCCCTGGGCGCTGGGGCTGGCAGCTGAGGGCAGGCCGGGCAAGGGTCAAGGATGCAGTCGAGGGCACAAATTTCTTTGCCCAGGGTCTCGGCAGCGGGGTGAGGGGAAGGGTGTGCAAGTCAGGGAAGCTAAAGGAGGGGGTCTCCTGCGCTGCCGCCAAGTGTCCAGCCTGTCAGGCCCCTAACTGAAAGGAGACAGACACCCTAGAATCAGGGACTCTGCACCCCAGGAATCGCATCCCGCCCTGAAGAGGGAGGAGGCAGAAGCAAAGAAGGGTAGACACGAGAAGGAAAAGAAAGAGGAAGAAGGAGGGGGAGAGAGTGGGGCTGGAGACCGAGATAGAGAGAGACAAAGGCAGAGACAGGGGAGATAGAGAGAGGGGGAGACAGAGAGAGAGAAAGACCGAGAAAGAAAGAGAGAGACAGGGAGACAGAGAGACCGAGAGAAGAAGAAAAGAAGAAGGAGAAGGAGGAGGAGGAGTTGTTTTATCTGTTGCTCTTTCCCACCCCTTCTAACACCAGAAGAGATGGAGAGGGGAGGTCTAAGCTAGGAAAGGTGAATGAAGCCTGGGAGTCAAAAATGGGAACCAATCAGAAAAAGAAAGATAGAACCAGTGATAAAACTCCCCAGGAATTTTTGTTTTGGAGTGTGGGTTTTATAAGATTATTCACTTATAAAAATGAAAAATGTGGAAATATGTTTAAACTAGATCAACTCTCCTGCCAGCACCAAGAAGGAGAAGAGAAGGGAGGGAGGGAGGGAGATAAGTTTGATCATATAACGTAGGAAAACTTGTGTGAAAATTTGCTATTACATGTAATTAGTAAAAAAAATAAAATTTTAAAAAATGAAAAAAAAAAACTCCCCAGGAAAATGGAAACCACAACAAATATGATTTTAGTTGACAAATAAACAAACATGACTTTATTGAACAGTATTAATAAACAGAGTACAAGTAAGAAGGAAAAAGAGAGGGAGAAATAGATGAAGGGAGAAATGGTGAGAAACAAAAGGAGAGAGAAAGAAAGGCTTAGAAGGAGAGAAGAAAAAATAGAGAAGAAAGAGGGAGAAGAAGTAAAGGATGGGGGCAATCAGAATTCCTTGGCAACCAATATGTGTCTTAAAACCTTCCAGAGAGACTCTCAGGAAGGGGTTTGGATCTCATCCACAACTGAGGCATTTTGGGTTTTTCACTGGCAGAAGTCTTTTTTTCTCTGATTGAACTCTCTGTTGGGATGGAAGAGCCATTGGCCTCCGTACCTTTGCGCTCAGAATTCAGTGAGATCCGGAGATAGGGGACAAAAAAAGGCATTATCCTAAGTTCTTTTAAGGTCAGATTCATTGCTTCTTTAGGAAACAAACATTGCTTCCATTAGATTCATAATAATGAGAAGGAAACTGAGTCACCTGACTCTTCCCTTTACATTTGAATTTAATGGATCCCTACCTCAGCCTATCCATTTCTTTCCATGAATCACCTACAGAGTATCTTATCTAAATTACTGGAAGTCTTTTTTCCTCCCAGTGATTCACTGTCAGGCAATTCTTCCTACATGGACCCAAAGCCCATGTTTCATTCAGAAACATTGAAGACTGTCCTTTATCCCCAATACTCTTTGAGGCCATCTATCTGATGGTTTCTGTTCAGAGAGTGTAAACTCATTCTAACATCAAGCCAAGCCACATAAGGCTGAATCAATGGCTTCTCCATCAGCCTGGGAGCTCCCTGAGGATAGGGCAGGGACTCTCCTCTGAAGAGAAGGAACAGTTTCAGAAAAACCTGGGAAGATGTGTGAACTGATAGTACTGGGCCTGGAGTCAGGAAAACTCTTCTGAGTTCAAATCCAATCTCAGACACTTTCTAGCTAAGTGACCCTTGGCAAGTCACTTCACACTAGTGGCCTCAGCTTCCTCATCTGTAAAAATGAACCAGAGAAGGAAATAGCAAAACATTCTTTTTTTTTTTTTTTTAAACCCTTACCTTCCGTCTTGGAGTCAATACTGTGTATTGGCTCCTAGGCAGAAGAATGATAAGGAATATCTTAAGGAATACACAATGGGGGTCAAGTGACTTGCCCAGGGTCACATAGGAAGTATCTGAGACCGGATTTGAACCTAGGATCTCCCATCTCTAGGTCTAGTTCTCAATCCACTGAGCCACCCAGCTGTCCCCAGCAAACCATTCTAGTATCTTTGCCAGGAAAACCTCAAATGGGTTCACAAAGAGTCAGACTGAACAAAGATAAACTACTTTGAAAGACCCTGATCAACACAATGATCAACCCTTATTCCAGAGGACTGATGATGAAACATGCTATCCACCTCTTCTTAGGGAGGACTCAAGATGCAGAATAAGACATAGGTTTTTGAACATGCCCAGTGCTAAAATTTGTTTTGTTTGACTCTGCATAGTTGTTACAAGGGTTCTATTTTTCTTTCTTTTTCAAGGGAGGGAGGAAGTGGGAAGGAGAGAAAATAAATACTTGTTAACTGAAAACAAATTAATTCCTTAAGAAAGGAGGGGGGAAACGACATGGGGGTTGGTAGGGAAAAGCCATCAAGATCTGGATAGGGTATTATGTCTGGAAGGAGTGAAGACCAAAAGAGAGAATGTTACTGAGTGAAGGTGGAAGGGGGAGAGGGAGGCCCTGGAAGAGGCGGTCTGGAGCAAGGAGCATGTCCACCGTTTCTCCCAGCTCAGTATGTTGGAGGCGTGAGATAAGACACATTCGGTACTGTAGAGGTTGCCTAGGGATGCATTGTTTTCTGGGGAGAGCCAGGTTGCCATGACTGCAGGGGAATGGAAAGAGTGTGAGCGGAATGCAGGATCCTAATTTCAGAGCAAATTCTAGACTCACTGTAGCTCATTGGTCTTCCTCAATCTATACATTAAGCATTCCTGACACTGTTCCCATCAGCCTGGGGACTCTCCAGGGTGTCTCTTCTCAGACTCTGAGCTCGGCGGCGGCAGGTCCCAATATCCCTATTGCTTTAGACAGATTATTCTTTTTTTTCCTGGAGAGGTTTTACAGAGAAGCTCCGTCTCCCCAGATTGCATGTGTGTTCCAATAAAGGTTCCATGAGTGTGACCCCATTAGCTAAGGAAAGAAAGCTTACGCCAGAAAAGTCTGCTGTTTTTTTTCCCAGAATATTGGCCAGAGAAGAAGTCTAATGACTAATCGTAAAGATAATTGCAATGCCTTGTTCCTGGTTGATCACAAGGGCCCTCTTGACCCCCTGTTGCTAGTCTGAAAATGATGGGGAGCCAACCACCGCCCTGAGCTCCCCTAGTTTTCCCCAACAAAAATAACACAGGGGAGACACAACTATAGCCAGGGCCACAATCTCTTCTCAGAGAGCATTAGTGTAGCAGGATTCTTTGGTAGGGCACGGGACCCACGCTTCATTGACAGTCTTCTCTAACCAGCAGGCTCTCTAGAACTGAAGAGAATGGGTTCTTTTCTCACTGGCCTTCTCCTTCACCCCCTCATAGTTACTCAAGTATTTCTAGTTCCATTTCTTAGAGCAGCCTTCAGGGAAGACAGCTGTTTAAGACTGGCCTCTAGGATCAAACACCCAACAACACAGGGATAGGGAAAGGCACTGGACCTCTGCTTTCACTAGGATAGGGAACTCTCAGGGGAGGAAGCTCCCTCCACTATTTTCCAGGCTCATTGGTCATTGTGCCCTCCCTCCCCAATTCTTCCAGCCAGACAAACGAACCGTCTCTCTCTTCCTCACTCTTGACATCCCATCCTCAATTCAGTTCAGTAAACAGTAAGTGCCTACTATGGGTCAGGCACTATGCTAAGCACTGGGGATAGAAAAGAGGCAAAAGACGGTCCCTGCCCTCAAGGAACTTAGTCTAATGATGGAGACAACATGCCAACAAATACATACAAAATCCCCCAGGCTGGAACTGCCTCCCTCCTCACCTCTACTTCACTCTCTCTTAAATGTGCCACTCAAAGCACCACCCTCTGCACGAAGCTTTTTCTGATCCCCTCAGCTGCTAGTGTCCTCTCTCCTGACTATCTTGTATTTAACTACTTTGTTTATAGTTATATATTATATAATATAATTATATACATTATATGATTTTATATATTATATTAATTTATATATTATAACAGAATATATAATTTATATAGAATGCACAATCTATTTTATGTATTATACAATTCGATATATTATATAATATATAATCTTATATAACATAAAATTATGTTATGTTATATAATATAGATGTATTATATATACATATATGTATTTATTCACTCTGTATTAATGCTGCATTTTTTAAAAAAACCCTTACCTTCCACCAGTACTGTGTATTGGCTCCAAGACAGAAGAGTGGTCAGAGCTAGGCAATTGGAGGTAAGTGACTTACCCAGAGTCACAAAGCTAGGAAGTATCTGAATCCAGATTTGAACCCAAGGCCTCTCATCTCTGGGCCTAGCTCTCAATCCATTGAGCTACCCAGCTGGCTCATGCATATATTTTTATAAGTACTTGTTTCCTCTGTTAGAATGCAAGCTCTAGGGGCAGCTCAGTGGTTTAGTGCATAGAGTTGCCAGGTCTGGAAATGGGAGGTCCTGGGTTCAAATCTAAAGTCAGACACTTCCTAGCTGTGTGATCCTGGACAAGTCACTTACCCCCAACTGCCTAGCCCTTACCATTCTTCTGTCTTAGAATCAATACTTAATATTGATTCTAAGACAGAAGGTAAAGGTTTTGTGGTTGTTGTTGTTGTTGTTGTTGTTGTTTTTTAAAGAGAACACTGTCATGACGGGCAGTTAAGTAGACAGTAGACACAGTGTCAGACCTGGAGACGGGATGTCCTGGGTTCAAATATGACCTCAGATATTTCCTACCTGTGTGACCCTGAGTAAGTCACTTAACCCTCATAGTCTAGCTTTTGTTGATCTTCTGCCTTGGGACCAATACTTAGTATTAATTCTAAGACAGAAAATGAGTTTAAAAGTAGGGATTGTTTCATTCTTTATGATATAAAGCTTATCTTTGTTTCTCTAATACCTATTATAATATCTGGCACATAGATGCCTTTCTTTGTATCTGAAGCCTGGCACATAGTAGGCACTTAATAAATGTTTCTTCTTCTTCTTTTTTTTTTTTTTGCTTTTACTTTTTGTCTTAATAACAACTCTTAAGAGAGAAGGCCACATAGCAAAGAAGTGTCTGAAGACAGATCTGAACCCAGCTCCTCCAGTCTCCAGGTCTGAGACTATCCACTGTGCCACCTAGCTCCCCACTTAGTAAATGCTTGTTTGTTTATAGTAGAAATGTCTGCCTGCATCTACATACATGAAGGTGCTATTATTATAACTCAAGATATACAGATTTTGTTTGTATCTAACCATAATGTATTAAATTAGTACTCCTTTTAGTTTAATACTATTCAATTAGAAAAGAAACAATTGAGTAAATCATTAAAAAATCCTTTTTGTATGAAACTGTACTTTCATGTGCTGATTATGAAAAAATTAAAATACTTGGGAAATTCTGCTATCCCAATTTTTCATATTAGGAATAAAATCATCTACAAAAATTTTTAAAAATGCTTTTTGACTATGTCTAGATAATGGAGAAAACTTTCTTTGAATATGATATATTTTTAAAATCTTTCTCCACTGGGGCCAAAGAAGGAATAATATCTAGTTACCAGTCTTTGGAAAATTGAATGGAAGATGAAAAAGCCTGCTATTAATCAGGAAGCTTACATATTGGTGAAAAGTGAGGTAGGGATCATTCATTTGACTTTTACACATGTATCAAAATGAATACATCACAAATACACTGTGTAGTGGGTGATGTTCTGGTGGGGAAAGTGACATTCTTTTTTGGAGGACAAATATAATACATGAAATTATGAGCTACTGCCTGAGAGAATCATGGCTCAAACTAGGAGGAACTTTCAGCCAGAGTAGGTGAGAAATTTAGGATACCAACCGGTCTAGTCTGGGTTGGATCATCATGTTTTAGAGATTAGAAGTGAATTTTTAGATTATCTATCAAGGGCTCTTAATTTGGAGTCCACGGATTTTTTTTTTTTTTTACATTTTTAAACCCTTAACTTCTGTGTATTGTCTCATAGGTGGAAGATTGGTAAAGGTGGGCAATGGGGGTCAAGTGACTTGCCCAGGTTCACACAGCTGGGAAGTGTCTGAAGCCGGATTTGAACCTAGGACCTCCCGTCTCTGGGGCTGACTCTCAATCCACTGAGCTACCCAGCTGCCCTAGTCCACGGATTTTTTAAAAAGTATTTTGATAACTGTATTCCAACATATTTTGTTTCCTTTGTAATCATATATATTTTGTCTTATTCTTCTAAAAATACTATTTTGAGTAGACAGCCACTTCCAGAGTTCTGCCAAAGGGATTCAAGATACAAAAAAATTTGAGAATTCCTATTTTGACTAATACTCTCATTTACAAATGAGGAGACTGAGGCCCATCAGAGTTAATAGCTTAGAAAGTTCGCACAATTTTTAGTGAGTAGAATTGTTCTTCTTGGACCAGGTCTTCAGATTCCAAATCTGATGCCTTTTCTACCACAGCAGGTTAGTCCCACGTTAGCGAACCTATGGCATATCTGCTGGAGTGTGCTAGAGGGGGCTGCTTCCCTCCCCCTTTCCACATGCCCCTCAGGGCATTTCTCTCATCACCAACCACCCTTCTGCCCAGCAGCCCGTGGGAGTGCTTCCTCCCTTACCTGTCTGGGGTAAGGCAGGGGGCTCACATGGGCTTGAGGGTTGCAGTTTGGGCACTTGGTCTCTAAAAGATTCATCATCACTGGTTTAGTCTATAGGTCTAGTCACTTGATATTCCTGTTACTACTTTTTCTCCTCATGTGAATAAAAGAAATATCCTATTTTGTCCTGTGGGGTATGGAAAACAATGAGATACCAGGAATAGGACAAGGGGTACTGGATCTAGGCAGCAAGAATCAGTGGCAGCATTAACAGTACCACCAGCAGCAGAAGATGGAGAAGAAGAAGAAAGAAAGAGGAGGAGGAAGAGGATGAGGAAGAAGAGGGGGAGGAGGAAGAGAAGGAGTAGGAGACAATAATAAGGGGTCATAATAATGTGTAATTATTAATTCAATAAGTAATAATAAAATACTAAGAAATAATGTGGCAACTCTAAACCTAGAGAGCCAAGAAGACTCAGGGACCAGGATCAGGAGGATGCTGGTTGCCTGTAGTTGTAGTAGATGATAAGAGAAATTTAGGAAATAGTGAATGAAGAAAGCCTTCGAGGGTCCCCAAATCATTTACAGTAGAATGTACATTTCTTGAAGACAGGGATTGATTCACGTTTGTCTTTGAGCAATATAAAGTAAAGTGCTTAATTTAAAAAAAATCTTGCTGAAAAAACCTGCGTTCTTCAGGAAATGAATTCAATCATCAAGATCTTTAGTGAAGCCTACCTACTCTTTTTGTTTTTGAGTGCTTGCTCTTTGCTCCTACCCTTAAGGAGTTTATAATCTTCATGGTTCACGATTCACACCTCCCTCCCTTTAATCTGTTATCCAAGACCTACTTTTCTCGATCTTCTCATCTTCATTCTCAAAATTCCCAATCCCTTTAATCCAAATTTCCTTATTTATCTATTTTTTTTCCCTTTCAGTGCTGTGTGATGTTGGACAAAGCACCTAACATCCCTAGTCCTTGCTTTTCTTTTCCTCTGCCATCAATTGAGGGGGTTAGATGAGATAAGCTCTGAGATTCCTTCCAGTCCCAACATTGTCGGCTTTTTACCAGGCTGTGACCAGTGGTCCTGTGTCCCTTATGAGAGGGTCCTCAGGTGAGAAAGCAGACTGAAATTTTATATTACTTAAGGTTTACTAGAGCCCAAACTGGCATAAATGCTAGAACCCCGTGGGAGATCATGGAATCTCCACTATCTGTGAATATCTGTTCATTTTTTTTTTTTTTTTTGGTCTGAAAGCTAAGTTTTACTGTTGACCTGAACAAGGATAATGTGGCATGAGGTGACCTCAAGACCAAGTCTGGCTTTGCTAAGAATGTTGAGAAGTGGCTGTTGGCAATGGTTACAACATAAATAAAAGGTCACTGAAATACAAGGGAGAGCTTGGTGTGTGTGGAGGGGGGCAGAGGATTTTTTGAGGAAGTAATAATGCTGTCCCCCCAAAAAGAAGAAAAGAACAAAAAGAGCACCAATAAAATATTTTTCAATTACCCAGAAGAGAGTAGAAGGAAGTTCAGAAAAAGATCAATGGGAAAGACAACTTGAGAACTATTCTTTTAAATTTATTATAATCTTAAAAAAAAGCAATCGAGTTATATGTAATAGAGATTTATACCTTCATATATAATCTTCTTTTTCTGTTTTCTTTGAATTTGGAAAAATCATGGTTGTCAAGTTCATAATAACAAGGAAAGAAAATTTTGAAAAAGGAAAAAATCGCTTTTTAAATTTTGAATTAAAAAAAAAAAAAAAAGGAAAAACCCACTCAGCATAGAGGCAGAGAAGGGAGAATGGTTCATGCATTGGCAGAATGATTAGTGTTTGATTTTGCTTAATTGCTTTTCTTTGTTGAAAAGGGAAAGTTTTATTAGCAGCAGGGAATGGGGGCCTGGGAAAGGAAGTGGGAGTGTATATCTAGAGAAGACTATGATATAAAAAATATAAGAGATGAACAAAATTGATTTTTAAATTTTTTAGACTCTTATTTTTCCATCTTAGAATAGATTCTAAGAATTGATTTTAAGGTTAAAAAGTGGTAAGGGTTAGGAAACTGGGGTTGCTGTGGCTTGCCCGGGGTCACATAGCTAAAAACTGATTTTCTGTGCCGGAATCTTACCATCAGCTCCTACAGCCTTGTAGGCTATTCAGTACTAGAGGCCCAGGGCTAGGATTTTTCTTATTTGTATCCGCAGACCTAAGTTCTTAATAAATGTTAGTTGAATTGATTAGAACTCCTGATGGGTTGCTTTTTGCTGTTATTAAGTCACAACCAACTCTTCATGACCCCATTTTGGGTTTTCTTGGTAAAGATACTTAAGTGGTTTGCCATTTCCTTTCCCAACTCATTTGACAGATGACTGAACTGAACCAAACAGGGTTAAGCAACTTGTTCTGATAATAAGTATCTAATAATCTAATAATAAGTAACTGATATTAAGTATCTAAGACCAAATTTGAACTCAGGAAGATGGGTCTTCCTGACTCCAGGTCTGACGCTCTATCCACTGTGCAATCTAGGTGCCCCAGTAAGTTGCTCATTCTGGACTTAGAATCAGGAGCCCTGGGTTATTATACTTCCAGCTTCCTGACGTGTAAAATAAATAATAATAATAATAATAACTTTAGTATTATATTTATTATAGAATTTGCTCATATTTAAATATTGTATATGCTTTATATTTTAATATATTATATAATGTTATTTTCAACATTGTTTTATTATTTATTGTATTGTATTGCATATTATTTGTTTATTATTATTACATTATTTTATTTAAGTTTCTATTTTACATGTTATATAATGTTATAAAATATTCATGTAAAATTCATCATAAAATAAAATAATAATTACTATGTTCTAATAATAAAATAATAAATTATACTCTATTTTGTCCTCCCTACATCACAGGGACTGTGTGCGCTGTAAACTTTAATATGCCACTTGAATGTGAGTTATTAATAGTATTTACATTAATATGTAGATTATCCTTGGCCTCCTCCTCCTCCTCTCCATTACCCAGCTGGATCTTGGTCCTGGGTGTGCGTTTATGTGGGTGACTCATTCTGAAGCCAAATAGAATCATTTTCGGATTATATGCTTTTTGGATTATTTACTTTTAAGAAACGACGATTATCTGACCCTCCTTTGGCCGTCAGCCAGATAACCCAGAGCTGCCTCTGTTTTCTGATGAGTGAGCTGTCTCCATCTCTTTCTCCAATGGAAGTCACGGCAGCAGGAGGGTAAATAGGTTAGTTAGTGCTCCGTGAGGAGCAGACTCGATTCCCTAAACGGGTGTCCCAGGGAGGCTGCCGAATCTAGGAGTAGAAGAGAAAAGGAAGGTCTGTTTGGGCCGGTGGAGGCCTGGGTCAGTCCTGAGGCAAGAGGATGGCCAAACGGATTGGGGCAGGAACCTCTGAGGCTCTGGCATCTGTGGGCCGTTGGGTGAGGACAATGTTGAGGCTTGAAGAGACAAAGAGGTTACTGCCAAAGGCAAGGGAAAGGAGAAAGGATGCCCAGGCAGAGACTGGAGCGGGGCAGAGAAGGCCCCCAGCTTGGCAGGCTGGCTGAAAGATGTAGTGCCAAGCTGACAAAGGGAGGATGGGATGCCAGAGCCCAGAGATCTGAAGAAGTGGGTGGAGAGAAGGATGAGTGGGCACTGTCAGGGCTTGAAGCTGGAGACAGACAGACAGGGGGTGGATGAGCGTGTGTGTGTGTGTGTGTGTGTGTGTGTGTGTGTGTGTGTGTGTGTGATGTGTTTTTTTTTAGAGGGAGATACTAAAATGAAAGCCAGGGCAGGGGAGGATGTAGATATGTACAAAGGAACCATGGGAACAAAGGGGTAGTGCCAGGTGGATATTGGGGGAGAATTAGAAAATCGAAATGATGAAGGTCTTTCATTTTTCTGTTCCCTCTTTATTTCTATAGCAAAAAACCCAGTGGTTCCTCAGTTTCTATGAATCACTACAGGGTCAGAGTTGGGGGAGGAAACTTATAAAGGAATGTTAGAGCTGGAGGGACCCTTAGACCCGTGGATGTGAGGATATAGAGTCCCAGAACTAAGAGAGACTCTAAAGAATATAATGATATGAGAGTCAGAAGGGGCTTTAGAACATAAAACATAAAATGGCAGAGTCGGGAGGGAAGATATTGTAGCATATCAGAGCCAGATGGGCCTGAAGTTGGGAAATATCCTAGAAGAGAGAACATAGACTTTGAGTACCAGAAGGAGTGTTAGAACCTAGAACTTTGGAGCTCTTCCCAAGTCATTTAGCCTGTGGCCTCAGTTTGCCCATCTGTCAAATGAGCTGGAGAAGGAAATGGCAAATCACTTCAGTATCTTTGCAGAGAAAACCCATTATTGGAGGGACTTTAGATTATAGAATATCAGAGTTGGAAGGGCCCTTTAGAGCCCCTCCAGTCTAACCCTCTCATGCTATAGACAAAGAAATTGAAGTCCAGAGAAGGGAAGTAACTTGTACTCAATTTAATGGCAGGGGTGGTATTAAAGTTTCAGTTAATCATTCATTCATTCATTCACACAAAAAAGTGCTAGGCACTGGAGGAAATGGATAAATTGCCAAGGGTCTCTTTTTTAAGGACCTGATAGTATGTCAAGGCTTTTGGGGGGCTTTTTCACACAGTAATTGGCATAGGAAATGTTTAATAAATGTTTGGTTAATGATTGATTGATTGATTGATTATGGTTTGCTAGGGACAATTGGATAGCTAGGTGGCAACGTGGATAGAGTGCTGGGCTTAGAGTCAGGAAGACTCATCTTCCTGGGTTCGATCTGGCTTCAAACACTTTTACTAGGTGGGTGCCTATGGAGGGAATGGAGAAATGAGATTCTTTCCTCCTTTCAATTTTCTTATTCTCCCCAATATCCAGCTAACTCTTTTCCCCCCCATGGTTCCTTTGGCCATGTCTACACCTTCCCTTGCTCTGCCTCTTATTTTAGTATCCCCAAGCCATTTATCCTGTTGGCCTCAGTTTCCCCATCTGTCAAATGAGCTGGAGAAGGAAATGGCAAACCACTCTAGTACCTTTGCCAAGAAAACCCCAAATGGGGTCATGAATAGTCAGACATAACTGAAACGACTCAACAACAAACCACTCCAGTATCTCTGCCAAGAAAAACCCAAATGGGGTCATGAAGAGTTGGACATGCCTGAAAAAAAATATGACTGAACAACAACGGGAACAATGAGTCATTCACAGATATATAGTATAAATTAGAATATGATGAACATGCTTGGGGAGGCAGCATGGGACAAAGGAAAGGGTATTGGTTTTGAAGTCCAAGGACCTTAGTCCAAATCCTAGCTCTTCTGTTTAGCCTTGGGCAAGTCACTCACCACCCTCTGGGGCTGAGTTTCATCTTCTATAAAATGATGGGGGTGGACTAGAGGGCCTCTGAACTCCCTTCCAGTTACAGATCTATGATCTTATAATTCTTAGTCACCTGTATAAATGGAGAGAGACAGAGATATGGACCAACCAACAGATAATCCAGAAGTTGCTTACTACCTTATTTGAAATTAAAGGGTCTGAATTTGAAACTTGGTTTTGCAACTTGTTATTGATATGACCTAGGGCAAGTCACTTGTCCTCTCTAGACCTGTTTCACCATCTATAAAATGAAAGTGATGAATCAGATGTTCTCAAAGTTTCCTTCCAGTTCTAAATCCGATGATTTGTGTTGTGGTCAGCTCTCAGGTAGAGGAAAGCTTCACGTGGTACCCAGATCATCGGATCACAAAAGTATACACTTTAGAGTTAGAAGGGACCTTAGAAACTGTCTTGTCTAAGCTCTGACATAGGAAGAACTTAAAATTTAAGCTCTGAAGATACTTTACAGATTTCTTCTTGATGATCTTTTTTGGGGTTCTCATCTCTGGCTTGCCATTGTTAGTCCTGCACCCTCTCAGGTTTATCCTCACACTCAGGGTCTGTCTGCACTCTTTAGGCTCCTGAGGTCTCAGGTCTAGCTGTTCTCAGGGTCAAGCCTCCTGGTAGTCCCCTTGCTTGCTCCTCTGCCCGAGGCTCCTTTAACAGTCTCAGGGAGCTGCTTCTACAGTTGTGCACCCCTCTGCGCTGGGTCCCCACTCAAGGTCTGAGTCCTTGCCTGCGCTCAGGATTAGTGTCTGGGTTTGCGTCCTCACCCGCTCTCATGCCTGTGCTCAGAGTCTGTGTTCAAAGTCCGCACGTTCTTTACCTTCTTGGGGTCTTAAGTCTTGCTGCTCTCAGGAGCAGGCCATGGTGACCCCAGGTAGCTGTCAAAGACTTAATGCGTGCCCCAAACTTGCTCTAACTCTTGTGCTCTGGCTTTGGCACTGTAGGTGGTGTGGGGGGTGGGGGAGGGGGTTGCTCAGCTCACGTTTTAGTGAGAGCTGTTTCATCCCTTTATAGCATGGAAATGCCCCAATTCCACTTACCTCCAATGCTGCGCCCTGTTGTGGGGTCCCTTCATTCCTCTGGATTTGTTTTTATGTCTTCTTGAGGAGTCCTGTATGCTTCGGTTAGGAGAGATCAAGCAGCTGCTTTTTACTCTGCCACCATCTTAACCAGGAAGATCTGAAGATACTTTAAAATAAAAGGGATAGGGGCTACCTCTCTCTCTCTCGCCCAGAAAATTGGCAAAGACGAAAAAATGGGAATAATCAGTTTTGGAAGGGTTGTAGGAAGAGACACACTTGTTTTGTGCACTGTTGGCGGAGCTGTGAATCAAATCAAAATTGTTTTGGAATTATGCAAATGAAGTGACTAAAATATCCTTTCCTTTTGATTCAGAGATTCTTCTACTAGGCATTTACCCTAAGGAGATCATTGATAAGAAGAAAAGGTCCCATCTATGCCAAAATGTTTATCCTAGCACTTTTTTAGTGATAGCAGAGAACCAAAAACAATTCCATTGACTGAGGAATGACTAAACAAATAATGATATTTGAATATAATTGGGCTATTACTACGCTATACAAAATTGGGAAGTTGATAAATATAGAGGAGCATGGAAAGACTTACATGATAATGTGGAGTGAATTAAGCAGAGTAAAGATAACAATATTCACAATAAAATAATTTAAATGGAACAACAACCCTGAACAAATGCAAACGAATATTGCAGAATTACAAAGAATAAGCAAACCCCAAAGAAATAATATGAGAAGACAGCAGCCCCAACTCCTTTGCAGAGGTGAGAGGTTCACAGTGTGGAACAATGCACATGTTTTCAGAATTGTTTTTGATGTATTGATTGATTTCCTAATTTTTCTTTCTTTTTTTTTGGTAAAAAAATTTTTATATTGGATGGTTCTCTGGGATGGAATAAGCATTTATTAAGCTCCTACTATATACTAAGCACTTTACAAATATTATTCAATTTTCACAACAACTCTAAGAGGTAAGTCCTATTATGATCCCCATTTTATAGTGGAGGAAACTGAGGCAGATAGAGGTTATATGACTTGCCCAGGATCATGTAGCTAATATGTGTCATATTTTAATTCTGATAGGTCTAGTACTCTGTCCATTGTGCAACTCAGCTGTTTTGAGAACAGAGAAGGATACTGGGAGAAAATGAAGAGATGTTAGAACAAAAGCTAGCAGTAAAATTTTTTAATTAATTTATTAAAAATCGCTTACCTTCCATCTTAGAATCAATACTGTATATTGATTCCGAGGCAGAAGAGTGGTAAGGGCTGGGTGATGGCAATTAAGTGACTTGCCCAGGGTCACACAGGTAGGAAATATCTGAAGCCAGATATGAACAGAGGACCTCCCATCTCTAGGCCTGGTTCTATTCACTAAGCCACCTAACTGCTCCTCCAAAATTTTTGAAAAGAAATAAACAAATAAAAGAAATGCTTTTAAAATAGAAGAAAGCAGAAGGAAAGTCAAAAGGGGATATGAATAAATAAATAAGACAGTGTTGGAACTACTGAATTATTTTTAAAAATCTATACATGGAGGGGGCAGCTGGGTAGCTCAGTGAATTGAGAGCCAGGCCTAGAGACAGGAGGTTCTAGGTTCAAATCCAGCCTCAGACACTTCCCAACTGTGTGACCCTGGGCAAGTCACTTGACCCCCATTGCCTACCCTTACCAATCTTCCACCTATAAGTCAATACACAGAAGTTAAGGGTTTAAAATTAAAAAAAAATCTATACATGGAGATTCATATACATCTAATCCTTTTAAAATATTTTAGAATATATAAAATGTTCATATCGATGGAAGTTTGTAAAGTTCATTAAAAGAAAGAAAATATTTTAACTTTTTGTTGTTCTTTTTTTTACAATGTTCTCATTTTCCTTTAGTATTTAAATAAAGCCAAATGACACAGCAGCCATTTCTGAGATCATAAAAACACTAAGGAGAAGGGAGGGAGAAGATCTCCCCCAAGTCGGATACCATTCAGAGGAGCTACAGTGGAGAAGGAAAAAAGGTAAGCTGAGACACTCAGAAGTTTACAGAAGTCAAAAATCCAAGAAAGGGGGATGTAGTAAAATCTATGACTTCAGACATCCACACACAAATGCCTCAAGTTTAGGCAGCAAACACTAGAATTCCAAATGCATCGAGATGAATTTGACCTTACACATAAGGCTAAGACTTGGTGGGATGAAACCCATGCCTGCAATGTGCCTCCAGAGGGTCTATTGTTGTTGTTGAGCTATTTCAGCCATTTTTCACTCTTAGTGACCCCATTTGGGCTTTTCTTGGCAAAGATACTGGAGTAGTTTGCCAGTTCCTTCTCCAGCTCAGCTTACAGATGAGGAAACAGAGGCAAACAGGATGAAGTGACTTGCCCAGGGTCACACAGCTAATATTACATTCAGGTCTTCCTGACTCCTGGGCTGGTGCTTTCTCTACTGTACCACCTTGCTACCTCTGAATTGGTATCTCTTATTCAAAAGAAACAGGATAGATAAAAGGAGTGGGGAATTGCATAGTACTTTATTGAAAGAAGGTTTATTCATGTGAGGAAATCTAGGAACCAGAGGGGAGAAGTGTGATGGAACCAAGATCAATGGAGGGGGACAAGAATGCATTTGGCCACTGGTACTCATTCATTGTTGTCCCTTGTACTCAAAGAGAACTAAAATGACTTCAGGGTGTTGGGATAAGTGTATCATGTATCTGACTGTGGCTGGTCAGACCAATGTGAGCTCAGGAGGCTCTACCACAAGTCAGCCACAAAGTCTGTATAAAGACTGGGGATGGAGATGTCTCTAAATGTGCACATCTCACTTTCTTTTGAGCCCCTGAAGTTCTGCTTTGCTCGTACAGCCTAGCGCCTTCTTTGATGCAGGTATACCGTCCTGAAAAGTCCTGGGCCAGCGTCTCCCACGTCTCATAATTTCTAACAAAGCTCTTTAGAGAGACCTCGAGAATGTATGAGTATGTCTGCATATATCTGTATATTGACTTCAATTATTCAGACATCTGCTAAGGCTCTTTCTCTTTGCCAAAAGCAGAGCAACTAATACTTTCTTGACTCGCCTTAGTGACCATTTCATCCTTCAAAAAGTGGAGGGGACAATAAGGGGGAAATTCTGTCCTGGATATGATTCTCACTAACCTGGAGGAGCTTATTGCTGGGGAAGAACTGATGGGATTCTGGGAGGGAATGGGGAATGTAACCACTCCCTCCTGGAGTTTGTGAAGGAGGAGAGAAATCCTGGTACAATGTGACATGTTCCCTAGAATGTTGAGGGAAAAGTAAATTTTAAAGAGTTCAGAGAAGAGATAAGTAGATTATTGTGGCTTTAAATGCTACGGATGTCATCACAGGCTGGACCGGAGAAGCTCAGGAATTCAACTCTGAAGACACAAAGGGAAACAATCCCATCAAGGAGGAAAATGGGACTTTTTATTTATTTTATTTTTTTAATTGAAAAAATTTATTTAATTAATTGATTTAGAATATTTTCCCATGGTTACATGATTCATGTTCTTCCCCTTCCTACCCCTCCCCCCATAGCCAATGAGTAATTTCACTGGGTTTTACATGTGTCATTGATCAAGACTTATTTCTATATTATTGATATTCACACTAGGGTGATCTCTTAGAGTCTTCATCCCCAATCACATCCCCATCTACCCATGTGATCAAGCAGTTGTTTTTCTTCTGTGTTTCTACTTCCACAGTTCTCTCTCTGGATGTGAATAGCATTCTTTCTCATAAGTCAAAAATGGGACTTTTAAAAAAAGAAACTCATGTGGATGCACAAGGAACTCACTAACTAAATTCAGATTTTTTTTATAACCCTTACTTTCTGTCTTAGTAACAACTCTAAGAAAGAAGGGCAAGTGCTAAGTAATCATGGTTAAGTGACTTGTCCACTGTCACACAGCTAGGAAGCATTCAAGGCCAGATTTGAATCCATATCCTCCCGACTTAGGGCTGGGCACTCTACCTACTGTGCCACCTAACTGCCCCATCCAACTCAAATTTTAAAAAGAAAATATACAGAAGATGAGAGCAAGGCCAGGAAAGCTAAAGTTCAGAATGACCTAAGGCTGGTGAGGAAGGCTACGGGGCAAAAAGCAACAATAGCCATTTTTTTTCTTTAAACCTATATTAGCAGGAAAAGACAGATCAAAGAAAGGCCAGGCCATTTGCTTGGGGTGGTTGAAGGCCATGATAACTGATCACAGAGGGATATAGGAGCTGCTCATTTTTCCTCTTGCTTCTGTTTCTCTTCCAAGATGAATGATCTTTGCACTGGAAATGTCAGGGGCATATGGGGAATGATTAAGAGAGAGTTGTTGCCCAAGCGAAGTAAAGAATGAGTAAGAAACTATCCAGCCATCCTTAATGAATTCATCCTCGGGACCTGTAAGAAGCTAAGATGGTTCCAAGGGGTAGAGTCCAAGGTTCCTTTGAGGAGGAGGTGGGCTTGATGGCTAGAGTGGAGATGGCATGACAAGAAGTAGAATAAAGTGGAGAAAGATAAGGATGACATTGATAAGCTCGTCCAGAGGAAATCAACCAGGATGATAAAGGACCTCAAGACCATGTTATGTGAGGACTGTATTGAAGGAACTGGCTATGTTTACCTTGGAGAAAAGGAGATTGGAGTAGAATATGATAGGCATCTTCAAGTATTGGAAAGCCGTCATTGGGAGGAGGGAATAGACTTACTCTGTTTGGACCCAGAAGAGAGAACCAAAAGCCCTGGATCAAAGTTGCAAAGGGACAAAGAGACATCAAAGGTTTGATGCCAGGATCAAGTTTCTAACAACTAGAGCTGTCCCAAAGGGCAAGGAACTACCTAGGAGGGTGCCGGATTCCCCTCCTCGGAGCTCTTTGAGCAGAGCCTGCTTATCCTTTTGGGTATCGTTTGGATTAGATGTCTTCTGAGATTTCTTGATTCCGAAATGCTATGATCTGGAGACTCAGACAGGGGAGATAACTAGCCCAAGGTCAGAGGGTTGGTTTTAAAATCCTGGTTTATTCGAAGACTTCATATGGGGCTTTGAATACCATTGGCTGCGTATTTTACACTATGGAGATTCATTAAACAGTTGTATGGATAGTCAACTAGAGCATGTGGATGGATGCAGGTACCAGTTGGGAAACCTGTCCCCCCACCCTTTCTTTGCCTTGGGTGAAAGGGAGCAGTCATGATCTGTGTTGCTGGACACTGCCCTATGGCCTAGATTTGGCAGGGGTGTCTGACCAGCTTTGGGGATGGTGTCCCACCCCAGCTAGGGGTGGGGTGTCCAGGCTACTCCCTGGGGGCTGTGGGATGGGGCCAAATTTAGCCTCTGTAGTCATCTGACCCCCGTGACTCAAGCCTGGTCCTGCCCAGGGGGAAGGCACCCTGCCAGCCTGAGCTCATCACCACTGCCCTGAGGAGAAGCAGTAAACAAGTCTGCCTTCCCAACCTCCTACCCCTGAAAGGAAGCAGCCAGTGAGATGCGGACTGGGGGTAGGTGGGTGGGAGAGAAGGTGAGGCTGAGGGACCCAGACCCCTCACTTGCATCATGGCGGGGATGACTAGGCATCTATGCACGTGTGTGATGATGACGGAAACATTATATCTATAGATACTTACAGTACCCCAAAGTAAAATGTTATGATGAAATTATGATGAAAACACTTGACCTCCAGGACCTCTCGAGAGGGTCTGCAGGACTTGCAGTTGCCCCTTATTAGAATTAGAGGCTAACTTTTGTGCTCGCCATCCTGTCCACCGTGTCCACGTAGTTATATTGGTAGGTGGGCACCAACCACCATGATCTGACTCTAGATGTGGGACAATGACCTTGTCAGGTTAGTCCTGAGCGTCGGCTGGAAGAGAATTCCTCTTCTTTGGACTCCAGGAACTGGCAAGCCCTAAGCTTAGAAAACATAGGAAATAGAAATATCCGTCTGTCTCTGCCCGTGTCATATCTGGGGGGAATGTGAGAACGATTGGCTGGAGCAATTGGTAACCTGGGATCTATCTGCTTCCTGTACTTATATTTTATGCTTATAATCTACACCCCGTTTTCTCCCAACCAAACTTTTAAAATCCTTATATTCCTTTAAGAAAGATAAGATGCAAACCTGGCTTCAGATGCTTTAGCTGTGTGACCCTGGGCAAGTCATTTAACTCTGTTTTGCCTAGTCCTTGCCCTTCTGTCTTAGGGTTGTTACTAAACAGAAAGTAAGTGTTAAAAAAAAAGAAAAATAATGTGACACAGTGGATAAAGAGTCAGATTTATAGTCAGGGAGCCCCGAATTCAAATTTCTCTTCAGACAAATATCATCATTTGATTTCAATTCAATGTAGTAGAAAAAGGGATAGATTTGGAGTCAGAAGAACTTGAGTAAAAATCCTGGCTCTGCCACTTTATAGTCCGTGATTTGAGGCAAGTTACTTAGTTTCTATGGGCCTCAGTTCCCTTCTTTATAAAATGATACCTTGGACTAGAACATTGATTCTCAACGTAAAATATAGGGACAACTGAAAGACCTGGAGACCCTCTCATGAGGTCCTTGAGGTCAAGCTATTTTCATGATAATTTTACTATAATATTTAAATTTTGAATTTGGTAAATATCTGTAAGTCCAAATAAACAAAAGTTCTTGGGTGGGGTGGGGGTCCTCAATAATTTTAAAACATGTATAAGGCAAACAGCTTGAGAAATACTGGACTAGATCATCTCTGAAATCCCTTCCAATCCTCAATTCTGTGACTGTGTACTAGCAATGAGACCTTGGATTAATCATTTAACTTCTCAGGAAGCAATGTTTTTAGCTTGAAAGTTTCAGAAACAATCCAGTCTGGAATCAGGGGAGGGAATTTCTGTACTGGGAGTCCCCTGCACTGAGTTTGGCTCTTTCTCTTCACCCTGCCCCCAATCTTCCTTCTAGGCTGCTACATCTTCTTGCTTCCTATCTCCCAATCCCTACACCCAGCTGAAAGTACTGCCTCTGCTCTCAAATTCTGAAATGATTCATTCATTTTTTTGCATCTCTGTCCCTTAGAATAATGGCTCAGAGCACATACTAGTTATGTGCTCTAAAATGCTTGTTAAATGTAAAAGTAAAAAAAATGCTTGTTAAAATGAAATCCACACTTCCATCTTTTTGAGGATTTTTCTGTTTTCCACACCTTCCCCCGGGTAGGGAAGGGCTGAGAAATGAAATGTTTGGGGTCTTTGGGTCCAGGATAATATAGTAATTGTATTTAGCATCATTACAAACACCTAATCCCTCTTTCATTTGGAAACCAGGGTTGGGGGTACAGGGCTAGACTGCAATCATTTCTTCTCTCTGCTACAGCTCAAGGTGAAGTGAACATGAGAGGTAAGTTAGTGGGTCTCCTCAGTCCCATTCAAAGCCTGGGCCAGCACTCAGGGTTCAAGCTGTAGAAATTGCTGGCTTTTCCCCTTAGAGAAGCAACAGGAGATTCCACCGTGGGTCCTGGGGATCAGGGATCAGGATTTCTCATTTAATACAGGCTAGGACCATCTCCTTCCTTAAGCAGTATTTGACAGTATTTGGTCACTAGACTTGTTTCCTAGAGGCAGCTAGGTGGCACACAATGCTGGGCCTTGAGTTAGAAAGACCCGAGTTCGAATTTCAGTCTAAGATGCTTAGTAGCTTTGTGACCCCGGACAGATCATTTCACCTCTGTCTGCCTCAGTTTTCTTGACTGTAAAACGGGGATAATAATAGCAATGTATCTTCTGGGATTGTTGTGAGGACCAAGTGAGATAATAATTGTAAAGTGCTCATTTAGCACAGTGCCTGGCACACAATAAGCATTTAACAAATGTTTTTTTCCCTTTTTCTGGTGCTATCTTCTCTTGGAAGCCTTTCTGATTCCTCCTTGTTGTAAGTGTATCATCATTCCTCAAATTGTATTTCATTTATTTATCCATGGTATCCCCTCCCCACCCAATACAATGGAAGCATGAACTACTTCCGTTTTTAATCTTAGTATTCTCAGGACCTTGCTCCATGTCTTGTTGAACTGAGTTGGGAGCCACCTTCTCTTTAATCCGGGTACAACCCCTCAGTCCTCTCTCTCACTTCTGTCCCTCTTTTTCTTGACCTTCCTAAGTGTCCTAAGGACCCCTGGGCCTTTCTATCCATCTCCCAAATAAACTTTCTTTTATGATGCCGTCTCCTTCAATTAGTGCAGACTTCTTGAGAGTAGAAACTGTCTCTGATTTGTTCTAATCCTTCTCTTCCGTCTTAGAATCAATACTGAGTATTGATTTTAAGGTAGAAGAGCAGAAAAGGCTAGGAAATGGAGGTCAAGTGACTTGCCCAGGGCCACACAGCTAGGAATTGTTTGATACCAGATTAGAACCCAGGACCTCCCCATCTCTAGGACTGGCTATCCACTGAGCAACCCAGTTGTCCACTCTGATTTTTTTTTTTTATTAAAAAAATGTTCCCCTTTAATTTTTTAATTTGTATCTCCAAGCACTTATTACAAAGCTTGTCACATTAACATTTTATAAATACTCATTCACTAATTCACTTACTCACTCGTTCATTCATTTATTCACCTATCCATTTGTCTTCCTTCTCTCTAAGTCTTGTTTTCCCTCCCATCATCTCTCACTTTCTTCCTCAGAGGTTTGTGGAGAACAGTCATTTAAGTCCTTGGCCACAAGATGGAGACAGCTCCCCATCCTTGCCCTCCTTGTCCTCGGCTTCCTCCTCTTCAGTCCCTTATGGTGTCTGATTCTTCAGAAATGTTTATATCTGACTTTCCTGGGGCTGCCGTGGAAATTCTGGCAGAGGGCAAAGGCTGGGGGCAGTGGGCAAAGGCTATGAAATGGATTTGGGGGTGACCTGGTCTGGAGCGATGGAGAGTTGGGGTTTGGGGATGGAGATTGTGGGAATTTATTGCCTTAAATAAGACACATCTCCAGGAGGTCCTCGTGGTCCTTTCCCTCCTGTTCTTCCTTAAGTCTTCCTGTCAATGATCTCCAAATCCAAACTTGACTCAGAATCTACTCCCCAAGACCTCCCCACGATGCCTTCTCTGATGAATTCCCCTATCTCAGATTGTCCTTTTACTCTGGATCCTTCCAGGATGGATATATGGTTAGTAACTTCCCACACTCCCTGGATTTCTGTGACTGTATTTATGTCTCTGTCCTGAGTGGTCAGGCTCATCCGAGGGTGAGATGGAGTGGGGCGGGAGGTGTGTATGTGTGTGTGGACTCCCTCTCCCGTGTCATTGCTTAGTCTGTTGGAAGAAACATCCCAATGTGCATTTAAGCACTTACCATATGCCAGACCATGTACTCACTGCTGGGATACTAAGAAGGGCAAAAATAGGGTCCCTGTCTTCAGGGGGCTTACTTCTGATAGGGGAAATTATATACAAATAACTTCACGGGCACAAGATATAGACAGGGCAAATCTCAGAGGGAAAGCACCAGGGGAGGGGGAGGTTGGACATAAACACAGACACAGACACAGATTCTGCAGCACAGTGGGTCCCTGTTCCGAGCATCCTTTCTCAGTGGGGAGGGATGAAATTGGGAAGGAGAATGGAAGAAGCTTCAGGTGAGTGGAGTCAGGGCAGGCTTTCTGGAAGAGGGCAGTGTGAAAGAAATCTGGGTAGAGCTGGAGATGGAGAGGGCCACGTCTCAGAGAGAAGAAGCAGGCTTTGGTGCTTTCTGGGCACTGGGGAGTTCTTCTGGGGAGCAATGGGACCTGTGCCCAAGGGGCTGAGGGAAGACCACCCATCCTTTTGCTCAAGAAGGGGAGAGAGGGAGAGGAGAGACCAGTTTGGCTCCTGAACAGTCGGCCCTGTAGCCTGGCCGAAGTGTGCTGATGGGGGTGGGGGTGGGCTGCCATTCTGTTCTGTTGGCAGACCCGGCTTTGGGCTCTCCAGGAGGGGCAGGGTTGCTTCCTCCCAGGCCCCGAGTGGGAGAGTGGAAGCAAGAGCGTGGCTGTGCTGAGGAGCCAGAAAGGAGCCGGCCGCCGGCCCCCTACTCCCCCCCCCCCCCAGCAGCCCCTCTGTAATTAGGGATATTTTTAGGCTCTTCTTCCTTCCTATTTCAGGCCTCTGGGCTCAGCGAGGAGAGTGGGCTGGCCTTGGGGGCCTTGGGCTGGGCGCCGCTAAACTGGGCAGGGCGTGGGAGCTACAGCCTGGCTCAGACCACAGCTGAGAGGAGGAGTCCACAGGGAGAAGGAGGGGAAGCTGGGATATGGGGGGGGGGGAACCTTCTCGTGGGGATAGGGAGGAGAGGAGTCGAGGAGGAGAGGGTTCAGGTAGATGGTTCCTCTTGAGAAGGGCTTTTTCTCAGCCTTATTCCATACTCCCCTGCTCTAGAAAGCTTGCTGTGACTCGATTGTCTGGGTTGTTCCCCACTCCCCATCTCCAGAGCCTGCTTTGTTTCTGTGTTCTTGGATTTGAATCCAGGTCCTCTGACTCCAGAATCAGTGTTCATCCTACCACACCATACTTTAGTTCCCTCATCTACAAATTGGGCATAATAATACTGTAAGTATTGCTACTGAGTCCCCATTCAGGAGATCTTTTGAATCTATGCCCACATCCACATCTATAAGTTGCTATTTGGTGTTAAGACTAGAGAAGAGTAGGGGACAGCTGGGTAGCTCAGTGGGTTGAGAGCCAGGCCTAGAGATGGGAGGTCCTGGGTTCAAATCTGGTCTCAGATACTTCCCAGCTGTGTGATCCTGGGCAAGTCACTTAACCCCCATTGCCTAGCCCTTACCACTCTTCTGCCTTGGAGCCAATACACAGTATTGACTCCAAGATGGAAGGTGAGGGTTTAAAAAAAAAAGACTAGAGAAGAGGCAAGCATTCTGGTGTCCCTGGATGCCATCTGAGTTTTTTTCCCAGTCCCACAACCCTGACCCTGAACCTGAATCTCCCTCCCTCTTTAAGGGTCAGGATAGGGAAGCCTATCATGATGTGAAAAAAGCATTGAAATCAGAGTCAAGTAATAAGAGGGTATTCAGCTGGCGCTGATGAATGCTTTTAGCTTCAGCTTTGTATCCTTGTAGCCTTGGATAAGTCACCTAGGTTAGTAACCATTTCTTAGCCAGATGCTCAAGGAGGCTGTTGTCAGATTATGGACCTGGAACCTAGTTTACCTCAATCATTTTTTTTCCCCAGATGTAGAAACCATCAGGAAGGGTAAGTGTCTTGCCCAAGGTCATATAAGCATGAGAAGTAGGATTTGAATCCAGGTCCTCTGACTCCAGAATCAGTACTTACTCTACCACACCAGATTTTAGTTCCCTCATCTGTAAATTGGGCATAATAATGCTGTAAGTATCACTACAAATCTCACTGGGTTTGTTGTGAGGAAAATATTTTGACGACCTTAAAGAATCTGAGAAAAGCAAGTTATTACTGAGTGACAACACCTCCTGGCTCCTTCCTATTACCAGGACCCCAAAGGAGGCTCTAACTCACTCCTTTACCCAACCTACTCCCTTCTGGGATCTCTTCCTTCCAATGCCTCCCCAGACTGTTTGGGGAACAGTCTGAAGTCCAACTGTATAACAGGCGGAAGTACTGGGGTCTCGCCCTACAGCTGGTTTGAATTAGGCACATGAAAGCCAGTGAGGGGGGTATATTTAGCCATGGTTTCTGAAGGAGCCAGAGTTCTTTTATCCTCTTTAGGACCCAGCCGCAGAGAGGGCCCCTAGCATGCCAATGGCAAACAGGATGGGCACAGGCTGAGGAACCCAGGCAGGGGTGGGGATGAAGAAGCTGGAAGGAGGGTAGGACAAGGAGGGGGCTGTCACTGTCTCTGGCTGTCTCCCTGTCCCTTGGAAGGGAGTCGAAGGCTGAAATCTTATATTGGGGAGTAGAGGGGGGCTCTGGCATCTGGATCTGGCATCGTCGCAAGAGACAAAGAGTTGCTGATGGTTCCTGGTGATCATGGGGCTGACAGAGTGGAGAAAAAAGATATTGGACCTGGACTCAGAGGCCTGAGGTGTGAAGCTTAGTTCAGTTGCTTCCTACCCGTGTGACCCTGGGCTAATCCATTTTCTTCTCTGAGTACTGCCATGAAGAATGGAGATTGGAGAGACTACAAATGTGAGGCTTCTCTGGGAGCTCTGGAGGAGAGATACTAATAATAGCAAACACTCTATTGTCCTTCAAAGTTTGAAAAACACTTGGTATACATTATCTCATTTGACCCTTACAACAACCCTACAAGGGTAGGCACTATTATTATCATTTCCATTTTAGAGATGAGGAAACGGAGGCTGATATAAGTGACTTGCTCAGGATCACACAGTAAATATCAGGCCCAGCTTTAGAACTCATGTCTTCTTTTTTTTTTATTAAAATTTTTTTTAAGAAAAATTTTCCATGGTTCCATGATTTATGTTCTTACTTTCCCCTTCTCCCTTCACCACCACCCCCATAGCTAATGTGCATTTCCATTGGTTTTAACATGTGTCATAAATCAAGACTTATTTACATATTATTGATAGTTGTATTGGTGTGGTGCTTTCGAGTCTACATCCCCAATCATGTCCTCATCAACCCATGTGTTCAAGCAGTTGCTTTTCTTCTGTGTTTTCTCTCCTGCAGTTCTTCCTCTGAATGTGGGTAGCATTCTTTACCATAAATCCCTCAGAATTGTCCTGGGTCATTGCATTGCTGCCAGTACAGAAGTCCATTACATTCTATTTTACCACAGTGTATCCATCTCTACATATAATGTTCTCCTGGTTCTGCTCCTTTCACTCTGCATCAATTCCTGGAGGTCTTTCCAGAACTCATGTCTTCTTGATTCCAAGTCCAACGTTCTCTCCACTATGCAGCTGCTGTGTGAAGCAGAGTGTGAGCTTAGGTCTTCCTGATTCCAACTCCAGTATCCACAATGCTATCCACTCTGCATCTAGTAAGAGTCTGAGAACCTGGATTTAAATCTGGCCTCAGACAATTCCTAGCTGTGTGACCTTGGGCAAATCACTTAACCCAGATTGCTTCACCCTTGTTGCTCTTCTGACTTAGAACTGATACTAAGAAAGAAAGTGGGGGTTAAAAAAATAGTCTCAGCTCTGAGGGATTTATGGTAAAGATGCTACCCACATTCAGAGGAAGGACTGCAGGAGAGGAAACATATAAGATAAACAATTGCTTGAATGCATGGGCTGAGGCGGACATGAATGGGAAATAGACCCTGATCAAGGACACATGTTACAACCAGTGGAAATGTGCGTTGGCCATGGGTGGGGGGAGAGCGGGGGGAGAAGGGGAAAGTAGGGGCATGAAGTATGTAAACAGGTTAAAAACAAATATTAATAAATGTCTAATAATAAAAAAAAATAGTCTCAGGCAGGATTTGAACTTGGGTCTTCCTGATTCTGCATCCAGCATTCTATCCACCCGGCTGCCACAACATAGGGGACAGAAGGATCTACCCTCACTTTTGTACAGTTGGTCATGCCCTTGGGTGTGGCAAGAAGGACCCCAGTGGAATCCTATTCTCATTTCTTTTCATGTCTCCTGAGTGTCCTCATCAGAGCTCCACCAAGATGGGACTAGTACCAGGAGAAGGGATGGAATTCCTTTGGCCTTTTCCAAGAAAACAAACGTCTTTTCCGTCTCCTGTTCAGAAGCTAGAAGGATTTGGGGGCGTCTGTGGAGACACCGAGACAAAGCATGATTTTATCTGTGCGAGACGGCATGGGCGTGTCCAGCGGGCAGCATCTCGCCCGGTTTGTGCAGGGCTGTGACTGGCCTGATTGCAATGATACCAGATTGTGTGGTGGTGGTTTTGAAGGTGGCCTCTGACTGTACAAATGCACGCCTCCACGTGATGGTGACTGCCACCACGACTTCGGAGGGCAGTGGAATTGTGCTTCCCAGAGACGACAGAACAGTATTTTAAGGGGTGCGATTGATTGTGTAACGTGAGGCTACTTGTGCGCTGTTGGGGCCCAAGGCTGTGACTAGAGGGGCCGCTATCATTGGGACCCTGGGAGGCGAGCCATGACTCTTTTAAAGAGGATTTTCAGGGAATGTGAAGCTGCTTGTGTGTCCCCGGCTGGGATGGCTGGAAGTCAGTATGTGGGGGACTCTCAGGCTATTTGTGCAAGGCTCTCTGGGGGCAAACCTCTGTGCCACTCAGGCCAGGTCAAGGAGCAGAATGTGGCGGGACCAGGCCACTGGAGAAGGGCAAACAGGGCAGGTTCCTCCCCTGGCAATGCCCTATTGCCCTCCCAGGGAGTCCCACCCTGTCCCAACCCTAAAGCCACAGCCCCTGCAGACTGGAGGGAGGGGACCCCAACCTGGTGAGCTTGTGTCTCTCCTCTAATCTCCCTCTCTCCCCCCTCCCGCTGCAGGCTCCTACCTGCCCTCCAGCAAGGCGGCAAGGCGGGGAGACAGACAAAAAGAGAAACCCTTCCTCTGTCATCCCCCATCTCCCCTCAGCCTTCCCCCTCCCACCTCCACCAGCTCTTCCCTGTCGTCTCTGCTCTCAGACAAAGAGCTCACCCTGGTCTCTGTGGGCGTCTGGGAGACGCTGGGGGGATTAGCTGCCTTTGCCTTCTTCTCCCCACCCCATGCCAGCCCACCCGGCTGGCATCAACAGCACACAAAGCCTGCAGGGCTGTGGTGCCCTCACCGCAGACTCCCCTCGCAGTCCAGCCCGCTGTGGGCACCAAGGGGAAGAGACCTGTCCCAGGGAGAAAGGAGGAAGGCCAGCAGGCCCGATCTGGGGGCATTTTCTGTAGCTTCCTTTTCTCTCTCTTAACCTTCAAGGAATGTGTAAGCCAGCCAGGACGGCTACGTCTATAACTGGCTTCCTATCCGTTAAGTGCCAGGGGAGAGGGATGGTGGGGTGCGGGAAGGAAGGAAGGAGGGAGCATTTAAGGACACAGTTTGTTCCATGCATTGTCTTAAGGGCTGGGGAGACAAATAAAAAGAAACTAGACAGTTCCTGCCCTCAAGGAACTTATATTCTAATGGATAAAGATCATAGAGCAAGATGGGCTTGTGGGGATGGGGGTAGCTAGGTGGCTGAGTGAATTGAGAGCCGGGAGGTTCTGGGTTCAAATAAGACCTCAGACACTTCCTAACTGTGTGACTCTGGGCAAGACACCTCTCCCATTTTGCCTACCCCTTACCACTCTGCTGCCTTAGGACCAATATATAATATTGATTCTGAGATGGAAAGTAAGGATTGGGGAAAAAAAAAAAAGACTTGCTTGGAGGGGCAGCTGAGTGATTCAGTAGATAGAGTCAGGCCTGGAGACAAAAGGCTCTGAGTTCAAATTTGACCTCAGACATTTCCTAGCTGGGTGACCCTGGACAAGTTACATAACCTTAACTGCCTAACCCTCACTGCTCTTCTGCCTTGGAGCCCATACTTAGTATCAATTCTAAGATAGAAGGTAAGAGTTAAAAAAATTGTGCTTGAAGGTTTTAGATACCTACCTTTTAGCAGGAGTTAGCCAGCAAAATGAAAGAAAGGGCATTTCTTCCTTTTTTTTATTTTTAAATTTGGAAAATTTCAATTAATTAATTAATTTAGAATATTTTCCCATGGTTGCATGATTCATGTTCTTTTCCTCCCCTCCTTTCTCCCCTCTCCAGTAGCCAATGAGCAATTCCACTAGGTTTTACATGTGTCATTGATCAAGACCTATTTCCATATTATTGATATTTGCACTAGGGTGATCGCTTAGAGTCAACATTCCCAATCATATCCCCATTGAACCATGTGTTCAAGCAGCTGTTTTTCTTCTGTGTTTCCGCTCCCACAGTTCTTTCTCTGGATGTGGATAGCGTTCTTTCTCATAAGTCCCTCAGAATTGTATCTCTTCTTAATCTACATCTATCTGAGATGCTATTTGGCTTCAGCCTAGGGACGAGGGAAGGGAGCAGGAAGGAATGGTGTGGTGGGAAGAGCCCTGGAATCAGGAATTCATGCTCAAGGGGAAGGCTGGTGAGCCAGGCGTCTAGGGGCAAGTTATTGAATCTCTCGGGGCCCCGGTTCCTTGATCTATAAAATATGGACAACATACACATCTATAAAATGCATCCTGCTCTCTTCAGAGGATTGCTGTAAGGCTGGACTGCATGGGCCATCCAAGGAATGGGGATGTGCAGGCTGGGTGGCTGATGGTTCTCCACCCTACTGACACTCCAGGCAGGTGAGGCTCCCTGGGCTCGATGAATCCCCTGCTTCCCTCTATCACCAAACAGATGAGACTGGGTTTTATTCTTGGAAACCCTCCCTCCCTTCTCAATCAGCAATCCATGTGCAAGTCTAACCAGAATCATTCATTCTGAAAATGAACTGGTCACATCCCTTCTGTGGGAATGTCCCTCAAGGCCTCTTATCCCCAGGAAATCTTTTTTTTGGTAAACCCTTACTTTCTGTCTTGGAATGGATATTAATTAAGTGTCTATTCTAAGGCAGAAGAATATAAGGATTAGGCAATGGGAGTGGGGGGGTCAAGTGACTTGCCCAGGGTCACACAGCTAGGAAGTGTCAAATTTGAACCCAGGATTTCTCATCTCCAGGCCTGGCTCTCTATCCACTGAGCCACCTAGTTGTTTCTCAGGGAGTCTTTTCTGAATGAGTTGGAGGAGGGTAGGTTAGTTTCCTCAGAATTCATTAGAGAAAATTTAGAAGACAACAGATGGAATTCTTGGTTCTGGCGTTAGAAATGCTCAATAATGATCAGTTAGTTGATGGGTTGATCTGAAGGGCTGAGAAATGGGGGCTCAGAATGGGCAAAAAATCTGGAGGAATGAGTGAAAATTCTCAAATGAGACATTATAATGCTCCAGAAGACAGTGAGGTGGTATAGTGGATGGAGTACCGGAATCAGGAAAACCTTCGTTCACATCTTGCCTCCAACACATCCTAGCTGAGTGACCAAGGGCAAGACACTCAATCCCAGGCAAATCTCAGTTTCCTTATCTGAAAATAGGGATAATAGTAATACCAATTCACAAGATTGTTTTCAGAATCAAATTAAATAACATGTAAAATGCCTGGCAAACCTTACAGCACTATGTAAATGCTTGCTATTATTATTATAATTCAAAAATCCATTTTTCTGTCTAAATTGTGATTTGATAGGTTAGGGATTCCCATGTAAAACTCTCCCATTGTCCTGGGAAGTTCATCTGGGTTCCCAATCCTGTCCCCAGCTCACTAAGGTTAGAAGGAATTTTAGAGACTGTCAGCCTGGTTGAACCCACTTATTTTATAGATGAGAAAACTGAAACCCACAGGCTGGAAATGACTTGTGCTAACATCATACAGGTCGTTAAGCACAAAGCTAGGATTCGAACCCAAGTCTTCTGACAAATTATGACGATTATTCTTTTTTGGGGGAGGAGGGGTGCTGTTTTCTTCCCCTCAGCTAGGAACTAACAGACCAGTCCAGAATTCCAGCCTGTGCATGGTTGTCTTCTCTGAGCTCACTCAACAGTCAGCTCAGGCTTTCCACTGGGAATAGATAAGTTCTGCATCAAACACACAGGATCAGGGAGCCCGAATGGGGACAGAATACAAGTCCAGCAGAGGGGGCTGTTGTTATCAAAGGACTTAATAGAGAATGACACCAGTAACAATAAAACTACCCTGTGGATAATGGGGAATTGCCTGGATATCGTCCACTTCAATAAATAAAAAGCAACAGAATTAAGTGGTGGCTAAGGTCAGATGGCTAGAACTTCCTCATCTGGCAGTAGAGGGAGCTTAGAGTTCTACTTTTCCATCTCTTTGCCTTCTCATCTCCTTTCCCTTCCCTTCTGTCTTACTATCAGTTTTAAGGCAGAAGAATGATAAGGGCTAGGCAATTGGGGTTAAGGGACTTGCCCAGGGTCACATAGCTAGGAAGTGTCTGAGGTCAGATTTGAAACCACGTCCTCTCAGACTCTGGGCTTGGCACTCTATTCATTGTGCTGCCTCGCTGTCCTCTCATCTCCTTTCTAACCACATCTTTGGAGAATTCTCACCCATGTTTTACATACTCACCTAAAACTGGAACTCCTCCTGAAGGCAATGGAGGCTAGTCCTTAAGGTATTATGGGATGGGGGACTTGTTTTGTGTCCAGGATGAGGGGAGAGTGATACATCATGCCTTGAGGTTCATGCAAAACCATCCAGGCATCTACTCTAGAAGGCCACAGTTCACCTCCTGACCTATTTAACTACAGAGCAGGAAAGCTGGTATGTGTGGGGGAATTTGGGGTCCTAACTGGGTGGCTCCTTCCTCTCCCCATCTTCCTGCCTCTCTCTTTCCTTTGATGCTTCCCCTCCTCCAGAAACATCAAACAGTCTGGAGAGCCCAGAGCGTGTCTCTGCCAGGCAGTAATTAGAGTTTTCCCTCTCCTTCTTTTCTTCCTGCTTCTCTCTCTCCTCTCTCTCTCCCTCTCTCTGTCTCTGTCTCTGTTTCTCTGCACCCCCACCCTTTCTGGGGTGCCTGTTTCTTTTGACGTGACCTAAAGTATCATCATCTCTCACAAACTTCTACCCTTTCTCCCTTAAATATAGCAGAACTCAGGGCCCTGACTCTCTGGTTTTGTGACATGGCATGGTGCCCCTGGGGTAGGCACTCAGCCCAAGAGTTATAGAATCAGGCAGTAACTACCCTGGTCTCTCCCTCAGTGAGCCCTCCAGGGTTCCTGGAGGTGGGGGTGCTAGTTGGCTCTCACTTGACATCTCCATGTCCTCCCACGCTTTTACTTTATCTTTCAAGCTCTGCCCGGGACTGGTTTCTCTGGCTAAATTGGATTCTCACCCACTGGGGCCCTCAACCCCCCAGTGCAGATGGTGGCATGTTGACTCTGCTTTGGGGAGGGAGAAGTGAATAGAGGCGGGCAATGCTGGGGTACTGGGAGGGTAGTGAGAAGGGCTTCCTCAGATGTGTCTGTGGGATGGAAATGCTTGGCTGGGGGATTGAGGGTGGCAGCTGGGTGGCTCAGTGGATTGAGAGTTGGTTTAGAGATGGGAAGTCCTGGGTTCAAATCTGGTCTCAGATTCTTCCTAGCTGTGTGATCCCAGGCAAATCACTTAAACCCCCATTGCCTAGCCCTAGCTGCTCTTCTGCCTTGGAACCAAAACACAGTATTGATTCTAAGACTGGAAGGTGAGGGTTTGGTTTTGTTTTTTAAAGGAAAAAAATGGTTGGCTGGATCAATGCCTGTCTGGGCATGGGAGGAGGGGCAGTGGGAAGAGAGGTGTTGCCTCTGTGGTTTCAGGGCTCTGGTGGGGGAGAGATTAGAGACCACAGCTTCTGACCATTCTTCCTCAATAGCCTGATGTAAGGGGGACCAAAAGAAAACATCATTCATTCAAAAAACATGTTCTGGGGCAGCTAGATAGTAATGTAGATAGTATGCCAGGTTTGGAGTTAAGACCTGGGTTCAGATTTGACCTCAGACACTTCCTAGCTGTTTGGCACTGGACAAGTCCCTTAATCCCAGCCGCCTAGCCCTTACCACTCTTCTGCCTTGGAATTGATACTTGTATTGATTATAAGACAGAAGATAAGGGTTTTAAAAAAGTATTAAAATATATACAAGAAGATGATAATGTGATAACAATAGTTGACATTTATGTTGGGTTTCATTATTTGCAAAACACTTTTTACATATCATCTTCTTATCTCCCAATAGAACCCAAAGAACAATCTAAGCATCGACTACACTGATGAAAATGTAAAGATTCCCTCCAAAGAATTGAATATCTAAGAACAGACAATGCAGAGAGGCGGAGGGCTCTGTGATATAGATATTATCAGATATAGTCAACAGATGGATTATTTCTGCCAAGTTGTTTTTCTTTCTTATAAGGGAGAGTTCAATTTTGAGAGCTGAGGAGTGAGTGGGTAGGATGGACCATTGGTATATCTAGAAATAATAGCCAAGGGAAAAAAAGACAAAAGACATCAGTAAAAAAATGTTTAAGTCCTACATTTATTTAGCACTTGCTGGATGCTAAATAATGATAATCATTCTAAGCTCTAGAAGGGATACACAGTTGAGACAAGACATAATCTCCTCCAGCCTGAAGCTCACAGTGTTCAAACACCAAGAGAACATCTCAGAAACCATGCCTTGCCCTTCCCAAGAGGCTTAGGACCTCTGTCCAGAGGAGTGTTTTGAGGATTTCCAGTTCTTTGCCACTTTAAAGAACTGCTACAAATACTTTAGAATATGTGGGCACTTTCCCTTTTTTTCCTAATCACCTTAGGAAACAAACCTAATGGTGTTATTGCTGGATCAAAGGGCATATAACAGTTTTATAACTCTTTGGCCTTAATTCCAGATTGTTCTCCAGAATGGTTGGATCAGTTCACAGTTCCACCAACAGTGTATTAGTGATCCATTTTTCCACATCTCCGAGGAGAAATGTTTCCCCAATGCACTACTCGGAATACAGACAGTAAAGTAGGCTCCTTCTCCTTCTCCTTCTCCCTTAGAATCAATATTAAGTATCACTTCCAAAGCAGAAGAGCTAAAGTAAGGGCTAGGTGGTACAGGTTAAGTGACTTGCCCAGGGTCACACAGCTAGGAAGTATCTGAAGCCATATTTGAACCCAGGATCTCTCATCTTCAGGCCTGGCTCTCCATTCATTGAGCTACCTAGCTGAGCCCTTGTAGACCCAACTGAAGATGACTAGAATGTGAACCAACCCCACCCCCACTCCTTCACATCAAGACACAGCCCACAGAATTCCCCTCCGGAAGGTGGGAGCAGAAGCCTGAAGAGGAATGGGGTTTCAAGCTGAAATGAGAGAGCCAGCATAAGCCCTGCTCTGCCCTGGTGGGTGGGATTCCTGATGAGGCGGTGGCTTGGCAGAGGAAGGGGGATAACAAAGGAGGCAGGGCTAGGGCAGCCCCCGTGGTTTGTTTGGTTCTAGTGGCTGCTCTAGGTGCCAGGAGGTCTAGGGTGGTGCCCCACCCTGTGCTGGGCTGTGCCACATGGGGAGGAGGGCCCATGGGTGTGTGTGCCCCTGTGTGTGTGCTCATCTGTGCATGTGTGTGCATAGAAGAGAGGGAATATGTATGTGAGTGGTGCTTGGTGCTTGGGTACTTGAAAAGGCTAGGACATTTCCATTTTCTTCTCTTCCTTGCCTTTGGTAACTGTTTTCAGTACTTCCCAACCCATCTACCCGCCCCAGACTCCTGCTCTGGTGTCCTTTCCCTGAATCCCTAGAGCTGTGTCCTTAAATTGAAAAAAAAAAAAAAACCTCAATTCTCCTCTTCTTTCAGAGTTGGATTTGTTGGGAGATGGCTAAACGAATTATGTATATTGATAATAATGAATGACATTTATTTAGCACTTAAAGATTTCAAAGTGATTTCCATTTATTATCATATTCATCCTCACAATTCTGTGAGGTAGGTGCTTGTTTATCCCCATTTTACAGATGAGGAAACCGAGGCTAAGAGATTAAGTGACATATCCAGAAACACACCGCTAGTGTCCAAGGCAAGATTTCGACTCAGATTTTTTAAAATATCAAGCTCTTCTTGTGCTGTAAGAAGTGATAAATATGAAAAATCCATATTTCTTCATTTATAAGTCTTTGGGGGAAGACATATTAAATGATGCAGAATGAAGTAAGCCAACGAAAGAAAATAATATAAGCAAACACCATAATAATGTAAATGAAAAAAGCAAAAATCTAGAAATCAAATGCTATATGATTATAATGACCAAGAATAAGAGATTGGAAAATGTATACCCCTCCCTCTTCCTTTACCAGAGTAGAGGATTATGGGTATGAAATGCTACATATACTGTCCTTCTAATTTCCTTGACAAATTACTCTTTTTTTCCTTAAAAAAATTTTTTAATTATAAGAAACAAGTAGGTGAAAGGGGGAATACATTCGGAAAGAAAGGTGAAATAAAAACAAAAGATATCAACAATAAAAAAAAAATCAGAGGGCAGATAGGTGGCTCAGTGGATGGAGAACCAGGCCCAGAGACAGGAAGTTCAAATCTGGTCTCAGATACTTCCCAGCTATGTGACCCTGGGCAAGTTACTTACTTACAATTGCCTGGCCCTTACCACTCTTCTGCCTTAGAACCAATACATAATATTGATTCTAAGGTGGAAGGTAAAGGTTTAAAAAATATAATTATCAAAAGGGGCAGCTAGGTAGATTGAGAGCCAGGCTTAGAGAGAGGAGGTCCTGGGTTCAAATGTGACCTCAGGCACTTCCTAACTATGTGACCCTCCCCAAGCCACTTAGCCCCAATTGCTTAGCCCTCACTGCTCTTCTGCCTTGGAACCAGTACACAGTATTAGATCTAAAACAAAAGGTAAGGGTTAAAAAAAAAAATAAAAAGAACATCAAGGTAGAAAGGGACCTTAGAGTTTTTCTAATCTAATACTCTAATGTACAGAGGAAAAAATTGACAGCTAGTTAGTGGCAAAGATGGGACTGGAAACAAATCTTCCTGACTTGACTTGACACCCATTTTGGTGAACTATTTCTGTGGCTCAGTTGCTCTGCCTTGACCCTCAACATTGCTTCCTCTCTGCTTCCTAGGCATTTCTGACTCTCTGTGACCCCATTTAAGGGTTGTTGTTTTTTTTGGACAGATCCTGGAATGGTTTGCCATTTCCTTCTCCAGCTAAATTTTACAGATAAGGAAATAGAGGCAAATAGGGTTAAGTGACTTGCCCGGGGTCACACAACCATCAAAGTGTCTGAGGCTGGATTTGAACTCAGGAAGTAAAGTACTTCCTGGCTCCAGACTCAGCACTCTATCCACTTCCCTTGGGGAATAAATAAATAAATAAATAAATAAATAAAAAATAAATTTTCACAAGATTGTTGTAAGATGAACATTCTCTTCCTCTTCCACCTTAGCATAGAGAAGAAGTGCCCAGAGAAAGGGGAAAAGACATCAAGAGAGCCTCTGATAGGTGGTCATTCCCGCCCATCTACATAATGTATTTCCACAATGCCAGGCCATGAAGCCTAGGCTCCTAGAGCCTTAATGACTTCTCCTAGCACGGACCTCAGTCATATGTGTGTATCTTGATTATATATCTTTTCTCCTCCATTAATGTCATGGGGAATGAGGAATCCAGGCATCTTGGCTCCCAGAAAGGAACCGCACCTCCTTTTATTCCACCATTTATTCGATCAGACCAGAGAACTTTGCCCTCTCTGCCTGACTCACAGAATATCTGCTGGGCTTGGTTATTGGCACTAAGAGAGAAGGATCAAGAGGAGCCTGGAGAGAAAAGGGAGGCAGCATGTCCCCAATGGGAGGAAGAGAGAAAGTGTTTATTTTGCTTTCAGAAAGTAGGGATCTGGGCTGTGCCTAGATTCTTCCCTAATAAAGAGACTTGTCTGTACATATTGGCTCTTCCAGAGAAGTCTTAGTTAGAGATCTGGGTCATTGTGAACACCAATGTTTCCATCTCCACCCTGGGCTAGTGTGGTTTGGGGTAGAACTGTATGCTGAACACAGAGGAGAGATGGAGGAAGGAGGAGGTAGTTCTTGCCCACAGGAAGCTTCCAGTCAGAGAGGGAGGTATAGTCTCTGCCCTCAGTGGATTCCTAATATAAAGGGACAGATATGACACACCTAGTGCACAGGAAGACACAAAGATAAGGACCCTGCACGAAGAGCTAGATGGTAGAGTAGACACAGCACAAGGTTTGGAATCAGTAAGACTCATCTTCATAGTTTAAATCCGTCTTCAAACATTTACTAGCTGTGTGACCCTGGGCAAGTCATTTTGGTTTATTTGTCCCAGTTTCCTCCTTTGTAAAAATGAGCTGAAGGGGAAGTGGATGGAGAACCAAACCTAGAGAGGAGAGGTCTTGGCTTCAAATTTGGCCTCAAACACTTCCCAGCTGTATGACTCTGGGAAAGTCACTTAACACCCATGGCTTACCCCTTGATGCTCTTCTGCCTTAGAACCAATACACAGTATTGATTCTAAGATAGAAGGTAAAGGTTTAAAAAAAAAAGAAATGAGTTGGAAGAGGAAATGACAAACCACTGCAGTGTCTTTGCCAAGAAAATCCCAAATGGGGTCACAAAGAGTTGGACATAACTGAAATGACTGAATAAAAACAAAAGCTTAGAGTGGGCATCCACCCTAGTGGGAATGGAGGAGGGAAGGAAGAAGTGACCTGATATCTGGGTTCTATTCATCTTGTGACTTAACTTTTAGTTAGTCTAAAATTTCTTTTTTTTTAATTATAAAATGTTCTTATACTTAGCAAGTATTTCCCCCATGCCTCTTCCCCTACTGAAAAACAAAATTTTTATAATAAATATGCATAGTCAAGCAACATAAATTTCCATTCTGGCTATGTCCAAAAACCATGTTGCAATCTGCATCGTAAGGCCATCATCTCTCTGTCAGAAGATGGGCAACTTGCTTAATCACTGGTCTGCCAGAATTATGGCTGGTCATTGCATTGATCAAAGATCTTTCTAGGCCTAATTTCATAAGATTATAGATTTAGAACTGGAAGGGATCTTTGAGATCATGTAAATCCAATACCCAAATTGTACAGATGAGGAAATTGTCAGAGGTTGCTGTCTTTGGCACCACCTTGGAGTAGGTGGGTCCCAGCATTCCATCTGAAGGCTGCTAAAATTCTCCCTTTCCCCATTCCCTCTTCCTTTCCAAAGAGGACCCTGGAAGGAGGCCAACCACTGATGTCTGACAGCTGCTAGAACTATAATTGGGTCTTCCCTGACCTAAGCCCACCAGCCATGATGGGAGGGAGGACCCTGCCCTTCAGGGAGCTGGGATGATGGTTGGGGAAAATGTCAGGCCCTGAAGCCTCTGCAGAATGTATGTGTATACCAGATGTGAGACTGAGGGTCTCCTTTCCCAAAGGAGGTACTGATTCATCTTTGCTCAGTGACTGACCTCAAACTGTGGGAAGCCTCTGGGAAGAGAGAGCCTGGGGTTTGGCCTCTTTTTCTGGGGTACAAGGTCTGAAGGGAGGAGGGATGGATAGGGAAGTCTTTTAAAAGACCACATGGATTGGGGTGGAGATGGAGACTTATTTCTTGGGACCCAGTAGGCACAGAGACAGAAACATACATCCATATGAAGAAATGGTGTCAAAGAATAAAAGAAAAGAGACTCAAGAAGCTCAAACCTCCTAGATGCAAAGGAATGGCCCAGTCAAGTGGTATTTATTAAGTGCCTGACAGGTTAAACCGAGTCGAGGGTAATTGACAGTCCTCAAGCCCATTGGTAAGTTAGAGGAGTGTCTCCCCCAAGCATGGGAAGATGTCCCCTGGTGGAATAGGCTGATGAGAACAATTTGTTCCAATAGCTATGAAGGCAGCTGAAGCAGGCACCGTGGAGCACTTAAAGCTCCATCAGACATCGAAGATGCTAAGGTCATCCACTGTATCCTGGCCATCACCAATTGTCCTGACTTTTCGCCTGCCACTGGACTTAGATGATTCCAGAAGAAAGAACAAGGCTGACAACTTTGTGCAATTCTGGCTTATTTAAAGCCAATTCATGTGTGAGTTAAGACATCACACAAATGATGTCATTGGTCTTCTTTGGAAACAATGGATGAACAACAACCCTTCCATTGTACACTCTGGAATCTCTGATCCAATTGATGCTAAGCTTTGCTCCTCTTTGATAATTATATGGGTGCACCACGTTTCATCCAATAGAATGTAAGCTCCTTGAGGGCAGACACTGTTATCTTGTCTTTGCATTCCCCAGAGCCTAAGACAATGCCTGGCACACAATAGGCTTAATTATTATTTCTATTTAGCTTATTATATTAATTTATTATTATATATTATAAGAATTAATATTTATCATGAATATAAATGTTAATTATCAACTTGAACTAGATTTCTTTAGTACCAGTGTCTAGAGCTCTGGTTAAGCTTGAGAGTATTTCTTTTTGTATCCTTGGTGGATATTCTGCCTTCTTCATTGGCTCACTAAGGACGGGGACTCTCTCTCCATCAGACTAGGTAGAATCCAATTAAATTGGATCCTTACCCATAAAAGGGAACTTGAGAGACCAGGATTGAGGTGAAGGGATTGGGTGTGGGATAAATCATGAGACAATTCTGGTGCCCTCTGCTTGCAGAATATTTCAGCTTGAAGCTATGACCTTTGAGAGCCTGAGAAATTGAAGGTTCTTCTTCCCTCCTTCACCATTGTCCACCACTCTAGCCCATTTTATCTCCACATGTCTCACCTCTATCCCTTTCCCTCCACTCCTGTGACCCCTAAATTAATTCAGGTCTTCATTGCTTCTCACCTGGATTATTCTTTATTTTATTTTATGTTTTAATTAATTAATTAATTAATTAAGAAAACTTTTCCATGGTTACATGATTCATGTTCTTTCCCTCCCCTCCTCCCACCCCCCTTCCATAGCCATGTGCAATTCCACTGGGTATTACAGGTGTCATTGATCAAGACCTATTTCCATATTATTGATAGTTGCACTAGGGTGATCTCTTAGAGTCTACATCCCCAAATATATGCCCATCAACCCATGTGATCAAGCAGTTGTTTTTCTTCTGTTTTTCTCCTCCCACAGTTCTTCCTCTGAATGTGGCTAGTTTTCTTTCTCATAAGTCCCTCAGCTTTGCTCCGGATCCTTGCATTGCTGCTAGTAGAGAAATCCGTTATGTTCGATTGTACCACAGTGTATCAGTCTCTGTGTACAATGTTCTCCTTTCACTCTGCAACAATTCACATGGAATTACTCCAGTTTATTATTCCTTTCAGCACAATAGTATTCCATCACCAGCATATACCACAATTTGTTCAGCCATTCCCCAATTGAAGGCATCCCCTCATTTTCCATTTTTTTGCCACCACAAAGAGTGTGGCTATAAATATTTGTGTATAACTCTTTTTCCTTATTATCTCTTTGGGGTATAAACCCAGCAGTGGTATGACTGGATCAAAGCGTATCACTTGGATTATTCTAATAGCATCTTGATTGATCTCCATTTCCCCCTCCATCCTCCACAAAACTGCCATATTAATATTCTTTTTTAAAAGTTTAATTAATTTAGAATATTTTTTTCCATAGTTACATGAATCATGTTTTTTCTCTCCCTTACCCCACCCCCTCCCATAGCCCATGCACAATTTCACTGGCTTTTACATGTGTCATTGATAAAGACCTATTTCCATATTATTAGTCAAATTAATATTCTTTTTTGGGGTGGTTATTTTTTAAACCCTTAAATTCTGTGTATTGACTCCTTGGTGGAAGAATGGTAAGGGTGGGCAATGGGGGTCAAGTGACTTGCCCAGGGTCACACAGCTGGGAAGGGTCTGAGGCCAGATTTGAACCTAGGACCTCCCATCTCTAGGCCTGACTCTCAATCCACTGAGCTACACAGCTGCCCCCTCAAATTAATATTCTTAAAGTACAGATCTGACTGCAAACCGCCTAGCTACCCTAAGTGCATGTGATCCCTTTTAGAATCCTTTAGTCTCTGGAAACCCTAAAGAATAAAAGTGTCCATCAGCACAAGGTTTGGTTCAAGGGAGCACCACGAGGGGTGCAGGAGATAGAACTCTGTATTTGTAATCAGTGGCCCTGGGTGCAAATCTAGTTGCTACCTGTGTGACCTTGGGCAGGTTATATCACCAGATACATATCTGTTTCCTCATCTGTAGAATGAAAGAGTTGAATTAAATGACATCTAAGGTCACTTCCATGAATAGAACAACAATGATTCTATGAAACTGGCTCTGGGAGGGAGACAAATTCAAGTGGATACCTGCCACTTTGCCCCTACCCCTTCAGGATCTCTGCTCCAGTACCAGGTGTTTCCCCTCACTCTAAGACAACCAGGAACCCCAATGTGCCAGGGAAGTGCCCTGGGATTCAGCCTGCCTCTGTCATCTCTACCCTTGGAAAAAATAGCCTCAGCTCCCCCCCCCCCCCTTTCCTTCTCTTTTTCCTTGTTTTTCTTTTCTTTCTTCTCATTCTTAACTCTCCTGCCAAGTGCCCAGACATGGGTACTGATGCCCTCTGGACAGCTTCTCCCAGCCTGACATTCCTCTATCCCTAGGATGGCTGAATTCCTGGTGGAACTCCAGCACCTGGGCAACTCCCCTCAGTATGCACCTGGGCTGCTGCTTATCTTCTCCTTACCCATGGACCAAAAGAATCCAGAGGCTTCCAGAGCAAGACCTCCTCACTGGGGGCTGGTGAAGAGCCAGTCCCACCCCCCCAGAGTTCCCCTGCTTTGGGACTCTGCCAACTCCTACATACCTTTGGTCCCGCCCCAGACAGATCTGACTTGAAGGCTGAGGTGTCAGGCAAACCCCAAAGTGGCTGCGGGGCCTGTTTGATCCTCATTCTCCCCTCCCCTTGGAACTCCTAGGGCCTGCTGGGGCTGGTCCCCTCTTGGCTCTGAGCCAAGCAACTCCAAAGCACATTCTTCTCTGTGTGACAGCACCCCCCCCCCCCCCAACCATATAGAACAGGAGTCTTTATACAAAAGTGTTCCCACACTCCAGTTCTAGAACCTTCTCCAGCTTCATAGCCTCTCTGATCTCTCCTTCTAAGTTCCCCCTTTCTTTTCCTTCTCTCCTGTTTTTTTCCTCTTAGAAATTTCTGAGACATCAGTAAATGGCAGGCTTAGGAAATGCTTGTTGACTGACTTCCTTCTTGACTTTTTTCTTTCCCTTCCTCTTTTCAATTATTCTTCTCATTTTTATTTTTTCTCTCACTTACATTTCTTTGTTTTTTTATTATGAACTTAATTATCATGAATAAATTTTAAAAATTTTAAAAACAAAAATATACAAAGTAAAAAAGATTGACTTCTACTAGGTAGTTTTTTAACAATGTAATTTAAATTGAACAAGGTTAAGTTACAAAATTTACTTAAAAAAAACAAGAATATTTAGGACAAATTGGCACATTTCTCACCTTTTCTTCTTCCCCCTTTTAAGATTCTTCTTTTCCCTCCTTTCTCTCCTTCCTTCTGCTCACCTTGATTTGGCAAGACAAATAAAAATTGTCCCTGGGTAAAAAGATGAATTTGTATGTAACCTGACAGGGACATGAAAATGGCCATTTTAGGGCAGAGAAGCCTTCCAGAAAACCCTTCTCATCTATGGTTGTATCTGGGATCTTTTTCACAGGTAGAAAGAAAGCGTATTGTTTTGATAGAAAGATGTGTTTACATGGCATATATTTTCAGGGTTTTTTTGATGTATCAATCAATTAATGCTTCCCCTGTTTTTGTCTTAAAAATATTATTTGCGATGTGGCATGGGTCTCTGGGAGTAAAAGGAGGAAATAATGGTGATAATAAAAAAATATCAATTAAGAACATTTTAAGAGGATCATTTGTTTAAGAATCATAATACTTTGTAATTTTCTTTATCCACCTGCTCAAGAAGCTCCAATGGCTCCCTATTGCTTCTAGGATAAGACACAAACGCCTCCATTTTTTATTTAAAACCACTGAAATTTGGCCTCAAAATGTCTTTCTAGTCTGATCTCACATTAGTCTTCTTCACATGATAGATTTCCTGCCAAAATGACCTCCTTGTTGTTCCCCTATACAGCATTCTATTTCCCCTGAGCTTTTGCAAAGCACCCTCTCTCCAAGCCTTGAATGCTCTTCCTCTACCTCACTGAATTCTTAGAAAATGAGCTTTGCCCTTGGACCTTCATGAAAAAATGGTCCTTCCTCTACTGTGGGATGCAATTGTATGTGGTTCTCAGAGTCCTAACAAGGGATGTAGTTGGCCATTATCTGTTCCTGATGTCAATAGAATTGGTGACTATGATTTCATTGTAGTTAGACCAGGAAGCTTGGTTGGACTTTGTGGCTAAGGTAGGGGTATCTAGATTTACTTTACCTGCTTTCTCTCTAGAACTCTAGAAAAAGTCATTTGAAAAACTCAGCCTCTCTCACTGAAGAACTAAGGCAAATGTTCTTAACCTTTTGGGTCACTTGAACTCCTTTGGCAGACTGGGGGAGTTAATTTCTCAGAACAATGTTTCTTATATGCTCAAAATAAAATAAATAGAGCCCCGGAGGCCTGAGAAGAGACTGGAGGTAGCAGATTTTGGAGTTGTTGCATTTTGAGGTAAAGATGGTGGTGAAAGGCTACGCATTGAGTAGAAAAGGAAAAGGAAGCCCCAGGTGGCACTGGGATCTGGTCAAGTTCCTTGCTACCTGGGGTGATCTCTTTGACCTCTTCCTAATTTCTTCTTTCTTTCTCCTCCTCCTCCTTCTTCCTTCTTCCTTCTTCCCCTTCCTTCCTCTCCTCCTTCTCCTCTCTTCCTCCTCCTCCCCTTCTTCCTCTTTCTCCTTCTTCTTCCTCTCCTCCTCTTCCTCTTTCTCCCTTTCCTCCTCCTCTTCTTCCTTTTCTTCCTCCTCTTTTTCTTGACCTCCCAGATTGGTATGGAATAGTTTGCTCTCAGGAAGCCTCCCCTTTCCCCAAGTAAAATGGAACACACTGAACTTAAAAATACAGATTGAAATAAACAGAAAACTACAGACTGTTCAGCTATACAGAGCTGAAGGATGGAAAGCGATGATGAGGTGGAGTGCAGAACTGGATAGAGGAAGGACAGAATTCTTGTAAGGGAGAAATATGAAGCAAGACTGGGAAGGAGGGGGATGGTTAGGGATGGAGGCAAAAAAGTACAGAGGGTAGATATATGAGGGAGTGGTATCTGAAGTCAGAGTGGGGAATGGTAGAAGTTGTCCTGAAACTGGAGCAAACCAAGGGACCAGAGAGGGCAGGTTTATCCTAGGCAGAAAGATGGAGACAGATATGGAATTGCAGACAGGTGAACAGATGATAGAGCTTGGAATGGATCCTTAACCATAACCTTAATCCCCTCTCTCACCTAGATTTGCTGGGGGTATTCTCCTCAAAGCCCTGCGACTCCTATTACCCTCAGTACTTCTTTCACTACTGGAATTCTGTACCATTACCCCCACTGTGGGCACCTGGAAGGACAACGAAGACAGCAGCTGGAGGAGGTGGCATGTTTAAGCCCAGACAGAGCCATCATTTCAAATGCCAGGCTTCCAGAGAAACAGAGGGGATCCAGGACAGTGGAAGATCAACCTAGAGTTTGAAGAAGTGGGCACCCACTGGAAACTCAGAGGAGTGGTGATCAGTCAGCCCAGGGAGCCTTCTGTTGAAGGTGGTACTAGTCATCGGTAGGGATGAGATCGATGAGATAAAGGCAGAAAGGAGATAAGGTAGAGAAAGGAGAAAAAGGTACCATGTGGGATTGTCTACACAGAGTTAGTCCTGTGAATAATAAATTGCTCTCTCCCCCTACTGTTTCTTCTCTTTCCATAGTGACATTTGAGGACAGAGAGCTAAATCTGGAGTCAAGATACCTGGTTTCAAAGCTTGCCCCTGATCCATACCATCTGGGTGTCCATGGATATGTCTTTTATCCTTTCAAAGGGTCTATTTCTTTATGAGATAATTTGGATTATACATTTATCCGGTTCTAAAATCATTTATTATTATTTAAATATCAGTTATTATGTCCCTGCCTTTCTGCTGATATACCTGCCCACTTGCAAAAACATACAGATTTATAATCAAATCTGAAAAAAATCTGGATTTTGTGGCTTATACAGATTCATTAATTCAACTCACTTCAACAAACACTTACTAAGAGCCCATCAGAGGGGCAGCTAGGAGCACCAGGCCTGGAATTGAGAGGACCTGAGTTCGAACTTGGTCTCAGATACTTTCTAATCCATGTGACTCTGGGCAAGTTGCTTAACCTCGTTTGTCAAGTCCTTGCTGCTCTTCTGTTTAGAGTTGTTAATAAAATAGAAAGTAAGGGTTATTGTTGTTTTTAAAAAAGAGCCTACTGTAGACCAGGTACTGCGCCAGATGCAGGAGATATTCTATTATTCCAGTGGATCTAGGAATCCCCTTCCAAGATATAGATCATAATCAATCCATGCTTTCCCATCTTTTTTGTTATTAAAAGATATTTATTTTCCCAGGCGCATGTAATAATATTTTTCAATATACGTTTTCTCAAATCACAAGATCCAAATGGTCTCCCTCTCTCCCTCCCCTCTTCCCTCTCAGAGATGGTAAGCAATTTGATCTGGGTTATACATGTGTTATCATGCAAAACATATTTTCATATTGATTATCATTGTAAGAGAATACTTATATAAAACTACCCTCCCCAAATAAAACCATAAATAAACTAATGTAAAAAATACTATGCTTTGATCTACATCTGACTCCAACAGTTCTCTCTGAAGATGCTCTTGCATCTTGGGCAACTCTTGTCCATGGTGTCCTGTAAGTTTACCAGGAGGTTTCATTCAACCTGGTCTTGCTTGAGTTCTTTTGACAGTATGAGGATACCAATGTAGTGTGATGGCTGATCACTGGTTATCCTTTGACCTTGCTATGTGGCCAGTCCCTTTTTTCTCATCATGTATCTCCTTGATGATTTTCTCTCCACTACATTGCCATAGTATTTCCTGGTCTATAATCTGTCACAGTCTGCTCAAGCTCAATATATACTTCTTCATTGTTCTCATGTTGAACCTCAACTTAAATTCTCCAGAGTCTGTGGTATTCCATGACTCTTGCCACTTACCAGAAGACAATTGGCATTAAAAAGAGAGACTGGAGGGGCAGCTGGGTAGCTCAGTGGATTGAGAGCCAGGCCTAGAGATGGGAAGTCCTAGGTTCAAATCTGGCACTTCCCAGCTGTGTGACCCTGGGCAAGTCACTTGACCCCCATTGCCTACCCTTACCACTCTTCTGCCTTGGAGCCAATACCCAGTATTGACTCCAAGATGGAAGGTAAGGATTTAAAAAAAAAAAAAGAGACAGACTGTGATGTAAAGGTAAGATAGAGGTGTGAAAGGTCATAGAGAAGTCCAGATCTGTGACACGTACTCCACAAAGATCTAAAAAGTACCCTATAATAAATAATGATTCAAATAAGAAATCTAAAGAGAAAGACAAATGTATTAATAGGAGTTCGAATGGGTAGAATACATTGAACAATGGAGGGTTTGGAGGCAAAAGTCACATTGTCCCCTATGCCCAACTCAACCTCACCAGACAAATATGAAAGTAGTAGCCTGGTCATGCAGTGGAATGGGTGTACCCTGGACAAAGGCCCCAAGCTGACCAGGTTGGACTTTAGCAGGTAGGATTGGCTCATATCAACACGGACCAATTGACAAGAGTATTCTTAGACCAGATCAGGGAATTGTAACTGTATCACAGCAAGCCAGACAGCTGGGGAAGATATAATGCACCAGGGTGGGTTATATTGTAGGGGAAGATGCATTGCTTTATAGGCCAAAGAGGAAAGTGTTAAGTCTGACTCCTGACCCATGGCTACTTAGTAAGCCTTTTCACACAGCTCAGGACTATGCAAAAAAAAGTGTTAGAAGCCCAAAGACACTGGGAAAGAGATCTCGCTGGTAAATAATCCAGGACTCTACCAGTGCTCAGACCAGAGATGTTCCAGAGATGCATCTGAAGCATTCGGGTAACATTCTATGCCTGGATGTTAGGAAATCTGGAAAAATTTGACAGGGAAGATCAGGGGCTGGGGGAGGAATGCTTCAAACCTTCATTATTCTGACCAGTGGAGGAGGTCTATCCACTGTTCATCCTCTCTTTCTTTGCCCAAACCCATCTTCTAAAAAGAAACTCAAAGATGAAAACTTCTGAGAATGTCACATCCAGAGCTTTCAGGTCAAGGAAAAATATTATTAGTAGCCAGAAAGAGAGAGTCCAGTGAGGAGGAAGGGAGAAAGGAAAGAAGGAACAAACCAAGGAAGGAAGAATTGAAAGAATGAAGGAATAAAGTTAAGAACCAGTGATCTGGATTTGGGCAAAGAAAGAGAGGATGAACAGTGGAGAAGAAGCAGATTGCTTCAATTACAAATCACTACTGTTAATCACATTTCTTTTTTCCCACCCCCTTTTGCCTTGTAAAGAGGAAGATAGGGGCAGAGAAAAGAAGAAAGTATAAGAAAATGTGATTGAAGGAAACACATAAATAGCAACAAAATTATTAGGTTAAGTGAGATGAACCCACCCATAAAATGGAAAAGGGTAACAATGTTTAGCAAGCAGAATATAACAATCTATTATTTATGAGGAAAATACCTGAAACACAGATATTCCCACAGAATTAAACAGAAAGACTTGAGCAGGATTTATTATAGGATCATAAGATTATAGATTTAGATTTTTTAAGGGACCTCAGAGATCATCTAAGCATATGCCCCTCATTTTAAAGATGAGGAAACCAATTCATGGAGGTTAATGTTTCAGGTAAATTAAAAAAGAAAAAAAAGCAAAGGGTAGCAATCATGATCTCAAACAAAGCAATAAAATAGAAATAGTTAAAAGAGATAAATAATGAAGTTGCCTTTTGCTTACAAGTACCATAGACAATAAAATGCTTTTATAACAACACTTAGTACATATGCAAAGAATGACAGAGCATCTAAGTAATTAAAGAAAAAAATCAAATTGCAAGAAGAAATAGCAAAATTAAAATAGTTGAGGACTCCAATGTACTTCCTTTGGGGCATAAACAAATATGATAAAAATTAATAAAAAGGGAGAATGTTCATAGGTTTTAAGGAAAGTCAGACATGCGAGATCTCTGGAAATTGCTGAAGGAGAATAGAGCTGAGTATACAATTTCTTGGCTTGGCTTGTCATCTTTCAAAACTTTACCATTTTCTGTAGCATACAAATCTGATAAAATACAGAGCAGCAAACATATTAAACAAATCCTTTATTTCCCACAATGTAATAAAAATAGTTCATAAAGGACCATTGATAAAAGGATTTAACTTAAGGGAATATTAAATAATTTAATCCTAAAACACTGTTGTATCAAAGAACAAATTATAGAACCAATAGATAATTTCAACAAAGAAAATAATAGTGAAGCAGCATACCAAAACTTTTAAGATATAGCCAAAGCTATATCTTAAAAGTGAAAACATATATCTCAAAATACTTTAATCAATAAAAGGAGGAAGAACAACTCAATGAATTGGGTATGCAGCTAAGAAGGGGGAAAAATTGAAAAGCAACAAATCAAGACCCTCTAATAAAAACAAAAATGGAAATTCTGAAAACAAGATATTAACAAAATTGAAACTAACCCCCCAATGCCCAATGAAATGATAAATAAAAATGAGTTTTAAAAAACCTAATAAACTATTAGCCAATTTGAATAAAAAAGGAAGAGGAAAACCAAACTGTTGATATTAAAAATAAAAAGAAGGGTTCACATCAAATTAAGAGGAAATAAAAGAAATTATTAGAAAATATTATACCAAATACCAAAATAACAAAAGGAAAATAATTCCTTAGGATCAGTGAATTATGACAAATTTTAATTAAAAAATTAATTCCAAAAAATTGGTTGCAAAAATAGGAAAAGAAGAAATCCTTTCAAGTTTTTTTCTGATGGAAATATGTCCTTCATACCAAAAGAAGAGAGAGATAAGGCAGAGAAATAATGATATAGGAAAATATTCTAGTAAAAATCAGCATAAATATATTGAATAAAATATTAACTGAGACTAGAGCAACATATTAAATGCATATATGTGTTTATTCATATGTACATATGTATCATGTATTTACATATACACATGATGACATATGGATTAATATTAGGAATGTAAGGTTGGTTCAATATTGAAAAAACAATAAAAAGAGAAAATAAATAACAAAAAATGAAAATTACGTGAAATACTTTTGACAAAACACATTGATTTCTGTTAAAAAAAAAAAAACACAGGAACAAATGGACTTTTCCTTAATGTGGCAAGCCATCTTTCTAAAACTGAGAGCCATCATTTTGTGTCTTAGAAAAGCAGTAGAGTCCTTTCCAATAAGATAAGGGGTAAAGACAGAATTAAAGAAAAATATATTGGGACAGCCAGGTGGTTGAGTGGATAGAGAACCAGGCCCGGAGTCAGGAGGTCCTTGATTCAGATTTGACTTCAGATACTTCCTGGGCAAGGAAGGTATGACTCTGGGCAAGTCAATTAACCAATTAACCTCTATTGCCTAGCCCTTACCTCTCTTCTGCCTTACTATGTATCTGCCTACTAAGTATAGATTCTAAGACAGAAGGTGAGCATTTAAAAAAAAGGAAAAAAACACATTTTAATACTGTAATATAGGTTTTAAGCAGAAGTCTGCAGAAACAATTTTATTAACTTATCATTATTCTAAACCAAGCATTTCTAACGTAGACAGAGAAATGTCCAAATAGGCAGTCCCCTTATGCTCTTGGATATCTTGTCTATCCCAAGACAATTTGAAATAATATTTATAGGAATCTTGAACAAGGAAACAATAGTCACTTAATCTTTAAGTTGTTATTTAGTCATTCAGGCCCTGCCAGACACTTTGTAACTTCATTTGGAGTTCCCTTGGCAAAGACACTGGAATGGTTTGCCATTTCCTTCAATGACTTATTTTACAGAAGAGGAAAATGAGGCCAGCAGAGTGAAGTGACTTGTCCAGAATCACACAGCGAGGAAGTGTTTGAGGGCAGATTTGAACTCAGGTTTTCCTGATTCCAAATCCAGCACTCTATCCACTGTGCTACCTAACTTCTCCAATCTTTAAGTAGAACTACTCAATTCCTTCCTTGGCTACTCCCTCTAAGAACTGAACTGGGCCTTACCTGTGATCCATACCTTAATTTCCTGTGAACCAGAAAGGCAACATCTTAATACAATGATCTAAACTAAACATAAGAAGTGTTTGTATTCTAAGTTTGGGTACCACCCTTAATCCATTTCCCCAGTGCTTTAGGTTTTTTGTTTTTTTTTTTGTTCTTGATTTTCTACTAGAAAGGATTATAGGTAGGAAAATATTATTTCTTAATATTTTTTGTTCAATTAAAATGGAGATGTAAAAGTTAAAAGAAGGAATGATTTCACATATAAAAGGATAGTTTTAATATATTTCCTCTGAAGAATGCTCATTGCCACCACTGTCATTTTTATATAGTTCTAGAAATTATAGTTATATCAAAAATAGAAGAAAGACAAATGAACAAAAATAAATATAAAGAAACAAAATTATCATTTTCCCAGATGCTATAATAGTTTACTGAGAGAATCCTAAACACTCAACTAAAAATTAATTACTTAAGTAAAGTAGTAGGCTATAAAATAAGAATATACATGTCATCAGCCTTTCTGTATATTACAAACAAAACTCAACAGTTAGAAAGGGAAATGCCATTTAAAATAGCCATGGGGGCAGCTGGGCAGCTCAGTGGATGGAGAGACAGACCTAGAGATTGGAGTCCTAGGTTCAAATTTGACCTCAGACACTTCCTAATTGTGTGACCCTGGGCAAGTCACTTAACCAACATTGCCTAGCCCTTAACACCCTTCTGCCTTGGAACCAATACATAGTATTGATTCTAAGATGGAAGGTAAGGTTTAAAAAAAATGAAATAACCATAGAATATACAAAATATTTGGGAGTCTATCTGCCAAGGCCTACATGGAAATTATGTGAGTATAACTAAAAACCTTTTTACATAAAGATAGATTCAAATAATTCTAGAAATATCAATTAATTATGAGTAGAGAATGCAAATATAATGCAAAATAGCAATATTACCAAATTCATTAAAAAAATTTAATGCCATAAGCAATCTGACTATCCAGGGATTACTTTATACAGCAAGAAAAAAGTAGTAATAAAATTCATCTAGAGAAACAAAAGGTCCAGAATCTAAAAGGGTAAAACAAACAAAAAAAAAAATTGAGAAGGAAAGGGACTGAGTAGGACTATATCTTAAATCATACTACAAAGTAGTAATCACCAGAACTACTTGGTACTGATTTTAAAAATAGAATAGTTCATCAGTGGCACAGTTTAGGTTCACAAGATTTAGCAGAAACAAACAAACAAACAAACAAAACAGCATAGTCAAAGTCAAAGTCCCCAGGTTCTCAGATAAAGATTCATTATTCTCCAAATGCTATTGGGAAAACCAGAAACCAGTCTGGCAGAAATTAGATATAGATCAAGATCTCACACCACATACCACAATAAGTTCCAAATGGAGACAGGACCAGGGTAAAAATGGTCACATCATGAATAACTTAGAATAACAGAGAAGAAAATAATTTTCAAAACTGTGGATAGGGAAAGAGTCCTTGACCAAACAAGGGATTGAGAGGATTCATGAAGATGAAATGTAGAATTTCAATTACATAAAATTAAAAAGATTTTGTACAAATAAATAGTTGGAATACAAAAGGAAACACTTTACTGGGGAAAACAAGATTGGCAAAGATGGCCAAAAAGGGGAAAACATTTGTTAAAGGGGCTATAGGAAGACAAAATACACACTACTGAAGGAGCTAGACATTAGCCTAGCCTTTCCAGAAAGCACTGTGGAACTATACCCCCAAAGTATTTACTAATCTACAAATTATATATTTATACTAGTAATTATATACATTGTATAACTTACACTAAGAGAAATCTTTAAAAGATGAAATAAAGTTAAAATAGTATTTAAGTAATATTTGATTCAAGAGTCAATGGGGACAGCTAGGTGGCTCAATGGATAGAGCACCAAGCCCAGAGTTTGGAGGATCTGGGTTCATATGTGGCCTTAGATACTTCCTAGCTGTATGATCCTGGTCACTTCACCCCAGATTTCTAGACCTTGCTGCTCTGCTGCCTTGGAAATGATACTTAGTATTGATTCTAAGATAGAAGGTAATTTTTTTTTAAGTCAGTAGGGAACAAATGAACTTTTGATACTTAGTATTGATTCTAAGACAGGAGGTAAGGGTTGGGTTTTTTTTTAAGTCAATAGGGAACAAGTGAACTTTACTGAGTAGAGAAATAACATAGTTAGACCTGTACTTCAGGAAAATCACTTTGACAGATGTGTGGAGAATGGATTGTTGAGAGAAGAGATTTGAAGGCAGGAGCCCATTTGGGCCATTGCAGTAATTCAGATGAGAGGTAATGATAACCTGAATTAGACTGGTGTTTGTGTGAGTAGAAGGAAGGGGACGGGTGGGAGAGATATTGTGGCAGTGGAAATGACAAGATTTGGCAAATAATTCAATGTGGAAGATGAAGGGGAGTGAGGCATCAAGAATAATATCAAGATTGGGAATCTGGGTGGCTGATGGTGCTCTCTGTAGAAACAGAGAGGTTTGGAAGAACGTGGATTTTTTTGTGTGGAAAGGTTATGAATTCTCTTTTGGATATGCTGAGTTTAGGCTGCCTAGGAGAAATCAAGTTTGAAATATCTAGTAGTCAAATAGCGATATGGAAATTCATCTCAGGATGTAAGGACTGGATATAGATCTGGGACTCATCTGCAAAGATAGAATAATTTATCCCATGAAAGGTGATGAACTACCCAAGAAGATACAAAGAAAGAAGCAAGCCCAGGACAGATTTTTAGGGGGAAACACCCACAGTTAAATGGTTCAATATAGCTAATAATCCAGCAAATGAGCCTGGGAAGTGGTCAGACAGGTAGGAGAGAATCCAGAAGGAGCAGTGTCACAACAACACAGAGAGGAAAGAGAATCTAGGAAAAGAGAGTTAACCATTTCAAAGGTGGAAGAGAAGTCAAGAAGGATGAGGATTGAAAAAAAGACCATCTCGTTTGGCATCATTGGTAACTTTGGAGAGAGTAGCTTTGGTTGAATGAAAATTCGAGGATAACAATAGGGTTGAGAGTCTGGGAGAGAATAGTATTCTTCCTTCCTCCGCCCTCCCTCCCTTTCTCTCTCTCTCTCTCTCTCTCTCTCCCTTTCTCTCCCTTCCTTCCTTCTTCCTTCCTTCCTTCCTTTCTTTTTCTTCCTTCCTTCCTTCCTTCCTTCCTTCCTTCCTTCCTTCCTTCCTTCCTTCCTTCCTTTCTTTCTTTCTTTCTTTCTTTCTTTCTTTCTTTCTTTCTTTCTTTCTTTCTTTCTTTCTTTCTTTCTTTCTTTCTTTCTTTCTTTCTTTCTTTCTT